>NW_026018385.1:0-155740 GCF_020466585.1 Dendroctonus ponderosae | reverse complement strand
ATCCACTTTCTCGTCAATTTGGAGTTTCGCGTCTTTAATGGATTCGGGAGATTTAGGCATTGTAGATGTGAGAGCCTCTTTCTGATCATCTGCGTTCTCGACAATTTGTAGTTTCGCGTCTTTAACAAGTTCGGAAGATTTAGGTAATGGAGATGTGAGAGCGACTTTCTGATCATCTAGTTTCTCGACAATTGGTAGCTTCGCGTCTTTAATGGACCCGGGAGATTTAGGCAATGGAGATGTGAGAGCCTCTTTCTGATCATCTACTTTCTCAACAATTGGTAGTTTCGCGTCTTTAACAAGTTCGGGAGATTTAGACAATGGAGATTTGAGAGCCTCTCTCTGATCATGTTCTTCTTCGACAACAATCGGCAATTTCGCGGCTCTTATAGAATCAACAGATTTAAGCATTAGCAATGAATGAGACTCGTTTACGTCATCTTTTTTAATTTCGACAGGCGTAAGTAATAGAGAAGTAGGACTCTCATTCACGTCATTTTCATTTCCAGCAATCGGGGATTCTGCGTCTATAGATTTCGGTGCTTTATGATCCAAAGGAGTCATTTTCATATCTACTAGCTTCTCGAGATTGGGCAATGTTGCGTCTGCCATAAATGCAGAAGATTTTAGTAACGGAGACTTAAGATCCTCTTCCACGTCAGCCGACTTCGCGGTAATGGACAATTTTGCCTCTCTAGTAACTTTGTGACATATAGGCGACTGAAATTTAAGATCTTCTTCCACTTCAACGAACTTTTTGGCGTCACTCTCAGTTTTCACATAATGTACCTTGCTATGAACTGGCAATTTCAAGTCTGCAATTGGGTCGGAAGATATGGGGGAATGTGGTTTAGTAGCGATTTGCACGTCATCGATCTTCTCACCAATAGGTGAGTCGAGCGGCTTTAGCGATGGGTATGTAACTGCCTCTTTCATGTCATCAAGTTTGTTAACAGAGTGTAATTTTATGGTAATTTTCTCCGTTTCGTAGGAAATCTGCCCGGGTTTAATTGTGACTTCAAAAGTTTTTAAATCCTTGATTTTTTCCAACGACTCTGAAGGAATCAGTTGGACCAACTGGCCATCCGGGGTTGGAGTTAAGTCAGGCTTTAGTTCTTTAACATCTTCTCTTATCTGCTTTGAAGCTTCTAAAACTTCCGACATAATTTTTTTTACTTCTGTATTCATGCTTGGATACCGCTCCGTTATTGAAAAGTCTAGAGTTTGAGGAGACGATTTTCTAATTATCGATTCTTCGAGAGTTGAAATGCAAACACTCTGCTCTGATTTGGCCTTTCCTGTTGCAGAATCAATAGGTGATACCAATTTTGCTTCGCCGAAAGCTTCACTAGGTGAATAAGATGTTTTAATATCTGTTCCAATATTATCGGAAAGCGTTGCAATTCCACGTTGTTCGTATAAATGTTTTAGTTTAGAGACCGGCAACTGTGAGCCATTGTCAGTCGTTTCTCCTGAAAAGTCAAGTTTAGGTTCAATGCGAATCTTCACACACTCAGGTTCTACGCATGGCTCGGTAGGAGAGGTCTCTTTTTTCTCCCATTTTTTTCGTTCTTCCTGCACTTGTAGCTGATATTCCATCTCTCTTTGCTTTTCTTCCAGCACTTGTTCTTCCAACGATTTCAGGCAAACCAGTATCTCTTGCTCAGTATACTCCGGCGCTGGAATATCCTTCTTTTTAGGCGAAGGCTTCTTCACTGGTGTTCCTTCTTGTGATTTAGATATTAGCTCTTCGAATAAGTTTCTTTTATCACGTACCGATCGAAATACTTCATTTTCATCCTCATCTACATCTCCTACATGCGGTTCTTGGATGGGCATCGTTTCTTCAGATTTAATTAATTGATACTGCTTTTGTTCGGAAGGGATTGAGATTGGCGATTCGTTGGGAACTATTTTTACCTGAGTTTCTAAATTTTCTGAAGTGAACATTTTTTGCAGCTCGGCAATTTTCTTGCCTACATGCTTCGTGTGTGTTGGAGTAGCAGTTTTGCTTACGCTCAACGATTTTTCACTAAAGTCCTCAACTTGCTCTTTAACAATATGTTCACTTATAGATTCCATTTTATATTCTTCATCATCCACTTGAGCCAGGGTCTCTGTGGAAGCTCTCAACGCTTCTTCTTCCTTCATACTCGAGATTTCATCTTCCGAGTCTACAATGTCTCGTTTTGGTTTCCTAAACTCACTTTTTATAGCATGTCTAAACGCATGCTCCTCGAGTTGTTTAATTTTGGCTTTCACATCTCCCGATCCTCGCCTCTTCGCCAAAATTTCTTCGTCTTTTAATATATCCGCAGCAGACAAAATGGGACTTTCTTCTATTTTAATGGGACTATTTGAAGCGTCTTTGGTGTCAACGTGATCAGTTATTGTGCCTGCATCCGATGTGTCTATATGAGAAGTAACCAAAGAAATCGAATCCCCAAATTCAATGGGACTAGTTCCAGTTTCAATCAGCAGAGTTAAGTCGTCAATTTCCTGATGAAGAGTTTCATCGGCTTGAATGGGGCTGAGGCCGGCATCCGTGCACTCACCTTCTTCGACCTCAACAGTATCAGATATGAAGCCAGTCGTTTGAATGCCTGGGCCTTGAATGTTTCTTCCAATGCTTAATGTTTCGGTTGTTGTGCCTCTGGTTAACGAAATGCCTGTATCGGTTACATGGTGTGAAGCACTGCCCTCACTAGCAGAAGAAGCAATTTCTGATAAATCGTTTGTAGTCTCATATGTGTAGACTTGTTTAGTGCCACTAAAGTTAACACTTTCTTCGCGCTTTTTTGTGGGGGAAATAATGTAATCATCCATTTGAATCGTTTTATCTGAAGTTAAAGGTTCTACTTTATCAGTACCCGCCGTAGTGCAAAAACCGACATCAAATTTCTCGGAAGTTTCAGTTCCCGCATTGTTATCGCGTCTAATAGTAGTTACAGAAATGTGTGACTGAGATTTAATTGAAATTTCTACGTCCTTGCGACCATAAAGTGTCAACCGACTTTCTGCTGTGGCAGATGCATCTTTCGTTTTGACCTCTTTACGACCAATTATAAGTTCCAATGTGGGCTTGTTAGCCTGGTCAATGGGAGACACGTCAGGAGTAGGATCTAGGTCATGTTTGGAAGGGGGAGAAGTGCTCTGGTGGACTTGGATAATATGTTTGTCTAGTTTTGGTAGTCCTGGTGTTTTGCCTTTTTGCTTGTCCGAGTTAGCATCTTCAGAATAATCGTGCTTTATTTTTTCCGAAGCGCTCGCTGTGATTTTTACTGAGCTTTCATCCGTCTCACAACTAGTGGATGCAATCTTGTCTGTATAGTTAAGAGTAACTTTTTCTGTTGTCGTTTTTAAATACACATGTTCCTCAGTTGGGACAACTTTATCTTTACCAGCACCTCCGTGCAATCTCTCAACAGTCTTTCTCTCTTTCCGTTCCCAGTCTTCAGGTCTCTTCGAGTCTTTTGCGCCCTTTTCTTCTGGCGACGTATAGCATTTCACCAGAAGCGCATCGGGCCTTACCAAATCTTTGCTTGCAATCTTAAAGCTATCTAAACCTATTTTAACAATTCCAGTATAATCATTATCTCTATTGGAAGGCAGTAATTCTGAGGTAGAATTAAGCGTATCTATCACATCGGCATTATCTAAATCTTCAGTGGAGGCGAGGCGCTTCCGTTGTCCGATAAAAAGTTTAGCCTGGTGCTCGTAGTACCGAGTTACGTCTTCATAGGCGGTCACTTCTTCCGCATCAATGTCGTGAATTTCTTCGCGATAAAACTCGTACTTATCGAGGTATTTTGACTTAGATTCTGGTGAGCTGTCACCCGGCGTAGGCGTTTGTAGAAGATATTGATCTTCACGGAAGCCGTCAGTATCCAAAGAGTCATCGTCATCTTGCGGCGACGCACTCGACGCTATCGCAAGGAGAAACATTGGGTTGGAAGAGGAATTTTCAAAGTTGTACCAAAATACGTCTGCGTTTTACACAAAGATATTTAATTTAACATGACCCGAACTCGACGAAGCCGTTTAATAACCAATTCAGACCAACTATTCCTTGGATCTGTTATGTACCAGTTTTTTTAATTCACTTAAAAAGGAACAAACAATTTCATTTTTGCCCTTTTTTGTCATATTAAGTTTTTAGCGACCATTTTAAATAAAACACATCCTTCTCAGGATTCAAGAATATTTTCGTTTTGCAATTTTCGTTAATTCTGATGGGACCATTCGACGCACTGCCATTACAGCGAATCGACAAATTTTGAATTTGGGATTTTCGACAAGTTTACGAAAATTGTTTTCAATTACTTCATGCGTTAAATTTGAGAAACCAAGCCATTTTCCAAGACCTGCTCAAATTCTCCGATTTCCAGGTTTAGAAAAGTATGAACAATTATTATCTTTTGTAAAACATCATAACAAAATAAACAGAATTCGTAGGTGAAAAGTAACCAAGCAAAGTCTTTTTACGGTCCACAACATAACGGATTAAGCAAAAAAAATCTTTCGATTTAAAAAATGCTGTATAATTATTATAAAATAATAATATATGTATATATGTAAAATAATATAAAAAGTGAAGATCAAATCTTAACCACCCAATAGTTAAAAAACGTGTTTCTCAGAACAAAGGAATAGTAGGTTTGAACCAGTTGCCCTGTACAAATTAACAATACTTTGGAATGTTTATCGTAGGAAAACCCAGCTATCACCTGCCTTCCTGAAAAAAGGCTTGAGATATGGAATTAGAACTTTTTCCAGTTTCATTGTTGTCGGCAAAAAAATTGTGCAAATTTAACGTAATTGGCATTATCTACGAAAAGGGGAAAAATACGAAATAACTTAAATAGAGGCAGACTTGTTTTCATTAGTTGAAATGTACCTGAAACTTCGCAATCCCATTGAACGATTAATTTTTTACCTAGAAAAATAAGTTTCAATTACTTTGCTTTAATAACTGCAGTTCCCAAATACAAAGAACAGCTAAACCCGAGATCCCTTTAAAACCCTAAATGAATACAGCGTCAACTTTAAATTGCGCTACATATTCAATGTCTCCATTCAGCGAAGGAAACATCCCCAATAATCCAAACTGAAGGATGAGACTGAGAAAAAATTAACATCCCTAAATCTTTCCAAATATAAACACTTCGAGCCATTTAATAGTTGGAAATCAGTTCGTAACTAGTCCATTCAGTCATTTTGTCTAATAAGTGCACTCCTTTATTATCCGCCTTCGATTATTCGAATATCCTACAATAAACCTTCCATAAGGATTAAATTTGTCAGAGCTCGTCCTAGAGATTTAAAAAGGATTGCTGAAAACACCTGTTTGTGAAAAACAGCAGAAATATTTGGTTGCTATGTATAAAATGTGTATATTAACAATGGTTATAAAGAACATGGTTTAAGGTTTATGTGCAACTGTTTCAGTAACCGAAATGTCAGAAAATAAATCATTAACTCTCCTGCTCAAACATCCTTCGAGCATACAGGTATGAAATATGAGAAAAGGACAAAATGTGTACACTTTTTAGGTGGGATATAGAAAGTGAAGTGGATACGACAGCTATTCAGAATATTTATAAAGCCGGCAATAACATTCCGCATGTTGTTTAAAGCGACTACTGTTTTACGATCCCGATAAGCTAATAACGTACTAGTACTTTTTCATATTATGCTCAACTAGCAGAGAGACAAAGCAACATAACATATGTGTAAAGGCTCTCCATTATCAAAAAAAATTATTTTGATTGCAAAGTAGGTATATCATTACTGACCTTTAATGCAGCCTTCCCTACTAGAAGAACTAGGCATGGCTTATTCTATTGAAGATACATACTTTGCTCATTTTTACATTCTGAGCATGTCCATGAAGCACACCAACTGATAATGAACATTAAAAATGAACAAAATATGTTCTCATGCACACACAAAACACAATAGATTGAAATAACCTGTTTGACCAAGATTCTGATTTCCTGGAGTTTGCAAAAACGGCTCATCATTGAAAAAGGACATTTTTAAAAAACATGAGACAAAATGCAAGAAATTATTAAATTTTACAAAACAAGTTGTGTTTTACATATTTAAGTTGAGGTGTGAATGGGATGGCTTGTGCATGTTGAGAAATAGGTAAGGCTTGACCTTACCTATTCCTTGTCAAATAAACAATTTAAAACTTTACAAGTTTTTCAAAGCAAACGGAAATAATTTTTACATGTGGACGTTTTAAATTATTTATTTTCATTAATAAGCTAGGTGTAAATCACACATCATTCCACAGTTCACACGATAAAGAAACCAAACAATCTTGCAAAGGAATGAAGGAATTATAAAAAGCCCATGCAATATAATACAGAACATTAAATAAATGTGCAGCAGTTTTTTTACAAATTCCCAATTTTTTTATATTTAACCAAAAAATGTAAAAATGGAATTAAAATACTAATCGTGCCTTGAACAAAATAGATCGTCAAATGTTCAAGACATGAATATACAAATTGTGGTGACTCAAATTAAAAACTTCTATAATTAATTCTAGTCCGATTGTTAAGTTCCATAAAAAAAATATTGGAAAAAGCAAATTCAAGTAAGGATATTTATCCTTAGTGTAGGTGCGAATAGGATCGGTCGCCTTGTCAACCACATCGCTCAAAAATATACAGGCAAAAACATAAAAAGGGCGTCAACTTATCGGCTTTTACAGCGTGGTATTCAACTAATGTGACAAAATTCACTGATATATTTTTTAAACAAAAAAAAAATCGTTTGCGTGTTTCTTTAGAGCGAAGAATTTAAATTCCTATTAGGTAGCTTGTAAGTACAAGTTTGGCAATCTATAATATGGCTTTCGTTGCCAATATCTCGTTCTCCGATATTTCTTAATAAAAAAATACGTTTTTTGTTCAAGCCGATATCTCACCGGTTTCAAAATATTTCACATTGAAACCTCTAATGATTTTTTGATCTAAATAACTCCAATTGGATCTCTAAATAAGAAACATGAAATAGTATTTATACAAGCACGTTTAGAAATACTTTTCCAACTCAGTAAAAATTTAGAAAGTTATTATTTCATAAAAGTTGTTCAAAATGAATTTTTGACTTCAATATATTTATTGAATTTGGAAATCCGTGAGAAATGTAGACTGGAACCACGTACACATTTGTTGCTTAAAAAATATCAGGCGGCAAAATATTGCCTACAAAGAAAGCTATATTTAAAACCCAACAAATAATAGCAAATTTGGCCAGCTCCATTTAAGAAAACATAGTTTTTGGTAATAATAAAAATGATTAAGAATTTATTTAATAAAGAAAAATTTTGTTCACATTTTACTTTATCAGAATACAGACACAGGGTGTTACCCTGTGCCTCGGGAACTATTACCTTTTATATAAGACATTGTTTCCTGAAACGCAATATTTATCCCAAAAAAATGTCAGTGAATTTTAGTTGAGCACCAATACTGCTGAATACCGGATAAAAATATAGAACAGATCACAGAAAATAAAATGTTACGAAAAATAAAAAATCCAAAAATAATTGAAAAGTTGAAGAAAAAGTAGATCAAACGTTTCAATTCAATTCAACTTACACGGTAAGTTACTGGTTTGTCATACAGTAAAAAATTATCTGCGCATTTAGCTTCAGTTGATAAATTAAATTTCGATTCGTTTTGTTAGAAAGAACAAGAAGTTCCAAGTGAAGTAACAAACATGACAGTAAAGCAGAAAGGCAAAAATTATAATAAAAAACGGGTGAGAAGAGCGAAAGTATTGAGATACCAGCGCAAAGCAATTAACTCTAACATTTTCACCAAACATGATTTATTTTCTGTTAAGATTTCTGTTATAATGGCTGTTATTGGTTGTTTAGTAACGGCTCTTATGGCAAAAGCAATTGCACCAAAGCATAATGTTGCACATTAAGTGTTTAAGGGAAAATATGTGTTAGTTCTAAAACTATTGGTTTTCATTCAAAACCGGATTTGTAATTGAGTGATTTCGTAACGGTTTTGAGTGAAATACAATAAGGGTGTCAATAAAGATTAGGTAATATAATATCAGAGTAAAAGCAAGAAACAGATCTACAACACAATGTAGTCAAAAATACTCGAAGTTGTAGACCATGGTGAAATTTTATAAAAAATTACTAAACAAAAATATCTTTATCCGCCTGCAAACTCCATGGAATATGGCATATCAATATCGACGGGGTACATGACAGAGTTAGTTACAGACCCACAATAAATACCACAAATTCACTTACCTACTTGTAGTAGCTGAAAAGTTAACACGTAAACCGATTGAACGAAAGTTTCCGAACTACTAAGTTGTCAAGTTTAGACTTTGTCTAATTTAATTGAATATAATTAGGAAGCCTTTTAAAGAATATCCTCGCTTGCGAAAATCAATATTTACCGTCTAGGAGACTCATACGTGTTTGAAGTTAAGCGTATTATGAAGTTGTAGCAAATTAGGTCATAGAAATGGTCTTGAAGTGATACGGAGAAACGTTTTAAATTCATTACGCAAATCTTAAAATAAAATTGATGAAACACACACAAAAATATACAATGTCTTGTATTGATATGCCATATTTAATACCCAAAATATTCATTTTCATGCCGGTCAAATATAATTGAAGAAACTATATGGCTATGAATATACATGAATATTTCAAATATTGTCTTTCTACTAAGCTTGTTGCTGATTTACTCAACTACACACAAGTGAAAAACAAACAAACTCACCTTGGGCTGAGGCGACTTGTCGTTGATTCAAAAAGTCAGCTGGACTTGGTGGCGGTGTCTTGGAGAAGTTGGGAGATTTTGGATCTAAAACACACCCCCCCACTTCTCAAATACACTTCTACAAATACAACTTAGACTCTTAAAAATTTAAGTTTTTTTTTAGAAATTGTATTTGTGTTATTCAATTGAATCAGATAATGGCATTTTTGTCAAAAATAGCATGTATGCTTACCGTCGTTCGATGAAACTCGCTGTTCGATTTTCACTTGCGGTCCTTCGAACCGCGAACTGACTTCCTCCAAAAATCTCGCATCTTCTCCCGGTTTGTGCGCTGCAGTATCTTCTACGATTCTGTGCGATTCCACAATTGTGGTGGTAGTTTCAGAAGCGACAGAGTTCGATGGTAATGTGGTTTTTAGCTCCGTCGTTTCCGAAATCTGTGTCCGTACCGCTTTGGTTTGTGTCTCTGGTTCAACCTAAGAGAATAAGCTAGTACACTGATACATCTATCTGTATGGTTCGCAGTTGGTACCTTTTGCAAAACTTCTGCAATTTTGTCTTCCACTAAGCTCTGTCGCTTAATGTCGCATATTTCCTGAACGATTTCACGTCGCTGTGAAGACGCCGGAATTGCTCTTTCGGCTGAGAGACGTTTTTGTATTTGTTCACGCCTTTCTGTTACGGTCTTGTCAAAATTGTCCTCTTCTTCCGACTCTGATTTTACAACGACTTTTTCCTCGGCTGAGTACTTATCAAAGTGCTCAATTTTCTTTTTATCTGAAAATGTTTCAACTTTGTCAGCTGACTAAATTCAAATATGTATACAGTGCAGGATTATTGATTGATCTCTGACCACCCTCTTTTTGCATCTAATTTGAAATTTAGAAAAAATGTTAAATATAAAAGTTGTAGATATTAACGTTTAGTTTATTTTAAGCTAGCACCAATTGATACAGGGTGTCTCAAACTCAAGTGGCGGTCCAAAATTACATTTTTTTAAAATGGAATGCCCTACTTTTTATTGCATCGTCGAAATGTTTGTAAAATTCTAGGCCTATTCGATATAAATGTTCTATATTGATTCTCAACTCTTTTTGAGTTAATAACCAATATTGATTGAATTTTGGCCATGCCGTTTTAACATCTAATTTGAAATTTAAAGAAAATCATTAAATACAAAAGTTTTAGATATTAAGGTCTAGTTTATTGTAAGATAATACCAATTGATACAGGGTGTCTGAAACTCAAGGGGCGGTACAAAATTACATTTTTTAAAAAGGAATTGCGCATTTTTTTTATTTCATATTCGAACTATACACAAAATTCCAGTCATCTTGGGTGTACATTTTCTATATTGATCTTCAGCTGTTTTTGAGTTAATAACCATTTAAATATTCGGGAATTCCATTTATAAAAATTTGAGTTTGGTCAGCCACTTGAATTTGAGACACCTTGTAGCAATTGTTATTATCTTAAAATAAACTAGATGTCAATATCTACAACTTTTTTATATAATATTTTGGTCTAAATTTGACATTAGTTGCAAAAACGACGTGGTCAATGTTCAATCAATACAAATCAAGTACGGCATTCCATTTGAAAAAAAGTAAGTTTGGTATGCCGCTTGAATTTGAGACACCCTGTATCAATTAGTGTTATCTTAAAATACACTAGATGTTAATATCTACAACTTTTTATGTGTAGTTGTTATTTCATTTTCATTTTTCACCCTTTTAATTATTTATCTATTCTCAGAAAATCTGACTCACTCAAAAATCAAGGAGTCGGTCGAGTTTCGTGTATTTCATTAAGAGCAAAAGATAATTTTCAACCTAAACATATTAAAAATTGCAAGCTTAAAGACCATTTTCGGGCGAAAATTGAAAGAACATCGAATATCGCAAAAAATATTTATGCACCAAAACATGTAAATGTGTAATTTATTTATTGAATTTGTCGATGTTTAGCGCGAAAACCAAAGGAGGCTATTATTTCAAATATGTATTACTTTAAGACTGTTCTTCTACCAAAAATCAAATTGAATCTTTTTATTATGAAGAATGATGCGCAATAGTAAATAGTAAATTTTTTTTGGTGGTCAAATTTCACCACCTTCAAGATTTCCACTTCTAAACTCAATTTTTTTAAGCTTTTAAACATCTCGGGTATGTGACAAAAACCTAACAATATTAGGTTCAAAGTGCTCACCTGGCAAGTCATTCTCGTCCTTCTTTTTCAGTCTGTAACCAATCTCCTGTTCTTTAATTCTAGTAAACGTATGAGTAGGTTGTTCTACGTTGAGGCACTGCGGTATAATATCTTCTCGTCCTATTCGTCGGAGAGCGTTCTCCAGCGTGTTTGTTTGCGCTTTGTTTCCAGATTGCGACAGCCACATTCTCAGCATGGACTGGGCCTGTTTGGCGATACTTTCCGGATATTCGGATTTTATCACATTTATTTCTGATGAAGTCAAACCTGAGAACAAGCAGCAACATTATACGATATGTAGCAGATTTTTGAAAACTTAGCCTCTCGCTAAATAGAATTTAATAGGAACCACATCGATGGAATTTCAGTTTACCAAAAAATTATTCAAGATGTAGTCAAATTAAAACAGTTAATTAAGACCATTAATTTTTTTAAATTATAAAGGAATCGATTATTCTAATATCTGCAATGTTACAAACTTTTACAAAAGTTTAGTTGCTCAAAAATGTTGACAAATACATACAAATTTGCTTAGAATATAATTTGTTTGGAAATTTAATTTGTAAAGCAGCTAATTTAAATAACTACTTCCGATGAGGGGACATTCTTTAATCGCTTACCTAATTGATAGGCCAGTTCCACCCAATCATCTCCCAGTAAATTGCTCATATCTGCTAACCGCGGATCTGGTCGATAGTAATCCTGGAATTCTGAGAGATACATGTGTCGTTTTCCCGATTCTGAATCGGTTAAGGATATGGTGTCCGTTACTATATCATCTGGTAGCACTATGTTCAAAATGCAGATTGGCTGTTGGGGTGGTTCACCTTTAAGTATCTATAAAAAAAAAAATTATTACTTTACATAATATTTCAAATTAACTAAATAACTACGGAAAAATATTCATATGGTACAGCCAAAAATCGTCTAAATCTCCTAGAATTTGAAGAACTCAACACCCGAAATACGAATATTAATCGCATCATTAATAATTCGAAAATTGAATAATTTTATATACCTTCTGTGAATTGCAAGACACATGTTTACACTCACGTATCCCCAATGGCACCTCCAATTCTGTCGTCACTATTATTTAATCCTATCAAGCTAATGCTTATCGATCTCCCATATCACGGGAACAAACTGCAGGAAGCTTTTTAAAATTTAAACATTGGAATATTTAAGGTGTGAAATATAAAGTGAGACATAGTGGTCATCCGGCTACTTTGTATGCTAATACCGGTTCGTTGCATCATTAAATTAGCAACTACATGACATCTTTGGATGGAATCGATTACGCCAAATAAAAGTACGCCAGTACGCCAAAATAATTATTTTATATCGCTAATATGTAAGTTGTGTTGATGGCAAAATGCACGATTTGCTGGAGGTTACTAGATTAAAAAATTAGTTTAAAACTATTCAAAATAATACTTATTTTGCTAATGATAATCTGTAAAAACTTGTCTTCTTACCTTAGCTTCTCTCATAAACAAACATCTCCCAACAGCCTCAGCATGCTGATCCTTCACCCGTACCGAGAATGGCAGTCTATTCTCCCTAAAGGCTCTGAAGGAAAACTGCAGTTGTTCGCCACTTTTCGTTATAGGCACCAAGTTTCCAGCAAATTCAATATATTGGGATTTGCCCTCAAGCACTTCCACATCTCGACTTTTGGCCACTTCCGTAAAATGCTCCTGGTGTTCTAATGTTTTGTCCTCTTTGTCATCAGTCATACAGAATACTCTCAGTCTTGCCTCCAGTGGATCCACTCGCTTTGCGAATACAACGAATTTTGCCATGAAGGGTACATGGATGGCCTCCCTAAGAGTTACCAAAAAATCCGCTTTGAGACAAAATCCACTTAATGTTCAAATCTGTGCTTAACTATCTGAGAAATATTCCCATTAAAATTCGACCTGCGCTATTCAGTTGTATAAATGTATGCAATATTTTGATTTAACATCGATTAGAGGTTCTTACTTGTAGAGTTCAGTGGCCATTTTAGTAGCATCAGAAATATTTCGACAATCGATTAGCCAAAATCTGGCTGAAACGGTAGTGGTGAAGGAAACGACGTCGTTGACGAAAGTCAATGGCGTGGATCCAGTAACGTCTTCCCATTGCGCTCTTGAGGTTCCACCTGTTCGAAGAAACCGAAATAAATGGACAATAAAACAGCCAAATATAATAGTTCTGTACAATGTTTTGATTGTCAACTTTAGTAAATTTTCGAAAATATTTCTGAAATCGACCATTTCAAAAACAATAAAAGGAATAATCCAGTTTTGAACAAGACATACTTAGAAGAACATGCTAAGCAAGTGGTACGTGAAGCTCCATTAAATGAACAATACTCGAAATTTATAACACATCACTATAATTACTTTTGTTCCCATTGAATTACATGGCAATATTGCCTGTGGCTTTATGGTGCATCAAAAAACATGCAGAAATTATGCAGATTTAGCCTAAGATTCACCATGTTTTAATAGCGTATGTTTTCAACATTTGTATTATATTATGTTGCTTTCGTATCGTCCTAATGCATCTGCTTTTCAGAGCAGATAGAAGAATATGATTTGCTAGCTCTCGAATATTTTAAATCCAAGAAACTTTTTTGATAATTATGTGTCCGTCATCAGCAGATTTCAATCATTTCAAAACCCAATATACTCGTATCACAACTACCCAAAAAATCGCAAATAGTCAGAATTATTTAACTACTACATTAATATATTATATTACCTATACATTTAAAATAACATAAAATCGAGGAAAAATGCATGATCAAAGCAATACTATCTTGTTAATTTTTCCATATTTTTCTCTTACCATTTCTATTTATTTGTGCTTAAAAATGTATACTTTATTTTTTTATTGTTGTATCAATTGTAATTACGCAAAAATTTAAGCATGCGAATACAAATTGTACTCCCATATATTTATTACAGTGGCACATGGTGATTTTCTCTGATATATTTTTAAATTATACAAATCCACTGTGTAGATCACTGTAGATTTGCATGTGAAATTACTTATAAATTACGTTATTTCACATTATCAGTAATTCAAATCATCAGTGATCACAATAACGTAATTTATAAGTAATTTCACATGCAAATCTACAGTGATCACACACAGTGGATTTGTATAATTTAAAAATATATCAGAGAAAATCACCATGTGCCACAGTAACCCAGACAGTTACTAAATGTGTGTACGAATGAATATAATAAGCATGTTTAAGTATATAATAATATACTAATAATATTTAAGTATATTTCCGTCCCATTTGCATAACAAATAATAAATGAAGATATATTTTGTAAGCCAGTTTAAACCCATTCCTTTGAGCTTTATTTATATATTTCCCTTTTCTGAAGTAATTGACCATGTTTGCAGGAATAACCTGTAAATGTCTTAAGCTAAATCAGATACATAATTTCACAGTGAAGCGATGCAAGTGCCAAGCATACAAAAAGCCAAGCAGTCCTTTGAACGGTTTCAGAAAAGACCAGTCGCGTGGCAACTAACTTCCGATTTGTTTTCTGCATATCATATTTCATATAAAATTGAGACGGTGTAAGAGTACGACTGATCTGACGACATAAAGAGATCGAAAAAAAACCATAAAGTAAATGAAAACGAATTAACAACATAAGGATAACGTATGCAGCAAATCTATGTTAAGGTGAATAAAATTGCAGTATTTGTGTTTTCGTGATTTTTTAATAAAATAATGTAAATATAAATAAAGTAAAACTGAAATAATAGTACGACTAAAAGGCAAAATTAGATGAAAAAGTTGAGTATAATATACACAGCTAAATGCTTTCATACACTATTATTTAGATTTATTCTGTGCCGTTCAGGATGGTTGACGGTCGTTACTTTCAAAGTTACATTCAGTTTCTTAAGTTCCATATATAAAATCAACCCGTTTGAGTTTAGCAATATTTTAACTATTTCTTCTTATTTTTGAATTCCTACATAGAATTTTGCAAATCAACAAAAGTCGTTTTAAATGAGCAGAAGTGGCTTTCTGCTTATTTAAATAGTTTTGGCGCAATAAAAATATTAATTCGTTGCTATTTAACACAAACTGTAACTTTGAAGAAGCGTAAGTACAAACCATAATGAATTCCACAATCCGATTCAAGGAAACACACGCAAATCCGATAAATAAATCTAAATTTGAAGCTACACCGGTTCCAAATGAAAGTCGGGATATTTGGGGGATGAAACAATACAAAACTGCGTACGCCCATCTCTCACATTCCTAATAAAATATATATAAAAAGATGTAAATTAAAACATAACAAACCAAAAAAAAAGTAAAGATGTACATACTAAGGGGCAGCCCAAAATAGTTTTAGTTAGTTACCTTTGAGAGATCTTTTCCGAAACACCCCTGATAGGTCCCCGCGTGAAAATTGTTAAATAATAGCGCATTAGTTTTTTCTAGGATATTGATGTATTAGAATTCAGTAATCCGTAAAAGTGAAAATTGTATGTATCTTACATTTAGTTGCCCTATAACAAGCCAATGCAAAAAAAATTTAATTTAATTTTGTTTGAAATTCAAAACAGCAGATATTTAAATAACTTAAACTGTTTTAACGAAAAACACAACAATATTTTATTAACTGAATTGTTAACTAATATTATGGCTGGAAATCACTTTTAAGAACTACCCTGATCGACGCCATTACAAAAAACCATCTTGAGTGAGTTCTGAGTGAAATTTAGCACAATGACGTCGCTCAAAAACAATAAGCGCGAGGCTGGCAAACTTTCTAAGCAAGACTTCAATTGAAATCGTCCCGGAAAGAGCAAACTTTAACACCGTGTAGCATATATATACAGATATCTATTCTAAAACAAAATAATTACCATTTATCTAGCTATTTTCGTTTTAATCTACTATGCTACATCTACGCTCTAAGGCCATCTAAACTTTAAGGGGCCGGTATATTGAATAATTCAAACAGAAAGTCGAAAGTCTAAAAAGTCTTCAAACTGCATCAAAATCCTCTAAAAGCTTGCCAACCCCTTAACAACAAAAACAATTTACAAAATAATACAAGGACACAACACAACATCGAGACGAAACGGGTTCAGAAAAATAAAAACAAATAAAGTACGTCAAGACATTTCTTTTTGTGTGGAAAGTTGTAGAGTTACACTTAATGGTCTCTAAGGTTGCGGTAAATTTCTTGTTAACTTTCAACAATTACACTGCGATTTTGTGGGATATATTGTGAAATAAGATGGCAAACGTGGACAAGGAGAGTTTATCCTTAACTTGGATCTCATGGACTTACTTCAAAACGTTACTCTTCATTTAAGGTCTTTTTATTGTAAACAGAAACAAGTATAATTGGAAAAGCGATTCACTTTTTAAATTCGAATACTTCATACACGGTGAAATAACTGAAGGTTGGACTGACAATTTTTGATAAATAAAACTGTTATGTTACTTGAAAAATCGGATTGTTACGAAAATTTTCGATACGATTAATCCGGGATAGCCAAATAAATACAGAGTGTTCAGCTCATATTCTAGGCAAAGATCAGAAGCTTTGAAATAAAAGAAAGTAAACATAAAGTCGACCAATAGAAACAGTACGAATTATTTATTGGACGTATAGCGACCGTTGGGGGGCGCAAAGTCTACGAAAAATAAAATCAAGGTTACTGTTATTGCCGTTTGATCATGTGCTAATTGCCTAAAAAAAATCAATCAACTTGGTCTGTTTGTCATTGAAAAACTATATTTTATTTTCTTCTAGTGAAACATCTTTATTAAAAGTTTCGTTAAAATTTATTCAGGGAAAGAAAATTGTTTTACAGCAGTTTTTAAAAAGCATAAAAAATTAACCAATTAGTTAGTAGTTTTCCAAATCAGCCACTGAATATACGAGTACTTCAAACTGTTTGACTTTATCCCAATATGAAAATGTGAAAAGATGAATTTGATTTAAAAGTGATTGAAAGTGCAAGCGAAAAGCAGCAGCTGAAGTAATTTAGAATCGCGAGTTATTAAGAAAGCTTAAATAGATTTAAATGCATTTATTAATCCTGCAATTGATAAAAGAACAGCAATTTTTATTTGTTCTATTCTTATTTCTTCTTATTTTTGCTTGAAATGTTATTATTCTGATCTTTTCATTCAGATAAAATGAATGCAACTTTTCCGCGTTGTAGTCAGTATACCTAACAATTAATTGCACAAGCACCGGAAATATTTTCATATAAATTTACTAAACATTTATAATTTTTTTTAAGTATTTAAAATTCTGACAAAGCTAGGGCAACATGTTGCAACCGAACAATTTTAACTGAAAATGAAAGAAATCTTTTAGGCTCTGAAATGACAAAAAAATTACCGAATAGCGCCTTCTGTTTGTCCTATAAAGAAAAAAATAAATATAATTTAACATATTACAGGGAAAACATTTACCAAAATATTGAGTTAAATAATTAGACAAATAACGAAGTTGTCTTTCTTTTCCACACCGTTGATGACCCAACAAAACATAGTTTCAGATTATTTGACTGTCTACAAAATACACCAAGAAACCAAATAAGATAAGCCGAAGAAATATTTATAAAAATTAATATTTTCGAAACCTAGCGGCAGTCAAAACTATTAGATAAAACGAATCAAATATTCAGGTTAAATTATTGTAGTATCTGTGCAAATAAATGCCAAATTTGAGGATCAAGCGCAAGTGAGAAAGATCCTATTGTAGAGCTTTCGGAGAAATGGTTAAAAGTTCAATGTTGTTTCTAATATGTAGACCTGGGTAACTTTACTAGTTGGCGCAGTGCTACGCAAATGGCTTGGTGCGCCAACCCAACGCACCGGCGTAGTAATTCAGTTCCGTTGCTGGGAAATTGTTGATGACTTTTTAGTTGTTTTTAGATTTATATTAAGGGCCATTTATTAATAATATTTTTTAAATGTCTTCAAAATGTCATAATTATCCAGTTTTAGCCAAGTTACTCTTTCTTCCAAATGCTCAATTTTCTAAAGTTTCACTTAAAAATGCTGAAAATCTTAAGGTATTTTTCGCGAAAAATTATGAAATAAATTTCGAATATTTCGTCGCTTTGTTAAAAGTTTTCAAAGCCCTTTCCAGCTTCGAATTTGGTACAAAAATCAATTTTTTTTCGTATACAATCGTAATAAAAAACGAACAGAATAAGCGAAAGTTTATAACAGATTATTTGGAAATCTTATCACCGCTATATCTCTGAAGACTGTAAAGTTTGTTCTATTTTGTTGTTTCACTTAAAAATACTGACGATCTGGAGGTCTTTTACCGGATAAATTTATATTATTTATAGCTTTGTAAACCTTTTACAAAAACTTCTTTCAGAGTCAAATTCGTGACAAAAACGAAAAAAAAGGTTTTCTCCAAAACGGATCCCAAAACTAGAAGTTTTTAATCGAAAACGCAAAACAACATTATTTTCTGATGATGTTCTTATTTTCTGACAATAATGTGGCCTTTTCAGCCAAAAATGGCAAAATTAAAATTTTTGGAAAACTTTTTGCAACTTTGTAATAATTATTTCTGGGTATTTTTCCAAAAATATTTCCTAGTTTATGTAAAATGTGTATGTTAAAGTTTATAATAATTTCCTGAAAAAGCGAAAGTTTATAATAATTTTTTTGGAAAAGTTTTAGAAACTGGGATTTCTTCACTTTTAGATCAATATTTCTTAACAACACAGTCTCTGAACAGAAAAACCGCGTTTTCCCTAACGCTCTGCTGTAAAATACTGGCAAATTGAATCGTTTAACGGAAAAAATTAAGAGATCGACTTTTCAAGAAAATTTACCGACTTTTTGTCTAAAAATCTAGATTACTTTTTTGTAGTTGTTTGAGCAAAGTAGTAAAACGTTACTCAGAAAAAATATTGATGGCCTTTTTTTTGGATGTGAAAATTCAAATCTCGTCTCGCAAGGCTTCAATCCGCTTTAATGAATGACTTATAACTCATTAACCGATGAGTTATAACTCGTTAACTCAGAGAGCGGCAAGAACTCAATAGCGCAACTCAATACAGTGTTACTCAGGCCTACTAATAGGCAGTAAGTTTTTAATGGGTCCAATAATCTCAATTGAAACGAGTTTTATGATATTAAAAAACTTACGCCTTATGTCTAGCCGCTAGCCGAATTTATGGGAACGTTAAATAATTTCAAAATTTAACTGCCTCATCTCTTAAAATTAATGTTCTCACACCAGGACATCCAAACATTTATATTCCAAAAAGGCTGGTAAAGAAACTTATTTTTTTAGTAATAAGACTCCACCGTTCTACCCC
Organism: Dendroctonus ponderosae; assembly: GCF_020466585.1. NCBI lineage: Eukaryota > Metazoa > Arthropoda > Insecta > Coleoptera > Curculionidae > Dendroctonus > Dendroctonus ponderosae. The sequence continues at coordinate 136,415 of NW_026018385.1, read as the reverse complement.
AAAAAATTGATCAAAAAACATACTTTTGTAAAAATCGAAGTTTTGCCACCAAACATTTCACATGTATCCCACATAATCTGAACAAATTAACGGAAAACGAAGCGACAAACTTACCTGTTATGGAACATAACAGTCTGAGCGTGGGTGCTGATCCACTGTATTGATTGATCATGCCCTGAGAATGTGCCGTTGGTGCCGGCATGTTCAACTGAATGGCTCTGTGGAATTTTCTTCTTCGTGGCTCTACAGTCACCACTGGCGAAACTGCCACTCCATGACCCAATAATTTGGCTGTAAGTTCTGGATCGATGGGTTGAGCCTAAAGAGCAAATATGGAAACTATTTATTAAAAGCATTTACACTGGAATTGCTCATTCAATATTCCATCAGCTGCTGGTGAACATAATTTAATTTAATGATTAGTAAGTGAGCGATACTTACCAACACCAAAGCAAGGCAATTGAGAGGAAGAAATTAAAAGAGGAAAATGCAGGTTGAGACAACACAAAGCAAGGTTCAACAACCAGAAAAATAAGATAAAATAAAACGACATTGGAGTGCAACCAATAAAAACAAAGCATAAGAATGAAGAAAAGCACTATCTTATGTATGCTTGAGCTATGAGAGCCCAATAAAAATCGCTTGTGAACTGCCAAATTGATCCTGAACCGTGCTTTGGTTGTTATTTGGATACAATAATGGTTTTTGGTCACAAATTGTTGTCGGCATTTTATCATTCCAGCTACGTACAAATTGTGTCCAAAAAATAGTGTTACTGTAGCCAAATATTATGGAATAACAATAAAACGTTAGTAGTGTAATTTTATCAGTTTTATTGGGCACTCATTAATATTACATACTTAAAATTAGTGCAGAAAAACCAGTGTTATACCGATGAGCAGATTAGTACAGAATGGGTGATGATTGCATGAGCTAATTTTACTAAATAATGAAAAAAGGAAAGCTGTTCAAACAAGTATTTGCAAAGCATTAAAGAGACTCGCGAAAGCACTTTGTATTTCACCATATGGAATTTAAATAGTCAGTAGTATGCCACTTTTCAAAGTAAAAATTACTTCTACTATGCAAGTATGCTTCTACTTTTTCTGCTGGTTCGTTTTTTTAGGAAATGGGTGAAAAAGATGGTAAAATAAAGTATAATGAAAGTAATAACAGACTAATAATCAGGCTTTTAAATGTTTCGCCTCAAATATAGCCTTTTCTCATTTACGGAATCTTCACAATTTCAACATCGCCTTCAGTTTCAAGTATTTTGCTTCAAATTCGATACACTTTTCAAATTTAAGCACCTATTTTTCTAACATACTGAATTAGGTACTTTAAAAGATTTATTACAATTTTCTATGTTTTCGGCTATTTCACCCTTTTTATCTGATAAACTTTTCAATACTGCTCATTAGACATACTAATTTTGGTCTCTCATCTGCACGTTCGCCTGGTTAGAAATGATTCTGATGATTCTAACTGTTTTTTTAACAATTGTTAAATTTTTTCTGTTTTAAGGAATTTAAAATAGAAAAAAACTGCAGGGTTTCTCAAGAATTCCATATCCCCATTCTAAAATTTAATTTAAATTATCTTTTGGTGCGAATAATCATGATTGTGGATAATTTTATTGTCTTGTAATAGCTTTCCTCTTTTCCCAGTTAATACACACAATGTGATTTCTTGGCTTAACAATAAAACTTGAACACCATATTTCACAGATTCTATTTTGTTAAATATTGTCTACTGTTTTAAGTAAAAATATATGTACCAAAAATATTATTTGATACTTTGTTTTGTTTCTACATGTTCTTATTTACTTCAAGTTTCTAAATAAATGTCTAATACCACTTAAAAAATCAGTAAATTGATATCTGTATAATGCGATAAAGTACATTTTAAATACACAGCAAAATTGCTATAAAATATGTCGTTTAATCATATTTTATTTTTTTGTACATGTCAAAAACTATTTACATTAACCGGCCAATAAATATGAAATGTGAATAAGCTACGAGTAAATGTTTGTATAAAAGACCTTCAAGAAGATTTTAAGTATATTTTCATTTAAATTTTCTGTTCATCTATAAACAAATGTTTAATAACTGTACAAATAAATAAATAAATTAGTTAAAATTTTAACTAGGCAAATACCAGACAATTTGTACTTTTAAATTCACAATTTAAACGTTGCCCTTAAACAAACACCTTAATATTGCATCAAGACTTACTCACACTATGGCAACGCTTTTTTGCAGTATTTTACCACCTTCTGCTAATTAACCAACAATACATAAAAGCCCTTTTAGCCAAATTTTCATAGACGTTCTTCTCAGGCTAACGATGTAGATCGCTGGAAGACTTGTTAACAATTTGGCTCCAGTTTTTCAGTAATTTTACAAAATTTGTTTTAGGTAATTTGCGAAGTATGTGAGAAGCATTGCAAAATTCGGTTTCGGATAGTAGACTTTATCGTTTAATGAGAAAAATTACTTATAACCGATACCCAATTTAAAATGCATTTTTTAAATTGATTGCCTCCGTAAAATTTTCTTTTCTCGATTTTGTCGATATCATTGTACAATAAATGCGTTATTTTTACACATTTCGTTAGTTAGTTTGGGTTAGTTTGAAGATGAAACAGTTTTAGAATTATCAATGCTCTGATGCAGTTCATTTGACAAACGACGTATTTAACTAAACTCATACTTGCAAAATAGTCAAATCTACTTTACAAGGCAAGTAAATTATCATGCTTGAAAATGGAAAGTCAATTCAGAATCCAAATAGTTAGAAACAACCAAAATTAAAGTTAGATAGACAAAGTTTGTTATTAATGATGCCATTTTTGTAATTTTTAGCGCTTGAAATCCGAATTCCGTTCAAATTTTTCATACTATTTGACTGAGGAAAAGACAGACACCTTCAGAAATGATTACTTGATTATTATTGTTATTATTATTAGAATTAGCATTTGAGTAATTAGTTGATTTGTGTAGACTTTTGGAAAATATTGCAAAAATTAATGCAGTTTTTCCGCAAGAAAAATTACTTAAAATAAAAAAAATACAAAAGTTGGCTGGAAATTCTCCTCAACTTTTCGTTACGCAAATGTTGAAAGGTTTATTTCTGATAGTGCCTGCCTACGTGCAAAATACTTGTCTCTCAAATCAACATTTTGATTACCAGATCAACGACCATCGTTTCTTCTTCGGAATATGATTAACCGTGATTTTACGCAACTTATCGAATGAAACACCCTTACGGGGCTTAAACAAATTTACCTGTAGGCCGACTTTGATCTTCTTGGTAAGGGCTCCTTCTGGGAAAATGGCCTGAACTTGAGGAACCACGCTGCTGGATACCATTCCACCTTCCGGTCCGATAGCGTGCACTTCTTGGCGTATTCTGGATACCACAGCAAAGTATTGAGGAAAGTCTTGCGTAACTATCCGAGTTATTCGGCCGGATGCAACATCTTCCATTTGATTTAGATCTGGAATGAAACCAAGGCTAAGTAATTGATTTCTTTTTAAATCAAAGCAGTTTAGTACCTTCTGCTTCAAAGCTTTCATGCAGGACTTCGTTCAAAATATCCTCTGCGGCTTTGACGGTGTGTTCTTTCCACGATTCTCCATTATCAGAGCGCAAGATCACGATTTCGCGTTCTTTACCTCGAAGGGCAGCAAAATGTGGGACTTCGATTATTACGGGTCTGAAAAGATGTCAAACCATAATCCCTTGCGGAAAAATGTTGCAATGGAACCCGAATTGCCAGGAAAAGATGTTCTATTGAACTAAAATGACCCAAGTTGTTCAATTTGAATATGCACCTTTTGGATATTAAATGGATAGTTACTTATGATAAACAGTATCGGTTCTGAAACAACGGTTAAGTAAAAAATGTAGTTTTACCCTAAAAACTGTGCACCAACAGGTCCCAACTCCAAAACGCGACTTGCTAATGCTTCACCTTCCATTAGTGGAGGAGGATGTGGTGTCCGTTGAGGTCTAACGTATCGGCATGTAATTCTGGTGGGACTGGGAGCGCACCTTGGAGGCACAATTACTCTCACTCCGGAATGTCTGCATCCTCTCATCGCACCTCCTCTGGCGTCGACTAGGAATGATACTAGGAAACTGGAAGGAAAATATAATACATTGAAAAACAGTACGAAATTTAGTTTAAATGCTGCTCAAATGAAGGTACACAGCTAATATGAAATGTCGGTGAAGGTTACTTACTTCTTCCAATGCAGTTTCCTAAGGAAAGCATGAACAAAAGAAAAATGTTTATAATCTGTAGAAAAACTCACTTATAAAATGATTAGTGCATGGAACAGATGGATACAAGTTTGAGGATTATATTTTTGAATTGATTTGTTCTTAAAACCAACATAAACATCTATACAGGGAAATCAATGAAATTTGGTTAATAGCCAGAGTTTCTCTTAAAATTGTTATTTAAAAAATGCACTACTAAAGTCAGTTTGTAGGTATTTTAATGCAAATTGAATGATCCGACTGAGTATCAAGACGCGGAACTCTTACCCTATATTTATTGGATGTCTGTTAATATCAATATTATCAGACGTATACTTCTTAATGTACTCGGTATAGTTCCCGGAAATATGTTCCGGGCTGATTGAATCCTCAATATGTTGAGGAGGCAGCATGTTGCTATCGATGATCATTTTGTTGGAATCCATTCGTTCATCGCGTGTCACATCAATGGGCAAAGAATCGTCTCCTAACGACTTCATTTCGTCTGCTGTTAAATACCGGTAGGTTTGGTCGCCCAATGCTGCATCTTCCCCTGAAATAAACGTAAGAATTTAATACACTTGCAGATTCACCAACAGGAGGTTTTTGTTGGTCTGCTTGCGTCTAATTTTTTCGCAACTAGTAAAGTTGGAAATCTGTATTTTTTTCATTTAATTTATTTATCAAAAATTCTCGATCGCTATAGATCGAATGCTTTATGTATGGTACTCAGGAAGTGGATATCAGCGTAATAAAAAAATCGCGCTCAAAAGCAAGTTTGGAAAAATTCAACTAATGTTGAGAACTCTCTACATTCGCCTCCACAATAAGTCATAGCTTTGGAAATGAAATGTTCCAAATGCATAATCCTAAATTAGTTGCAGTTGTGCTATAAGAATATATTTTGATTATTTATTTGATATTTTCTGTTTCAACATCGTGCGATTTATTTATTAACACGAAAAATTTTGCAAACTTGCTCAAAACTGCAACTCAAAAATTGCCGCTTCTATTCCGAGTATGCATAAAATGCAAAGCTAAAAATACCGGTTTATTGATTCGCGTAACATGTTTACACTGATCGGGCAAAACTTGGGCAAAACATCGTACCACATCTGCAAATTTTAATAGGATATTTTGAAGGGCGATTTATTAAAATAGCTTTACTGCTGCCTTCTCTTTCTTCGACCTTGATCATCAATGGGAATTAAATTATAAGAATCTTATTTACAAAACATGTTTTGCACTTGAACCAGACACGAAATATATTCAGGTCTATATCGGGAGGGACAGAGAACAGCAAAAAATGTGAAAAGTAACTTAAAAAAAGAAGATAAATGCTAAATATGGAGTTGGAGTACGAAAATATATAGCTTTGAATCCTGATTCAATCAACGCAGAAACGAGATCTAATGTCTGTAATAAAACTGATGAAAGTATATCTAAAAAAGATACAAATTTGAAGGTTTTAAACCGTTTACTTCAAGCTGCAGTTCATCAATTATTTGCAATCACAATAAGAAAAGCTGAAACATGCTAAGCTAGAAGTCCTACTATTGTTGTCGGAAAATGTCATAATTAGGCAGCCAAATCTATATTGAACCAAGCACACAAGGGCCAAGAAGAGAAGGCATTTCGACTAATAATAAGATGCTTACAAAAAATAGAAGCACGTCTCCATTCTACTGTAAAAAAATATCTGATAAGATTGCATTAGAACTAACCTTGGAATAATTAAATTAAATCTGCATATTAAGCTAATTACTTATGCACAACGTGCCAACAGCTAAAAAAATTAGTCGACCAGGTTTATTCATTTTAATTTGAACTGTAATCAATCAACAATTATTTTGGAAATTCCATTCCAAAAACATTTTGAAAGAACCAACATTTTTTTAGGCAAAGATAGCGGAAGCTGTTTCTGCAAATTAACAGATCATATATTTTTACTTAGTATACTTAAACTAGTTAGTCCGTATTACAAATATAAACAACTTTTTGGCGCATAAAGGAATGTAGGGCACATGAAGTCACAAGTGACTCAGTTAATTTCGAGGTGCGGACCTAATAAACACCGAAATAAATTGGATTAATTCAGCTAGGTATGAAATGGCTAATAGCACAAATGTGGAACTATAAACCATTAATATACAAGGTTGTTATTTTTGAAATAATTGACAAGTAACCGTGAAATAAGCATATATCCTGTGCAGCGAGGAAGCTGACAATTTGTTTAACTAAATGCTACAAAGGAATGTTTTGGCAAATTACCCATCGATTGGCCTTAATTCTGCAGATAGTTAAAGCAGACGATCTAAAACCCCATTGATAGATTAAATAATATAGGCTCTAACGTACTTTTGTCTTGGAAGTTAGTCGAGAAATCGGTGAGTGATTAATAAATTTGTCAAATAATAGATGGAATAATTTGAAACAATCCGGACGAAATCCAATATGTCAATATATTCCTCCAGTGGATTGAAGTGTGTGATTTTTCTGGTTAAATCCTCTAAACGAAACATTAAGCAGTCGGCAGGAATAGAAAGGGAAATTTCTAGAAATGAACAATGTTAAAAGAATAAAACAAAAGTTTATTATTTTAATTCATCATATCATCATTTAAAAGAAAATAAATTTCAGATAGATTTTTTAATATTTTTCAAAACTAAAAACTCGTATTATGTTTCAGCTGACTGGTAAGTAGATATTCATGATTTTGAACGTCAGTTCTTTTTATATTTAAATGTGTTTTTCAACTTCATTTTAAATCAATTTGAGAATATTTCAATCAGTTGATATTCATCACATATTTGGGAGCAAATGCTAACCTGATGTTTTATGAAAATTTGTGAAAAGACAGGGAGATTTTGGCCGCTTGCAGCACTCATAACCCTTTAGTTGATCAGCTATGCCAAACCTTGCCTGCATGTTTGTCCAAACACGAAATTTGTAATTTAATAAAGCTGCTTATAACGAAGCCAGCTCTTCATTTCACTAACAATTTTTAACCTTCACTTGCGAATCGCGTATAACATGCACTCGAGTCGAAATATTGCAGATTTTTATTTTTAACGTGAAAAAAATCTAAAAATACGGCAATAAAAATAAATCCATTGGCGTGTGAGTTGGCAAATGAAAGTTAAGAAAAATCAAACGACAATTAACCTGAACTAACCTGGATAGTGTATGTTTTGTGAAAAACAAACAATGTGAATAAAAAGACACAACTTACGCAATTGCAAAGTGCTGCCATTGAAATATGGGAGGTAAACGTGACGCTCGTGTAGTGCAGTGCCGAATCCCTCAATGTCCTCCCCTGTTTCAGGGATATTTTCGTTAGGCGTTTGCTTTTGTTAGTACGTTTAAAATTGAAAGCAGCACAATAAGCTAAGCATCCATAAACGAACATTTGAATCTAATAAACTCGAAAGATGCAGAAATAGAGTAATAGTGAATATGTTGGAAGATCATGCTTGTTTCTCTGACCTCGTTTTTGCTATAACTTTGAAAAGTTGATGAAGTAGTATTTTCTAAGTAGTAATTCGTAGCAATGTGATTAAACTAGTTTTGAATTCACGATGAAATAGGTCTACGAAAATACAATCAAACAGTGGATATCTGATGCAAATTATATATTTTGTTAACTTCCAAAAAATCCAATTTCCTATGAGTTGTTGGATTAAAATATCAGAAGAACACTGGAGTTTAAAAATGTTCAAGTACAGACCTTCATAAGACGAACTTTAGAGCACTTCATTTTTAAATTTCTGAATAAACCCGTTGTGTACCTACCGTCACAATGCATACATTTCCAACAACAAATTTTAAGCAATTCGCAAAAACGAGCATATTTAAAAACATTTAGTTATGTGCGGCCTTTTTTAAAAGTCCAAAAAATGGAGGTTACAGTTTATAAACGTCTAAACCCGTCATTGCATTTTAATATATTTCCATAAATTTTCACTAATGTCTCGCCAATGATTCACGACAACGTCATTTCGATAAGCAGGCGATTTGTTTCTTGTTTCGAGATTTCAAGGTTTCAACGAGTTCCTATTCTCATAGTATGAATCCGCTTTCTAGTATCGAAAACAGCTAAACTAAGCTAAAGTGTATTTATTTACCAAATCTCTCTAAACTAGTCACAATTTTCATGTTAACACAGGTATTTTGCAAAACTTGGAAGAGCGACGAGCAAACAACTAACAAGAAAGCTTCAGACTAAACTGATACATATATTGGATTTGGAATGCGATATAGATACCTAATTAGAAAACTTATGTGTGCAACTCCGTATTTATTTCACCCTTTCAGAATGCCGTTCTCAACCCTTGCAAACGCATCCACTACACAATGTTTGCGCCATCCATTCTATAAGGGAGAGGTTATATAAGTTTCGTTTTCTCATTAAATGTCTAGTGTTTTCTGGTCTTTTCAATATATCGAACAAGAAAATAGAAGGGCAATTGATGTATGGAACTACGGCTGTTGTTAGTTCCACCCAATGATGTTAAACATAAAAAATTGATTGAAAAGAAATGGAAAACCTAATCCAACTTTTTGGATTGTTTCACTTCTTCATCTCCTCGAATAATTTTGCATTTTTATGTAAAAATTATTGTTGTAATTCTGAGTCAGAATGTTCAAAATTCTTCTGATCATTCTGATTGTTCATTCAACAATCAGTTTTATTAATATTTTTTCCGGGAAACTATCGCTCACACTGAAAACATATTGCAGTGCTTTTACAAGCTAAGTTCACAGAATAATGATTCAGGATCCATACATTATGTTTTTGCAGTGAACCAAATTTTAATATAATATAAGTAGTAATAGTATAGTAATGAAAAATTTTAAAAAATCTTATTACAAGCTCGAATTTTATGCGGAATTAAGCCGCCAATGGAATCGCTTAAACTACAAAAAAAACACATTTATTATTTGAAATACACCCGGAAATCAAAAATTTATATTTGCATAAACGATACGCAAAAGTTATAAAACATGTTTTTGCGCAATAATTTTATAAAAAAATATATTAATTATTCTATCGACTATAGATGGTGGTAAATTCCGTAATCCTCATTCGATCATTTTCTCATATGTGTTATAACAGATTTACCAGATTACAAACATTTTAATACTGATTCAGAGCAAAATGTATTGAACGTTTTAGAAGAGCGCATGGAAAAGTAGCAAATAGGTCGAAGCTTAGAAATAGCTTTAGATCTTGCTGCTGCAATGTTTTCAAAATAGCAAAAAAAACACTTTGGAATAAAAATGGTTATTGGTTTTTCAAACGTTAATTTGCTTGCTCAGAACTGAATTTTCCGACACATTTCTTTGCGCATCCAGTATAAGTTTAAATTTAAATAATATTGCAATAATGATAGTAAAAAGCGTATAAACGATGTTTCCAATTGTGGAGAATGATTTACTGAAGCAATCTTACAATATTTTACATGATCTTTCACCTTATTTAGGAGAGCCCAGATTTGATGGACTGTATTGCATTTTATTCAATAAAAAGGGTTTGTAGGAAATATATTTTTGAATATAAAAAATTTAATTATATGTATATTGTTTGCATAAAAAATAAAATTAATTGTATCACATCCATCATAAAAATTCATCGTTTTCTCGATGAATCTCAAACGCCAAAAAAATTTAAATAGAATGGTTAAACTAATATACAAAATACTGAATATATAAAGATTAAAGATATAATTTTTTTTAATGATAGGAAAGTTTAAGACAAGGCAAGGCTTTAAGATGATAACAAAATATTTAATTTTATGAACTGACGAAAACTTCGATATGCAACGTTTTACAAAAAGTCTGATTCTAAAAATATAATGCTCAAGTTGTTTACGAATAAGTAATAGTCGAAATAAAAAAACGCATCAAAAAGAGTATTTCATTAAAACAATCAAAAATGCTCTTGAACTAGATCAGAACTGGTAGATATCATAACTTAGCTAAGTAAAGCATGTTTAAATCAAAAATGTTATTAAAGTAGCTTCTATTAATAGAAAATGATAGCTGAAAGGTCAATTTAGAAGCCTAGGCAGAGTACCATTTGTTATCCTATCATTAAGGCTAATATATTTCAATAAAAGCTTTTTCCGCTAATTCATCTTGTTTTCTTTTCGCTATTAATGACATTCACTGAACTTTCAAGATCATTTCGAAACTTATGCAGACATGAGATATATTTTATACTGCAAAGATTTTTAAAGGTCGACTCCGTTTAACTAATGTTTTATTATGTTAATGCTAGCTCAAAGCACGAAGCAAAAAGATCGACTGTTAAGTTATTTAATTCAAGTGAATTACGCCCTAACTAATCAAAGCCTACACCTCCAAAGATCTCATTATAATAGAATTATCCAATTGGCCTGAAGCAATCGTAATCAATTCAATTTGCATAAAGTAACAGATATGATGTCACTTCCAACACACGTAATTGTTGCCTTGATGGGTCAGATTTAAAATTAGCCATTGCAATTCAAGACGCAGAAAAAAACAACATTTCAAACTAGGTAAATCCACTACAGAGGTTATCAATGACGATTTAAATCAGAAATGCTTTTTACAAAAGCACTTGACTTCGATATAACACCGGAGATATTCTAGGAAGCTGTACAAATATTGAACATTTCCACTGGTACATCAAATATTTATTGGATGGTAATTGGTTGGGTGTTGAAACTGAGAACTGCGGATCGTTTTATTTACTACATTCCATCATATTTTGTTAACTTTAAACGCAAAATCCGAACTGAGCTCATGGTTTTCGATAGAATTTTGTTGCCTTAATCCTCAAAAAAACCTTTTAAGAAAGTAGAAAACACTCAATTGATTTTAGCAATTAGCAAAAAGTAAATCGGTAACAAATCAGCGAAAAATCCTTCAAGAACATTCGCACTTCTTTTCAAACGCCCACAGGTATGCTATCTAAAAAAAACGCGTGTGAAAACATAAATATCACTCCATTGTTTATGGTGGGTTCTTTGTATATTATTTTTGATCACGATTGCTTAATTCTCAGCCTAGACATCTCTGAAACAGCCTTGACTGCCATAATTTGGGTATACAGGAACGTGAGAGCTCTTGTGTAGATTTTATAACGTATGATGAATGGCGGCAAATCATTTGGATGGTAATTGCGTTTTATTACAGGAACAGTCTTGGACAACTATTTGAATTATTGCTTGAAATTTTTTGGACCTGCTGTGTGCGAGGTAAATTGGATTTATATACATACAATTATGACGATGTAAAAGAAGCCAGATTATAGTTGCTTTACGAAAATATAGATGAAATAAACAGTGCAATTTACTAAAAGCAGGAAAAATTACAAAGCAAATTAGGTGACAAGTTTAGCTTGAAACAGACTAACTGGTGATAGCCTTTAAAGCAATATTCGTTTTTTACAAAATGGGTAACTTTTCCAGCAAACAAAACTTGTTAGTTGAATTTTTCCCATACTTATTAACAAATAATAGCCAAGCCTTTCAACGACCTAAAATTAAGGAAGCATTTCCAAAGTGTTTGCCTTCCAAGCTAACATCGTAAAAAATATACGGCTAGTTATGTCGAATTGCACATAAAATTAAGAGGTATTTAGGACTAAGAATCATTGCATGAATGTCGGCATGACTTAAATATAAATTACATATAGCTTGGTTTGCGATTGAAAGCTAACTTAATTTTTAATGGTGAATCTAAATATTGTCCAAAGTGATATATTTTTTTAATGCATGGTTGTAAATAAAGTTTTTTCAGAAACAAACACATTAATAATTCCCGTAAATACACGTAAATATACATTAACTTCAATACTGGATTTCCTTTTGCAAAAGGTTGTTTAAACTTTAACTGAGAGTGGGAGAAACATGATGACTATGCAATCTAAAAGAACGTTCCTGTTTAACGTCGCTACGAAAAATGTATATCAGTAACTTTCCAGAAATATAATAAAGTTAAACATTAATGTTTGACCGATATTTATGTTATATTTTATATTTATTTTCTAGTCTCGAAAATTAAATGTATCCGAATTAGCGTTGATTATTTTCCGTGTGAACATGAGAGCCAGAAATCCGTCAATGAAATATATAGTTAGATCCTCTTTATATCAATATTTGTATAATCTAGCAAAGAGTTTTCAATACTTTATCCATATATGAAAAACTGTGGCTCAGTTACAAATCAAACTGACACAGTAGTTTTTGGAAAAAAATAATGAAAATATTTAAATTATTTAACACAAAAGCTTAACGCTCGAATTATGCAAGGTTTCAGAAACAATAAGCAAATCGTCTTCTAGATCTATGTAGAATTTTAAAATGACAACTATTGTACAAATATAATAACCGAATTCACAAAGGCGTTTGTATTAAATTATTTGCAAAATGTTGCATTAGAAAACTTTATGTATCAGCTACTTTAGTGAATGCACCACGTACCTTTTAAAAAATGAATGCATTTTTATTTCGGCAAAACATGTGGCTTTTCGCATCTTCGTGAATGTCTCCTACGTCAAAAGTATCAGTAACCTACTTGAAAAGTGCTAGAGGAAAGACATGTTTTCCTATTTTTTTCGCGCATTCATTAAATTTCCATTCGAATTCCTACGACTTAATGAAGAAATGTCCTTAGTTGTTGATTAATTATTGCGTCTTAATTTCATGAATCATTCATTAACAATTGCCATATTTGCTAATTTATGGAATTAAAAACCGACTTGTGTTTAAGCTATTAAAAACGATTAAAAATTAACAATAGTCCAAAATAGCTCACTGCTCTAGCTGGGTAGACTTGTAGAGAACAGGACTTCAACAATCAATCATTTTTTATATATTTTTGGTGATAACCGATATATCAAATTGTGATTGTTAACTCAACAGTTTTTTTTTCTGTATTGGAGATTTTTGCGACTTATTCATCCACTTTTTTTTTTAGTACATTCATTAGCAATTAGATGTTTTTTTTAAGTCGAAACCGTTTACTTTTGGGGGTTTATATTTTAATTCGATGACCATCTTTGTTGCGTTATATTTCAAAAAGCAAATACCTTTTCAGTATATCCTTATCTAATATAATGATTTCAAAATAAAGCGTCTTTGTAATTCCCCAAATGCCAACTTTTTTTTCTTAAGGAAAAAGTTCTAGAAATACTGTTTGAATTTATCACTATTTATTGCAGAGATGCTTTATAATCGAGATCCGTTAAATATCTGATACTATTGTAAAACAATTTTCAAAAAGAATTATAAAGTTATTTTACGTACAAAGGCGTGTGAGTGAAAAACTTAAAACGAAGATACTGATGTTCAAAGAAAAGTTGAAGGTGTTTTACACTTAAAAAATATGCAACATCAAGCAATATGATTATGTAATTTTTGCCGAATACCAACGTGATATGAATGCAAGGCTAATATAGTATAAAAGTTCCAACCATTCAAGGTATTCCAAATATAACGGGTTTACAGAAAGCAGCGACTTGAAGCCGAGTGTACACAATTTTATTTACAAAAAATTTCAAAAGAAACTGAATGATATTCAAACAAATATAATACATAACATAAAATAAAATTAACGCAGAGTTCATGTTTACAGGCATTCGTTCACTTATATACATTTTTCTTACTGTTTTATAAGTTACGTTATGTTTTAGTCTCTACTCAGGACTTAAATATTAAACAAGCAGTAAACGCAGATGTAGGTAACAATTAGTAGACGTCTGCCAAATTATGAATCAAAGCAAATATAATTTAGTTGAAAAACTGACCAAAAGTATGTTATGATTCTATTTTCGGCAAAAAATGCATACCATTTAGATCTACCACACCAAGATGAATAGTTTCGTGTGGTGGCCTATATTTGATCTTAGCAGTTTTAGTAGCCGTGACAGTTCCAACCTCGAGATTAATGGGTAACCATTAAACATAAACTGTGCACAATAACAGATGATGTCACTGAGGTATATACGAAAGAATTTAAAAAATGTGCTGTTTAGTTGTGTTGCAAATGCGCATTTTATTCTTATGTTTATTGCAACCATATTTAGTATTCAGTTTGGCATCACTTTAAATCATTCCTTTTGACGCAGCAGATCCTGGCCTGCAATCAATTTGGTAGTTAAAAAATTATTTTGCCTGAACTAATTCTGAACCCGATTTTATATTCTCACAAGGACTACAATAAAAGTTTTAATTAAATAGAACCAATCGATCATTCATGTTTTCTGTGCTTAAATAGCGTTCTTCAAAACGTATATAAGAATGCGCCTGCATTTTCTGAGGTTTATTTTTAGCCTTTCATTTCCTGACAGTATTGATGAGAAACTTTTGTGTCGTGTTCGAGTAATAATTTAACCCCAAGATAATATAGGGACAAAACATACATCAATAAAACAAGTAACCAAATTAGGAAATTGAGAGTTTATTGACACAAATTGGCCGGTGGTGGTAAAATTGCACAGTTAATTTTAATTTTAATTTATTTAGAATTTTGAAGCATCAGTTATTTAAGAGCTACAATAAACAATGATCTATATACATATATTTAGAAAAATGTATATTTACATATTCCCACTTTAGCTGAATTGTGGAACATTAAGGCAATAATACCTGGAAATTGTGAAGTTGCTCAAACACAAGATTACTTATAAATGTGAGAACATTTGATTCAAAAAATTGTGGAACACGATATGAACATATGATGATTAAGAAACTTAATAATTTTTAATTACATTGGATAATGTTCCTAATCCTGGAAAACCCGCTAAACATAAGACAATTAAAAGCAAGGTATTACGTAAAATTCAATCGTTTTGCTTCGTTCCAGTTTCATTACTGATAGACATTGACGTGTTACAAAAAAAGTATCTCTTCGATCCTGTTCAGTTTGAAAGCAAGTTTCAAAAAAAATTAGAAATGGTTTGATAATGAGAATTGAAAAATTCTAGTTAACGTAATGCAAGCAAAATTTCACTGTGTTTAATGTGTTTAAGTTGTAAGCGTTTAATAATTTCACTAGTTTACATATTTGCAAAACAAAACTTTAAACTTCCATAATCTTGAAAAGTCCTTAGGGATTTGGTGCTGTAGAATTATTTGATGCAAGAGTTATTTAGAGATATCAGGATTTTCAGAAACCGGGCAAAATTTATAATAGAAATAAAATTGGATCAGTTCAGTGATAAATCACTTCTTTGCATTCATGTCAAACGAAATTGGTGCAACCCGCAGACAATTTCAGAAATGTTATAATAAGTACATTAAAAAATTAAATTTGGGAAATTTACAGTGTTACGAAAGTTGATAGCGAGGACTTTTTCGGAGTTGGGAATTAAAAAAAAAACGAATCTTCAAAAAACTTGAATACCCACCAGTTCGTACAACTGTAACCACTTTATATTTCTTCTGTTTCACCATATTTTCGACACAAATCAGATGATTTTCATCAACAGTTTAAAAACAAAAATTCGACGCACAATAAATCAAAACAAGCCACACTCTAACACACCGTACGCGCACACAGGGTTTAAGAAAAAAATCGTTCGTTCGTTTCGCGTTGCGATTTTCCCGCAAATAAAGTGTTTTTCAAATTGTTTCAGCTCCGCTCGGACGTTCTCCATGTAATCTATTAGCGAATAAATATTTATAAAACCGGGAGTAAAAATTGGCGGTGATTCATACATTCACCAGAACATAGTGGGTCTAAAAATTCTATTGAAGGTCTATCTATTTACATGGTGGACGCACAACTAGTGGGCTCTGTGGACTGTATATCGGTGCGCTAGAGGTACGCACATCTTTGCGTAGTTGTTATACGGAAAGCTTCATAGAGCAACTAATAATAATTGCATAAACACGATCGAAAATTCCATCGTCAGTGCTGAGAGTGCACTGGTGTGGATCTTCGTCATGTTCTAGAAAGATTTTTTTTTCATCCAAGTTTAAGTGAAAACGGTTTTCCAGAACTTGTAACTTGAGAGCAGAATAAAACGAATTGTTTGAAGAAAATTATGAGGTAAAATGAGCGATTCCAAAGCTAAGTATATACTGTGGTGGTTAGGGTGATTGTAGTATGGAACCCAAAGTTCGGTTAAAAATATGTTAGTAACATCCCCTTTAACACCTCCATACAAAATATGTTTCGTTTACGAGCAAGTGACAAAAGAAGGCTAAAGTAGAGAATTCATACATGATAGTTTCTAAATCACCTTATCTATAAAAGTCTAACGGCGCGAGATCTGGCTATAATGCCGCCCACTCCTATTACATTCCTTCTTAAAATATGAATTTTCCTTCTTTAATAGAAACTGGCCGGTTACTTATCATTAATTTACTATTTGGGCTTCTTAATATACTATAATTTGAGTAGGAAAATTAGGATTTTACTCTCACACTCACTCACACAGCATGTGAAAGTGATTATTTATTCCACACTGTTAAATTTTTTGGGTTCATATTTTCACCTAAATTCGTGAACAAAAAACGTAAGAGTTTCTGTTTGGTTGCGGTGCCCTAAATATTCTTTTAGTCACCCAGTTTTAGATTTTGTTTTAAAATTTTAGATAATACTGAGGATTTAGGTAATACCAATGACTTGTCAGTGCAACTTCTACAAGTTACAAATTTAGCTTTTTAAGCACAACTGTAAATAATCAAATCTTTGAGCACCAGTTGATTATAAGCTCTATTTTTGAACGGCGTATGAGGAGAGCAGCCATTCACATAAATTTCAATAAATTGAACAAATCTCGTAATAATTAAATATGCGGAGCAATTAATTAGCCAGTACCTACACTTGTAGTAAAGGAAATTTAAAAAACCGAAAAGATTTGCTCCATATTGTTTATTTATGTAAAGGATTAACGGTAGTATGATTCTCACACATTTTGTCAAGGTACAGTCGTATTTGAAATATGTGTATTGTTCAATTCACACTTTATTCATTATAACGAACGCAAATTCAGATATAAAGTAAATATTTTCGACTCGTAAGAATCCGTAATGAGCAATGTTTTTTAATTGTTATCAAAAAGAATATATTTGTGAGCGAAAGCCAGACATGCAAAGCGAACCAAAAGCGTTCTACTCGGAAAACCTTTAATGAATGTAGGTAGTTTAATCGTTAAATCATTATTATATCATCATTAATTGACGGTATTATTGTTGATGTTTATGGGTAATTCAGTCGCTTTCGGAATTGTGTCGAGGAGATTTAACACTGCAAATATGCGCGGTGCTTTTATTTAGCATATGGCGTCACAGTTTAAACGAAACCGAAATTTTACACGAATGAATTATAGGCATATTTTACTAGTGATTTCTCAGTAATATTATTACTTGTAGTGTGTAATGAATAACAAGCATTTATAATTTAATGACTAAGGAAGTAATTGATCTAAAGTCATTGAGTGATATATATGAACGTGCGTCATTTTACACTAGTCTTTATTAAAACTGACAGCAAATTGCTGCGGATTTGGTCATGCAAAATAAATTTACGTGCGGTTCTGCAGTCGGTTTTATTTCTGTATTAAGTACACTCTTGAGAAACACCCCTTAATTTCTCGCAGAATCACCTACATTCATTAAAAGAAATTCTTCACTACTCTACAAACAGCACCTACCTCCTTCTTCCTCTGAATCAGACATGAAGGTTTCCTGCATGGCTTCAGGAGCCTGAACTCTATACTTTTCTTCTATGGTGGTTGTGGTAGACGTAGTTATGTTTGTTATGGTAGTGACCAGTTTCAGCGATTCTATTACAGTAATGTAGCCGAGTTTTTGGGCGATGTTAAGGGGAGTTTGACCAGTCTGCAATGAAAATCATAGATCATAAATATGAAACATTAGTCTATTGTCTTCGGTGAAATAAAGTTGAACTTAATGTGTTTATTAATATCCCATTTGAAAGAATTGCAGCGTGTTCACAGGTTCTTTAAATAAAATGTATTCATCCGGCCATCGCTGCGCCCAATTTTATCCATCCAACATCTACTGGCCCTAAATGTTCAAAGTGGCTTCATTTTATCTGTAGTATTAAGTATTTAATTCTGTAGCAGTTCAATTCGCTGAAGTTGAAGTAATAGAGCAAGTCAAGCAAACAAAATCAGGATTACTGGGAGAAAATAAAAACGCAAAGTGGTAAACTTTAAACTTACAAAGGAAAGCTTGCCATTGTTAAGTTCATCTTTTACATGGAAATTAAAATGCGATTGCAACACCAGAAGTAGCAATCTAAACCCAAACTGGACAAGGAGGTTAATTATCAAAGATCCAGAAAGTTCGTTACAAGCCCTTGAAAAAGTGGAGTCTAAATTAGACATTTGTAACAAAACTGGAGTGTAAAATCGACAGTGAAAACAATAGTGATATAATGCACAGAAACATAGTAAGGCAAAACAAAAAAAAGACACACTTTTTGGGAAGTTTTGGATACATTAAGTTACAAACCAAAAGTAATTTGGGACACGTAAAAGCATCTAGGAGGAAGTAAACCATCCACAGTTAATTCAAGTTGAGCTCGATATTGGATAAATATTGTTCAAGACTAAGTAGTTTCCGATGAATATGAAACTATTGAAAAATATCCCGTAATGATACAAAAACTCTATGATTTTTAAATTTCCTTACCGATGTCATAGCATTGGGATCAGCATCACTCTCGAGCAAAATATTGACGATGTTCGTGTGTCCTTGTTGTGCAGCTTGATGTAATGGAGTGTACCCCAAAGAAGTGGAACTCTTCACTTCTGCTCCATTTCGTAACAGGAACCGAACCATATTCGTCTGTCCATAATGGCAAGCGATATGCAACGGTGTGTATCCGGCCTTAGTTGCGGCATCAACATGAGCACCATTTTTCACCAAGACTTCCGCTACTGGAACTTTGTCTTCTTGGGCACAGAGATGGAGAGGCGCTAGCCCATTCTGGAAGATCGAAAAATATTGTTATGAAAACTGGAGAATTAATGCAACGAATGGAAATAAAAGCAGACTTAACTAATGAGAAATTCCCACCTTTGCTTCATGATTTGGATCAGCTTTGTGTTCCAAAAGCAGTGACGAAATATCCACATGTCCTTCCTGGGAGCTGAGATGTAAAGGAGTGAAACCCGCCTTCGATTCTGCATTCGGTTGAGCTCCATACTCCAAGAGAGTATTAGCGATATCCATTTGGTTTTTTCGCGCCGCAATATGCAACGGGGTATGACCATTTTTAGCTAAAGCAATATGAGTTTCTATAGTCGATGAATGTTTGTGTGAAAATAAAGTGAATACTTTGCATGTCTGCACTTTAATAGGAATCCCGCTGTTTGAAATTGCTTAATAATCTACCATGTTAGAATATAAACGCTAATATACTGATATCAAGTATCTCGGGTTGAGTACATGTCGAAAATAATCAAAAGGTTCGAGTTGCAATTCGTATAAGAATGATAACAATTCTTAGAGTTTGTTGTGTTTTTTTCATAGCTTCATTGGCCACACGCGTACAGGAAAATCAGGATTTACTGTTGTTCCATGTTTTCTCACCTGTAGCATGTGGAGATGCCCCTTTATCCAATAAAAGCAATGCAACATTTTGATGGTCATAATGGGATGCGACATGCAGTGGTGTAACACCATTTTTGCCCTGAGCGTCAACTGGAGCTTCTTTTTGCAAAAGCAGTTTTGCTACCTTGAGGTGTCCATACTTTGACGCCAAGTGCAGAGGTGTGAAGCCTTTTTTCGTGGTGGAGTTTATTGAGGCACCATTGTCGATTAGAACACTGGCAACCTTGAACAGATGAATCTTAAATAGTAGATAAGTTAATACTATAGGAAAGAACGTTGTAATGTAGGTGGGTTAATTAAGAAAAGAAACATGAACCTGCGGAACTATAAATTGGAGAAACGCATGCCACAAACAGGAAAAAAATACATTTTAAATAATTTCTATTCTTAATAAACCACGCTTTCACGAACTATTGAAAGTTAAAATAAAGTTCACTAGAATGAGTTGGGGACGTTATGCAGATGGCGAGTTTTGGTATTTAAAATGAATATCAACACTGAATGAGAAATAAAACAGCAAATTTGTGGTAGTGATCGAAACTCTACGTAAAACAATCATACATTACCATTAACCCCTACGTTCCCAACTGGTTCGAAAGTAGGCTTAATCAAAATATTATCATCATTTTGTGTAGCCAAACTTTGCGCCTACTCGAAAAAATTCACGCGTTTCTGTATTGTGTGAACAGACAGGTGCAGAAGTAAAAAAGATGCGAAATTGGAAAAAGTTACAAATTTATTAATATTTATGGTATTAACAGCAACAAGGAATTGTAATAGATCCTATATTCTTGTATGGCACATACTTTTGCCTAGCTAATAAGCTTTCATCCACTTAAACTGATTTTTCTCAACGAACTGTAAGCATATACCTTTTGAAACTTTGCATTGTATCAATTTGTTTGAGGTGCTACTGATTAGGTATTTGTCAGGGATTTATTAATAAGACAAAAGTAATGCTATATTATAAAGTGGCTAAATTTTGTGGAGCATGATTTAACAATTTTTCTTAAATATGTATTCATTTATTTCGCTGCTGTTCTATGTGAAAAGTCTAATCAAAAATTCAGCTAATGTAAGAATTATCAAATAATTAACTTTTACTATAACTCTCCTGCAAAAAGTGGCATGTATTGCTTTAAAATATGTAAATAAGTAAAACATTTGTTGGTAATGCGACGCAGAAGTTCCAAACAAGGTACAGAAATGGCGTAAAACGCGAACCTTTTAATGAGATGATCCTGAACATTTTTATGTTGCATTTAGGGGAAACGTTTTTGCCTAACTAATATGCGACTTTCTAATCATCAAATCAGATTATCTGCGTTTTAGTAGCTATTAACGTTGTATATGTCTTCTTTATTATAATATTTTTTTCAAAGTGTAACACACTTCCGCTGCCAAACATAAAAACCAATAAAGCATGAAATTACGTAAATAATTGCTTGTTAACGCATTTTATAAACAAAGAAGTCCTATTTGCAAAAGAGTATCTGCAATAACATTTATTGTCATAATGATATTTATATGAGTGACGAATTAACATAACATGGTAACCATTTTCCCACCGATGAAAGTTGGAAGAGAAACGCAAAATAATCCAGGAATAAAAATTACAAAAAATGCAAGAACACTTGTTCGATTTTCCTATGCAGATCTTTTTTATTTGGTAAGTTTGCAAAAAAGTTGAATAACATTTTTAATATGCCAAATAAACTTTATTTAATCAACAAACAACATTGATGTTAATCATTAATCAATCAGGACAATTTTTTCTGAAAAATTTAAAGTTAACTCCGAACGAAATAACTTTTTTAATAAAATCTAAACATTTTACACAATTTTTACTCCTCTTGTAATATTGCGCTTAACCCGAATCCAATTACGGAAACATCAACGGCGCCAAAAACCTTTTCCTATCTATTCCGGTTCACATAAAATAGACAGTATTTGCGCAAAACATGAACACTAATCAACCATTTCAAAATTAGGTACATTTTATGGTACAAGAATCGTGATTAATTGTTGAAAATGAAAATGTAATTGCGACATGAACTTTTGCTAATGATTGTTCCTGTTTCTCAATTTATCTGAATATGTTTAGTTACCAGTCGTAATCTTATTATTGAGTATTTGTAATAATACTTCAATATTTAGCATTGAGAAACGTTAACACTTAAGCCAGATGTCTTTTGACAAAAACAAACAAGCTCCGTGTTTTTTAATAATTAACTTTTGCTTGCTTTGCTTTCACGTCTGTTTATGTTGCATATGATTCAGTTACTTTTTCTTCTCACTGTGACTCAATGCTCCTTTCATCTCTTATTATATCTAATTTCTTACAGTATTTTTCTATCATTACATACATACATTTGTCTCCAAGAAATTCCATACAAACAGGCAATGCAAATGCGTTTTTGAGGTGTAAATATATTTTGTTATTTTTCCGTTTTGTGCATATAAAATGCATAATTCTTTTCAGTAAAGGAGTAAGATTCAGTTCCTTTGGTGTCGAATCAATGGGTGTGCGATCAATGAGAAACAATAGTCTAAGTTTAAAAACCTTATTTCAAAGGTTTGTATTTTAAAAGGATAATAATACGTGCTTAAAAATTATTTTTTATTGTGTACAAAATATAATTCGGTTGTCTTTTGTAAATCTTTAAACTTGAAAAAGCAATAGATATTAAAAATTGAGATTTATTATTATGAAAATAGCATTTTCAGCACGCTGTAAATAATTACAAATGTTTTCATCGTTCATAGAACAAATAATGTGTTTTTTCGCATATTTTAAGATTTGAAAAGTTTAAATCTGCACCGCCTCCTAAGATCTTTGACCAACACAGATCGCACTCGGATGTATAACAGAATGCTAGAACCACTTCAATGCATCTTGATTATTCAAATTCCATCACATTCTAATTTTGTTTGGCTATATTTTTAAAAACTACATGAAGTATTGACATCTGTTACTATATGCATATGGAATGTTGAACGTTAAAGACTCTAAGACACGCCCAGTCATGCACTCCATCATAAAACTAAAACGTTAGCTAGATTAGATATTCTTTACTCCTAGCCTCCCAGTACTCTACAACGTTCCCCCAACGAATATGCTTTACACTTTTTTCATCTAAAACACCCTTTACCTCGTCTTGGCCCTCTTTTGCCGCTATGTGCAACGCTGTGTACATGTCTTTGGTGGCGTTGTCCACTTTGGAACCATGCTGCAGAAGTAGCATAACAATGTCCACGTTTCCAAGCCGCGATGCAATGTGTAGCGGTGTTTGTTGTTCTCGAGCTCTTGCGTCTACTTGAGCTCCATTCCGGAGAAGGATTCTAATTATATCAGTCTGAAACAAATATAACATTTTAAGCCGGTTTAAGAGTTACATTATCTAACGATCTGTCGTCAGCACGTAAAGTGCATAACTTCATCAGACTATGGTGCTGTGTTTTTGAAATTCTTGCTTTAAACTGTATAATCAGCAAAGAATTGCATTATTAAAAACTAAACAGAAATTGCGCGATCCATGTGAACAGTTTAGAAAGTTACCTTCCCACTCACACATTTAGAATTAACTGTTATAAATTAGCTACCTGATTTGCTCTTGCTGCCAAATGCAAAGGAGTTTCTCCTCTGATGGTAGGTGCATCAGGATTAGCGTCATGTTGAAGTAGATATATAACTATATTCATACACCCCATAAAACTGGCTACATGCAGAGGCGTCAAACCTGATTCGGTAGTTGCACCAATGCCTGAAAATACGCGAATTGGTTACAATAATAAGTTACCAAAAAATGTTCCAAAATCATATATAAATAGTTATTTTTTCATACTCTAAGAAACAGAGTATTCACTTACTTGCCCCATGCTTCAATAGTAACTCCACCACCTTTATCCGATTCTTCTTACATGCTATGTGAAGGGGCGTAAAACCGTTTAAAGCTCTTGCATTTGCGTCAGCTTGTCTGTAATATCATTATCATAAATCAGAAATTACATTTCAAAAAATAATGTTTGCAAATAAACGTTGATAAAATACACAAAGGTAACAAAGCTCTAATCGTATAATCTGTTGAAAAAGGAATATTGTACACTTTACTACACTAGAAAAGTTCAGCTAATTATTTAAAATAACCACTGACTAGGGCCTATAGGCCCAAACCCGCTAATTTGGAATAGATAGTGTCCCATTGTGGATCCAAAAATTACCTAGGTTTCTATTGAAAACTCTGATATCTCAAAAAGCCGATTGTTGGAAAAACCCTTGAAATACACAAAAAATATTTAGAAGTTTCTTACCTATCTAAAAGCAGTTTAGCAACTCTCACGTGACCGCAATGTGCAGCAACGTGAAGAGCCGTCAGGTAATCAACAGTAACTTCATCAACAGGAGCTCGATGATATAGTAGAATCCGGGCCGCATCAACATGATCACCTTGAGCTGCCATGTGAAGAGGCGCGAGACCATTCTGAACCAAAGAAAAGATCCATTTAAAAAAGTTTTCCATGCTATTTCACAAAATGTAATACTAATTTTCATCCAAAATAAGTAATTAAGTAAGGATAAGATATAAAGGTTTGAACTCATTTAAATTAATCAGAATCTATCATACATATTTGTATCTCAACGGCATAGTAATGAGTATTGAATTTCAAGTATAAAATAATGATTTTTAACTGATTCTGCGGAGGAACAAATATACTCAGACTATCCATTATCAGATTTAAGTGTGTAATTTTTTTTATTCTGGATGTTATCAGTACAATTGATAGCACTTTGATTCACACTTTCAGATAACGGCGGAAGTAGTTTTATAATTTAATTTAACAGTGCTCTGATTTTTTTTTCTACCACATACATAGAGCAGTTTTAAATACACATTTAACTAAAATTCGGAATTTTTAGGCCAAAGCAGCCATTGCATATTAGTTTTCTTTTCGATTACTTCCGTCAAATAAGTCACAGAAGCTGAAGGATGGAACTTAGAAGGTAAACTTTAAAAACTAGAAAATTTGCCAAATCAGCAAACAGTGGCAAGTTTAAGGTCATTTTGACCATTCCTTCATTACGTCCAAAATAGATAACAACAGCTGAAAGTTTAGTAGGGCGCTAGGTGAAAGGCACACATATCAGTGTTTTTTATAATTTGCATATTAATTTTTTCTTATTTATTTTTTTGCTATTCTACGTAGTGAAAATAGCACTTGCCCTAACTCTTACTGTAGGTGAAAGACACAGAATCTGGTGACTTTTTAAACTGTACTTATCATTTTGTATTCATTAGCGTTTTGATATCGTTCGGGTTTGTTTACTTAGTATTGAATTTTTGCTTGCGCTTCTAACGAAGTTTTACTGTTGCCCAGCTGTAGGTACGTGTAAACATCGGGACCTGTTCTGTAGTTAAGTCTACATTAACGATTGATTGAATTATCGTTAATTTGCTATTTGAATTGCACAATGATATTCAAAGTTGTAGTTTGTTGATAAATGTCTATGCCCTTTGAATTTTGATCAGATATAATTGTGAGGAGAGAATGATATTTAAACTCAAATATTCACCTGCCCCTTAAATGCGTTTGCCCTCCTTCTACCTCACATGACAGTAAATATTTACTTCACTAGCCAATTGAAACACGTTTTCCATGGGCATTTGTATTTAATATCACATACTAAATAATTAAAAGCATATAAAGTTTACCTTTGTCTTCGAGCTAATAGGCGCCTCCTTCTCCAGCAACATATCAACAACTTGCTCATGTCCACTCCTTGCTGCACAATGTAATGGTGTCAATCCGTCCCTTGTCTTCGCCTCAATTGTTGCTCCATTTTCAAGTAGGAGTGCCACCATATTTGATTTACCTAAAGCAAACACACAAATGGGATATTCAATTACGGAACCAATTAAGAAAGTGTTATGACATGCAAAAACTTACCCCACTTGGCGGCCACATGTAAAGGAGTGATATTGTGTTTGGCTGCATAGTTAACATCGGCTCCTTTTTGAACGAGGAGTTTGGCTATTTTCTGATTGCCATAGTGCGAAGCTATGTGCAGTGGTGTGAATCCGGATTTTGATGTTACATCTGGATTGTGCTCGTTCTGTAACAATAAAAATAGTTTTGTCCACTCAATTTTCTCAAGTATGATCAATTCCTTACTTCCAAGAGTAACTTAGCTGCCTTCACATCGTCCTTCTTGGCTGCTATATGCAAAGCTGGAAGTCGCACTTTTCCTCTGGTATCATTTTCTAAGAGCACAGTCACTACCTTATCATGCCCTTGCTGCATAGCGACCGCAAGAGGTGTAAATCCATCCTATATGAACAACAAATCATACCATCTAAGTAAAAATTGATCTTTGCTTGTTCCTCTTGAAAAACCTTTACCTCTGTGGATAAGCTTTGATTGGCTCCATTTGCCAACAAGTACCGAACAACGTTATCGTGGTTTTCTTGAGCGGCCATGTAAAGCGGAGTAAAGCCATTTTGACTTTGTACATTAACAGTTGCCCCGTTCTGAACCAAGAGCTTAACGACTTCCTCCTGGCCAGCTAGCGAAGCTATGTGAAGCGCTGTATTTCCTTTTTTGGTTGCTGAATCGACTAGCGCACCTCTTTTCAGTAGCTCTTTGACTATTTCTACGTGGCCATCTTTTGAAGCAAGATGAAGCGCGTTTAAGCCATTCTAAAGAACAGGGGTTTGATATAATATTTTAATTTTTGAAATTAGATGTAAACTGCTCAACAAAATAGACGTTACGCGCAAAAATTTGACTTATTTGGAACTGTATAAGTTCTGCCTGCTTAGAGCGATTTGAATTCTGTTTGAAGCGCTATTTGGTGCAACTTTTTTTCAGTTAGTGCGTGTTTTTGATGGAAAAATGTGTTTCAAATAAAGTTCCTACAGGGTGGCAAATGAAAGTGCACTATTGCTGAAAATTCCACAAGCTCTCTTTCTCTGCCAAGACCAAAAAGTTAATTTTTTGAGACCACCCTATAAATAGAAGAGATGGCCGAAAAATTCAAAAACCGTTTCGAGGTATTTGATTTATCTTTAATCTTTTGTCGTTGAGATCCAAAAAAGTTTATTTGTGGTCAAATAAGAGCATGTCGAACTTTTTCTATTTGTCACCATGTGGAATATTTATGTGAGATGCTTCATTTTTACCACAACATGGACTAGCAGAACACAAATGCTGCTAAACAACGCTTCGCTAGAAGCAATCAAAATTTATCCGGTTCCAAAATTAGGGAAAAATTGGCAGTGCCGCGTTCAATTTGTTGAGCAGTTTAGTTCCAAACAAAATGAGGCGACCTCTGAACAATGTTGATTACGTTTTTTTCATTCAACTATTGTATTAGAAATGTTCTGATTTATCTAAAAATAGTTTAAACTTACTGCATTGCTGGTGTTAATGTCGATATTTGATTTTAGATGCTCTAGAACTTTGTCCAGTTGACCATTGCGCGCGGCGCGCAGGAAAGACGTATTTCCGTCAGACTGAAAGTATAAAAAAAGTATTTGTTAATAATGAATTATACACTTTGATCAATTGCGTCCATATACCCAAAGCGAATATTCGGCCCAACCATCAGATTAAATTACAATCGAAAATAAACGTAGAAATGGAATAACTGGCTGGCTGTAAAGTTAGGAAACAACCAAAAATTTTCCGATTAAATGATGTGAACTATAGGTATAGTACCATAGATAACTTTGCGAAACTAAAAATATTTCGATTCTTAGTAACTGCATAAAAGAATCAGATAAAATGCAGTAAACAACATCAGAACAAACGGATTTTTCTGTGTTTGAAAACTTCTTTTAGCAAAAATATCTCACATAAATTGAAAGCTTCTCTTTGCCTACACTTTTTTAAAGCAGCAGTGCTGATAAAACGCAAAATTTGCGCACAAAATTTGAATAAAAGAATTCTGGATTTAATTCCATCAAAGGGCATTGATATGCTTTTATATTAAAAGCATTGAAATGGCAAAGGTTATCCTAGAATAGAACTTCAATATATTTAGAAAATGAAAATAGCAGATAATTCGCCGAATGGACAAACAATATGCCATTTAGATGTTGCCTTTAAATCAATAAATTGAGAACTTGATTCATAATTCCAGAGGGGGTAAATTACACATTATTGTCCACGTATAATTAATGTTAGAGACAGAAAATATTTAAAATAATATAGAGAAACTCAAAAATATGCAATAAATCATGTAGTAGAATAGGTCAGTAATACTGATACTCAAAAATTGCTAGTGTTGCCTTATCGCGTTGCTGGCAGTGTTATTTAACTAATTAATTTTCTGGGTCTAGACGTTAATAATCCAAATACCTTAATAATTCCACCGCATACCTCATATTATACAATAACTATTTATAAACGAATTAATAGTTCAATCGCGTTTTAGCTGACCACAATTATATCGGTTTTATTTTCCGTGACTACCCTTCCTGGGACAACACGAAGGGCGCCGACCTGTCTAAAATTAGTGCATAAATAGGGTTTGGTTACTTCAAATAATTACTTAGTCACCTGATTCTGTAAAGTTTTCATTTAATATGACTATGTCATGTTACAGATATACAGGGTGTTGTATGTGATGGTGTGGGGTTATATTTTTACATTTTTAGGGAATAAGTGAGCACCTTGAGCGAAAGTAATATACTTATGACACTTATAAAAAGGTATAATAGATCTAACTTAATCAACACCGCTTAACAAACTTTAACATATTATTTTCTTGCAATTATCAAAACTTTTCAGTTCGTTTGAAATATCTATTTCGCAAGATTTAGAAAATGAGACATTTGTATACTTGAATTTTTCCTTAATTTAAATATTTTTTTAACTATTTCTGTATCGGTCAAGAAATTTTCACTTAGATATGTTTTATACGTTTAATTATAAAAATCTATTAAATTTGGTTTTTGCATTTGCAATAAGAGACAATTTCTAATCCTTTCCTACAAAATGTCTTCATCACTAACCACTGATGTTTATTATACATGGCTTATACAAAATGAATTATAACTTTTATCACCGTGAAGTATATCGCATAAGAAGCTCAACTCTTGTTCATTCAGCCAGCTATAATTTTTTTATATTCTCTTTTCCCTCCAACGTCAAATTTCATTATCATCTAATTTCTTCATTATTTAGTTGTGTAACAACTACTAAACTCATTGAAGAATTTTTGTTATTTATAGAAAATGTATATAAGTGCTGAGTAAGTTGTAACCGTCTGAAAACCTCTTTAATCTATGGTTGAAATTGAGATACCTTCTAAAATTTGGTGCTATGGCCTCTCATTAAACTATATGAAAATATTTAAGTGACTAATTACTAAAAGGCCTATACAGCAAAATATTAAATATCCAACATGTTAATTTACAGCTGAACAACAAACAAACATATAGGGCAACCTGGTACTTTTATAATAGGGGAGACACCGAAATTCACTTGTCTTTTGACGAAGTTTCCTGAGGGTTGAAATTCATCGAAGGGTGGACAATCCCTACAATTTATCAGTGGCGTAGTAGAATTCTCATGTTAAGAATCGTCGATTTGTTATAAATTTCACTAACCCACATTTATTTCCTTTTTTATTTTATCCCACATTAAAGCATAAGGATATTGAAATAAAACATAAACTGTGAGTAAAGTAACTCAAGAACGTAAATTATTTAAAGCGGTTGCATTGTTGCAGAATATTACCGACATGCTTTAATTATTATTTCGGCATCGAATTAAAAATCCTATTATAACCGAAACAGATCAGGAACTGTAGTGAAAACGCCTTCACTGCAATAAATCCTGCCAGACGAAACTGCATATAAATGTCCTTATTAAAACCTAAGCAATAGGGTGAAATAATATGAATCACCAACAAATCGGGCCGCAATAGTGTCACTTTATAATATTCTTTTCACATGCACTGGTTACCCTCGTCTCATACGAAATGCACCCCATGCACTTGCAGTTCGAGATGCACCAGCCATTAAAAGGCCATTGACGTCCGGTCTGGATAATTCAATGGGTCAAATTGAAATATACAAAGTTTAGCGATAAAATATTTCGAGTTCTGAATTCTTACCAAGATATTTTGAATAAGTGAAACGTAACAAGTTGCATGGATTGGAGACCTAAAAGCTTATATCGCTCCTAAGATCCGACAACGAAAGAGACAAAAATTAATATTGAAAAACAACAGATTTTAAGTGTGCAAAATAGGTAAGAAAGCGTAAAACTGGCCATTGAATTCATCAGTAAAATAATCCTGTACATTGATAAATTGCAGGTTGGCAAAGATAATGACTTCTTATTATAATTAGCTTAAAATTCGAGAAACACTTCTTAATTATAATCTCATTTGCGAGAGATTCAGAAACTTAGCATTAATAATGTTATTTACATCGAAATCGAAGAAACAGGAATGGGATCAGTTCCCTCAAGTTATCTTAGGGAATTATTAGTAATTTCTGTTGTAGATAATGGTCTTTATTTCAAATGCAACTTTCGAGTTTTCATACTAATTTGTATCTGTCTTATGCAGTTAAAAATGTTGTGAAACGCTATAATTGTTATTCAGTACAAAATGCCAAATTCAATATGAATGTAACTAAAAGGAGCATCATAGTTTCGTTCAGTAAAATTTCATATTGAAGTATTTGGACTGTTTATTAAAATATTATAATGAAAATGTATTTTTTACAAATTAAAATGTTACTGGTCAAGGTATGGGTAATTCCTAAAATGTAATCAGGAAATGCTCTAGAAGATTAAATTGAACGATAATTTAAAATCTCCAATGGCCAACTTGAATTAACTTTCGAAAACCGCATTCACCTTTCAAAAACATCCGCAAGAACAAAAAAATATAGATTAGTTAGAATATAAGAAGAAGAAGTGGGACAGATTTTACTAGTTGCTCATGGCAGCCTCAGGATAGAATTACTAGGGACCTTATATCAGATTGATTTATTAGTATTATTTCATTTATTACATTGTGTTCTGGAATTATCTTGGTTCAATTCAGTGTAACAACTGTGTTGAATTTAAGAATTTAGTTTAAAAAAAGAAGCTGGACTCACCATTCGAAAAAGCTTAAAGCAACCTGTCATTCTCGCCAGCACATTTTTCCCTGGTTAAAGCAGTTCCAGGGTGACGATTTATGAATTATAAATGCCTTTCACAGTGTCTTGAAGAGGGCTCAAAAATATTAAAGCTAGATTTTTTCGTTATATGCACAAAAATAGGTCAGCTCGTAGGCCACTACAAGATTAGATCACGCGAATTTTCGACTACTAAACTAGTTGGTCTGGAGACATCCAAAAATCACAGATCAGAATCAACAAATTTTCTGGCAAATCAACACGACGCGCGTTTTCACCCGATACAGCCAGATGAAGTTTAGGGGGTAGTAAGATGGTTTGAATCGACGCGCTCGCCGACACCTTCCGACGTCACCGGTCAATAACGGCGTCGCGACGGCGCGTCTACCATAGAGCACTTCGGATGGTTTTTTCCCGATTGGAAATAAATTGCTAGTTGAGAACTTTCCATTAAATTCAATTAATCCATTCCGCGTTACCTTGTCCTATATTAGGAAATTGTCATCGGAGCATCAGCATGGATTGGGTATTATTTTATTAGCGCGTATGTAAAACTTCACGTTCTTCGCACACTTCGCATTCTATTTTGAATTACTAAATTAATACGCCAAACTTCAAATAGACAAAAAAAAACGCATGAAAATGCATCTATGTATAAGATGAAAATATGAATCTTTAAAACAGAAGTTTTAAGAGTTTCTTGAATTTGAAATTGAAAATTTTTGTTGGACCATTTGATCTTTCTTCCAAATTAAATAGCCAATTGCATTTTCAATTTCTTCAACTAAACTTGACCGAGTTGCTTGAGGATGTTCCACTTCATTTACGAATATAAATGTGGTTTATGCAAGATGCAGCTCCACCACATTTTCCTCGGCTGGTGCGTGCCTACTTGGATACTTGGCCACCCAAAAGTCCGGACTTCAATCCTCTGGAGTTTTCAATTTGGCCTCACATGAAAGATATAGCTTACAAATATTCTATTGGTTAGAGTGATGAATTGTGGAAAAATTCAAGTCATTGTCAACGGAATCAGAACCAATCCCAATAAGTCTCGTAAAAAAACACTGAGTAAAGTGTATCAGTTTCAATGATGGTCACTTTCAACAATCACTTTAAGCAATTGTAAAGAATTTTACATGTTCTAATATTTTACATAGACAATCGCGTGTTATTAAAACCTAGTGTTCGTTGAATCCATTATCTCAAAAACGTGCCGAAATCTAGATACGAAACAAGAATTTTCAATTTGTGTAAAAATGATTTGATAATGATGAAATGATTTTTAAACTGAATGTGATGTGAGACTTACGGGGTGAAAAGATATTACTACCATCTACGCATCAAATTCATCATCTGAAAAATCCTATCGTCACAAAATTTAAAATTCCAAGATATCTTGAAAATAATGGCAAAAAATCGAATAAAACTACGAATTTTAACACCCTGTTTTTCCCAAAATATCAACCTTGGATAAGGCATCATTGCGCCAATTGCTACTATTTGTCTGCTGTACGTGTAGGATTTTCAGTTTCCGGATTTCCCATTTTTAATGAATCACCTATGCAGGGTGTCCCGGAATATGTGAGCATGATCTCAAATTTGTACAGAGGACGTTAAAAAACATTTAAAATATGTTTTCTTCGAAAACCGTTCTGTTTATCGATATGAATCAAGCGTGTTTTTTTTTAGTTTAAGGTTTAAAAAAAGGTTAAATTTACTATTATTGTGATCCACCTAGTCCATCCGAGGCAAACCGAAACGCTAAAAATGTTTTCATGGGTCATTTTTAAAAGCAATGATGTACTTTTATTGTATGAAAAAATAATTAAATTGCATGAAGTAGTCTAAAAGTCATTTTAAAAAAATCAAAATCGGTTCTCTGGTGGCTCCTTAGAAATCTAGTTTACTAATTATCCCGACTTTTCCCGATATCCCTAATGTCTAGAAGTATTAAACATTTTCAAAATTTTTATTCTTCGAATGTAACCTACATACGAGACAATTTTTGGTAACCAAAAATGTTCTTGTTTCAATATGATATTTCTGTGAAAGGGAAAAGATGGATCGATATAGATTTCAAATCAAGTGATCAATATTCATTTGCATCCAAAATCCAATATTCAGTTTTAGAGCTGTTGCCAAAAAGAACTATATAAAAATAAATGTCTAAATTGCTTATTATAACACATATAGCGTTTGCCATGTCGCTTAAAGTTCATATTAACTGTAAAACATTAACAAAACAAATGAACCAAAATTTCCAAAATCAGTTAAAACCAGAATAAATAATAATAAACGCGACGTAGGTACTACAAATACATGGAAAATAATTTATTAATGACGTAAATAATTTCCCCTATACAGGGTGGTTTTTTATCTTGAAACACTTAGATATTTCGGAAACGGATGATCCGAGGAAAAAATGTTTCGAGTAAGAAGTTAATTTCTGGGAGGGGGAGTTTATTCGTGTCAGAAAAACAACGCCTACTTTAACCTTGTTGGCTAGGCAGGGCCCAACTTGAGAATTTCAAATGGAACCACAACATTTTATTGGAGATTCGAATAGCACGTCGAAAAGTGATAATAATTTATCTAAACCCTTTTATTCGATTTTGACAGATGGCGCACTATGGGCCCAAATAAAAAAATTTAGATAAAAAATAGAGAAAATAGCTCTTAGAAATGAATTACGCAACACAGAACATCATCAAAGTATGCGTTTTTTTTGTGACTCAAAAAAACTTCCCCCTCCCAGATATTAACTTCTTTTTTGAAACATTTTTTCCTCGGATCACTCGTTTTCGCAATATTTTAGCGATACAAGATTTAAAAAAAGCACCTGCCACCGGTCAAAATCGAAGAAAATATTTTAGATAAATTATTCTCACTTTTTGACGGATTTTTCCTCGGATTACTCGTTTCCGAAATATTTAAGTTTTTCAAGATTTTAAAAAACCACCCTGCATATTTTAGATTCCAGTCTACAATGCTCATGTAATTGAGTCAAATCCTGAATATATCAGCAGACTAGAACTGCTGGGCATCAATATTTGTATCAACTGTTCCCGATAAATTAAAAATACCAAAACGCCGGCATTTTTCCGCATTGAATTAGCACATCGAACCGTCTCATGTCCAGGATTCATTTATTTTAAGGTCAGAGTTGAAAAGTCAAATAAACTAGTCCGTCCTATACCTGGGATAGTTGCTTTACTAGCACTTGCACAATATCAAATTAAAATAATTCCGATCCAGCAGTTCAGTTACTTGCCTATAAAAGAATGCGCATTTTTGTGTTGTCAAGCCCCTCAAGTGATTGAAGGGATACTCGAGAGAAGTATCCCTTTCAAGATCTAATGAAATCAATGTTCCGTTGGGACAGGAAGCCTACTAACCCAATTAAACTGTTTGACCCAATTTAATATATTTTTATTCGAGAAAGTGGGTATTTTTCCAAAATAAATGTTCATATAGTCATAATAGTAATGGAGAATGTTAATATAAATAAGTCGAACTCCTCCATGAATTATGTGTTTGAGTGGAAATATATCTCCTGAAAGGACGAAAACAAATTCCCAACAATTTGAGAAAATGAAATTAGAAATTAGTAGATGTTATCCTACTGATTCAAATAGCCAACTGCAAAATATGTTTTGACCGGATATTATATAAAAGTGTATGTTTCCTCTTACGCAATTTGGACTACAGCCAATTCACGCTGCATTCCTCTGATCTTAACATGTTTCGATTTTTTTCCTGTATGGAAAGTGGCTTATCCTACATGGAAAGAGTCTGACGAGAAAAACTATGCTTAGCTTAAAAATCCGATGCTTGACTTTCCAGTTAAGTACATGGTCCACTTTCAGGAACAGCAGAAAAATTAATAAATCAAAATGAATTTTCTACGTCTGATGCCAAGTTGTTGAAATGGTTTTCATTGTTTTATGAATGATGAGGATTTGAAATTTTGAGCAGAAATTTGAATAAATATCGACATCCGCGAGCTTAGATAATGTGGTGCTATTGGGTGAGGAAAAGTTGTTTCGCAATTTTTGCCTCCTAAAGACAAATTGATCCTCTTGACAGAAGAATTTGTTGTGCATGCAATGACGATAAAAATTATTTTTTTGGTGTTGGCAAGATCTTATCGAATTGGAAATCTATCAGTACTAAATATCGTCGCTTTATGGCGTATCAGGAAATCAAAAGAATAATAAATTTATTTATCATTATTTTAATTTTAAATCAAGAGATCAGAATTTCATCTTATAAAAGAAAAATAGATTGTGTAGTTATATATAATAGAGGAAAATTGTATCTTTACTAAATAGGACGAGAAAAGTAACTTTTTCATGTCGATAATCACTTTTTGACTCAATCAAAAAAAAATTACTGAATTGGGAAATTTTGCCTGAGGAAAAAATAAATGTGTAAATATCAACATATTTTTAAATTGCAAGTATAAAAAAATTGATCATGAATCGTCGGTGATAATTATATACTTAGATTTTTTATCATCGAAATATCGCAATCAAATTTAGACTGACCACAAATGACCTACAAAACACTCTCTCTAAATGGTATCTACATCTCACTCTAAATGGTATCTACATAAAGCAACCAAAAGCTTTAGCACGTACACCATTTATTCAGTCTTAAATTATAAAGTATTAATTGTGTTTTGACTTTAGAACCCAGAAAGGTTTATGACGACGTTCTCATAAATGAAAACTCTTGGCCCATAAAGACAAATTTAACCAAAACACAATATGGAAAATGTTTGCAACACCCGAACAAATACGTATTTTAGCAGGGTATTAACAGGTTAACACATTGACAAATTAGTTAAAAACCCTCTTAGTTTCATATCAACTCACCCTACTATGCCTAAAATAAAAATAACCCCTTCTAATTTATGTAAATGAAGGACATTTCCACAGATCAGCTCAAAATTTAGGTGTACCGTGAAAAATTGTGAAAGGAAAAGTTTAACTCAGAAAGGTTCAGATTCTACATTAACCTTTCCTTGTAATGTAAAGTGAATTTATTAAATGCCATAAAAAGCCGAATAAGGTTTTGTATAAATTTACCAACTTGGATATATTCAGCTGTGCTAATGCTACTCAATAGCCCTTATGTTTATAAAATATATTTTTCAATTTTCTGGCAAATAGTTTATCTGTCCAAATATAGAATTTAGACCTTGCAGCAACAATCATATATGTTCTTGTCAGAAATATTTTTAATAAAAGGCAAAACTTGCTACCCAAGTTGATCATGTTATATCATCATATATCATCATCATCATATCATCATATATGTTTCCTGGCCAGTAACAAGTCGTCCAAATGTCGCATAACATCGCATATTATAGTTGCATAATTGCTCTACTTAACTTGATTAACGCACTGAATTACCAGAATTTTGCACTACAAAATATGTTTATAAAAACATTTTGTTTCTTGCAATTTCAGAAATCACTCATAAAATTAATTTTACAAATTTTTAAAATTCATCCGGTGAGGTCATAGCATGCCGCTTAAAAGTTTAAAAGTAAAAATTGATAGTTATTCGAGATAATAATATAACACAGAAACATTTGCAAAAAGAAATGAATTTTTTATCTATGATTTTTATCGGCAGAAAGGAGAACATAGTTACTGAAATTATATTAGCTTTTGCGAAAGGGACATGTAGCAACGATCGATTATTAACGGTTGATGAGTTGGGAAGTGAATTTTAGTTATTTTGTAATTTTTACTTTATGAAACAGAACATTGAACATCATATGGTTGCGATACGTAGCTGGTTCAAACATGCTACTTTAGAGTTTCTTAAAAAAGTAATACCGTAAAGTAATAATTTGTTATGGTTTAATATGATTATGGCTCTGCCAAAATACTGGATTTAAACGTAGATGTTTACTGATGTAAAATACCATGGAATATTGTACAAATTTAATACTTATTAAATAGTTGACAGTCAAGAAACCAAGAACAAAAGTTGAAAAACACCTGACGAAATCAATATTTAATATGTCAACATTAACAGCACTAAATTGTGAAAATATTAATAGCAAACGATTTATGTAGGAAGACGGAAAATCGTCGGAAAATCCTGGTATTTCGGACAAAACCATAATAAATGTGTGTAGTCCGAGTGGAAAAGCGGAATTTTGTTATTTGAGCTTAAGTGCCTTTCAATGGACACGAATATCAGAGTTACTTAACACTCGACTTTAGTAGTAGCGTGTATAATGCAAAAGTGCTTTAGGTGTTATTTTTAAAATGAGCTATAGTTTTAGTTTAATAGGCAAATATTTCAAAATAATTTCAATAAAAATTAATTCTAAAACATTATACAATACGTTTTCAATCAAAGCTGCAATGTGTAGACTTTAGAGAACTTTGGACAGAAATAATACTTATTTTTCATAGGATGGAATGGATTATGAAAATTTTTATGTAGACTACATTTAGCAATTAAGATGTAAATTTATATGCGAACATAAAACTTTTAGCTACAAAATTGAATTATTCAATAGACAAAAATATTTTTAATAGAAAACCGTGCTTTCATAAAATTTCTTCCAGATGTCACCTAAACATTACGCATTAAGTACTGCATTGAAATATGCTGAAAGCATTTCTTCCATCAGCACTAAAATGTTCTATAAAACGTAATTGGAATTATTACCGAATTTAAGCAATAACTTTATTTTTGTCGGACTTCCGTGGTCTTGGTGCATTGTAAAATAAATTTAAGACGCATCGATTCTACCGATAACTTTGTAATTGAAGACGGACAGTTTGATAAGTATTAGGAAACCAGGGTGCAACAGTAAAGTTATTCCCAACTACACCTGCTCACCCTCAACCCCTTTAGAGCTAACCTGTAAAAAACTACCCCCAATCCGCCAATGCCGCTTACTTCGGTCACCCTAATCGAAAACCGCATAGCAACTATGCGGATATGCCCTGAAGACCCAGAGAACTGAAAACGCGTATCCGCTGAAATGATATATCAGATTTCTTACCTGGCCATTTTCCGTCACCATATTGACCTCCCTATCGCACTATTATATGAAAAATCTGCAACTTTTGAGCAAATTCATCATCGAAAACTCATTTCGCAGGAAACCTGCATGCTCAAAGTACGAACATCGCTTTAGAACTGGAAAGCCGGCTCCGACAACCCCAATATTGAGCGGAAAATGAGTTTAGGAGCGATGAAAGAGGGCGCCAACATAGGGTGGCCTCAACATTTCTTTGCCAAAATGGCATTGGAAATTTGCCTTTCAGATTGGCCAACTACATGTATGAGTAAGTAGACGGGCCGACGACTGCATGCACATTTGCCGAAATTATGCATGAATATTTTAAAGGTTGGAAATATTTGGTGAAAAATTGCCTCATTTGCCATGAAATGTGTATAAAACAAGGCCTCACCTCGTACTAGGTAGCGCTAGCACCAGGAAATTTAAAATGCTTAATAACGTCTATAATAAAAATAACTAATTTCAGCGGAAAATTGCAATTTAATTAATATCCAGATGGCATCAGTACAAAACATCCTGTATTCGCCTTAAAACTTTGCAAAAACGGTCATACTTTTAACGTTTTAAGGGCCGTAGTAATTTTAATTTCTAGTACCAAGTCTTAAATGGTTGTTTGTTAAGTGGATGAACCTTGGCTGATTTTGCAGCTCTAACGTAATGCTCTTTCACTGAAACTGCTTTATTGCAAATTCCTCGTTCTCGCACTTTTAAAATAAAAAATTGCTTGTAAGTGTTTGTAATAATTTTACATCTTTAAGCTCTATCCCGGAACCGAAACACGGCACTAAACCGTAAACAATGTACTTTCCAGAGGAATTTAATTAACTGATAAAGTTCGACATTATCGCTTCTGCGGAGGTAAAACACAGCAATAAAATAACAAACAAAACTAAAAATCAACCTACTGTTTATTTACTTTCCAGCATTCCGAATAGTAGTGGACTGCAGGAAATATTTCAAATAGCTTTTAACACGACTCAAAAAACAGTCCCGATTTTTTATTTATAGAATGCAGGAAAGCGTTGTTTGACACCTGTAAAATATTCCATTTCCGCGATTAATTTAAAAGTATAATGTTTTAGGTTTAATTAGAAGATGCGCTTTGAAACGACAGAAATATGGGTGTAACTGTGTTTTTTGAAAAGGCTTTGTGTTTTAATAGATTTCAGTTGAGACGGTAAAGTGTCATGAATGGAGTTTTCAGTGAATTACTGCTAGGCATAAGTGCGCTTTGTATTATAAAAATGGAAAGTGCGAATACTGCAGTGGAAAAAGCCTCTTAAGATGCAGCTCTAAAATCAGTGGCCGTTTTCATCTCAAACATTCAAACATAAAATAATACTTAAATAGTACAACAAAAAAAATGTAATATTCATATACCTACTTCTGTTAACTAATACCTATTAAGCTTATTAGGCATCCTTCAAAATTAAACCTGAAAGTGATTTAAAGTGAAAAGGTAAGGAAATCCCACTTTCCTATTTTAATTACTCAACTCTCTTCGCATTTGTGAAATTGATTAAAACTAGTTCTCTTGGATTTTTACACATGTAAATTGACGAAAAAGCAATATTAAATTATTTTTAATTATTTATAGAATGACACACACATTAAGAGTTGTGGAAAAAAGTCATTAAAACAAATCGTATTAAAATTTTCGTCAACATTTAGCGTTTATTTTTATTTTCTTCTTTATATTTTAAAGCTTTCCCTATTATAACGTAAAAACATTATTTAATAAAAATTAATTAAATCACAAATATTTCAATAACAAATGCTATTTTATTGAATCCAGTTAAATCAAATTAAATTCCTGCTATATTAGAAAAAATAATCAAAAAATACAATTTATTTGAGGCGTCTCAAACGGAGTTCTTGCTTGCATTTACCGGTTGGCACTTTTTCATTACAAACTTTTTTTGTGATTAAATAGTTCACATTGAATAGAACAAAAGGAGATTGTATTTGTTTGAGATATCTGTAAAAGTTGTAATTGCTAAGGAACTAATTGAAATTAATAGGAATTACGGAGGAAAAAAATATGTAAAACATAAGCTGTTGCAACGTGGCTCTATTTGCTTCGCATATCCGAAAATCTAACATTTACTAATGAAGTATGGAAATATGAAAGTAATTAAGAAATTAATCTCATCATAAAAAAATTTAAAAGACCAGATAAAAAAAATATATACGATATTTGAGTTCAGAGCACTGAAAGTATTTTTTCGTAGTCAATGGAAGCTTGTAGTATCTTCAAATATACATCATCTTGATTTTAGTTAACTTACAATATTTTTTCTCTTTAGGGACTATTATAAGGCATTTTTTGCTCAGTTTAACGTGACAATAATGCAATCTAGACATGGAACAAATAATCTTTAAAGAAATTTGTGAATAATTCAGAGATTTTGTTAAAATTTATAACCAAAAATTGCTTTGAGATCAAACTAACGTAAAGAACGTGAGATAAAAATATTTTTTTATTCTAATATTAACATTTGCAAATACGATTTTTTAAGATCACTTCATGATTTTCAAAGTTTAAGACAAATTAACGAGCAGCTGGGGAAAATCGATACAGTATGGATAAAAGCTAAATCAAAATATAATTTATAGAATTTTCTGAAAAAAATCAGAAACACATTCTAGCAGCAACCATATTTTCGCACTTTAAAAGTTTAAATTTAGATTTTACCGCATATTCCAAATTAACGAAACTAATCACTTGCACACTTTGAATTTAAATCTCGTTAGTACTCTACATCGGTCGTAAAAAGCCATAAATAAAGTCCATTGTGTTTACAACAACCTGCAATAGATCATTCGGTGTCAAAGAAGTTAAGACAATCCAACATAATAAAGAACGAAATGACCTTCCATTACTTATTAGATGAATCTGAAAAGCTATAGCAGCAAAACATAACTGTGTCAAGAGCTTGGAAGAAAGGAAAACAAACTCGAGTTTAGTATTCGTATTATGTATTTTATTGGCCCGTGAGTCTCCAGCTTGCCATTTTGGACTGCTTCCAACCGTTCTCGACATATCCAAACAGCATACGATCATTTCTTTTTTAAGAAATTGCTAAATCATCAAATAT
Organism: Dendroctonus ponderosae; assembly: GCF_020466585.1. Classification (NCBI taxonomy): domain Eukaryota; kingdom Metazoa; phylum Arthropoda; class Insecta; order Coleoptera; family Curculionidae; genus Dendroctonus; species Dendroctonus ponderosae. The sequence goes on along the minus strand of NW_026018385.1, from coordinate 95,269 downwards.
CCGATTGGGAAAGACCATAATTTTATCGTTTACAACACTCTAAATAGATTGAAATGAGTTTAATAATGCTTACTTTGATTGAAATAACTGAGATTATGCAAGAAGCATTATAAATGTATACATTTAAAACTAAATTGAGTAACTTTGAGTAAACCACATAGCGAAATGAAGAGCAACTTAAAAATGAATTGTATGATGGAAATCATATACAAGAAAATTTAATTTCACAATGAACCGGTTAATTCCATTGAAAATAACACAATCCTGTTCTGAAAAATCACTACAACATTTATCTGCCGGTATTCAAACACTAGTTTGAAAAATCGCCTCAGTGTGTCTTAAAAATAGTCCACTGTTGGATTCCAAAACAACATTTAGTCTGGTCACTCTCGAGAATACGTTCCGCATTCATGATAGAAAGAAAAATGTTTGGCAACAAGAAATCTGGCGTTTAAATGAAAGAATAGTAAACTGTTTTGCTTTGAGCTTTTCATGTTATTCGGAGAATTCTATAAACAAATAATGTATAAAATTGCATAACTGTTTCCAGTTAGAAAACTATATTTTAATTTCCCAATTTCACCCAGTTAAAATATGTTACAGAGTTCCAGTTTGCAAGACAAATTTATATGTAAGTATTTTATTAAAATGCAACATTTTCAAAGAATTATCAGATTTCGATGTTTCCAAATTGAAAATCCGAGGCTTGGTTTTAAAGCTTCAAAAATTGATTACCGATATTAAAATGAGACTCAGTTGTCTGTTTAAATGGCATTTGAATTTCTAACAACAGCGAAATAAAAGTAGCAAGAGAGAACACGAAATGTTTTTGGAGAATAACACCAAATAAAACAAGCAGAAGCCCATAATTGAACTCTTTATCAAACAATTTACATATTTTTGCATGTAATTTAGTATTTAAATTACAGCATAAAATACCATAAATTTTACTGGAAAAACCGGTGTTCTGAAAACAAGTTGTTAGTATCCCACCCCCTTCATAGCGGATGGTAACAAGTTAAAACAGGGCTTAGGGTCGCAACTTTGCTAAATATAGGAACTTTCAATCGAAATGCATCCTTGAACTTTAGCATGGCAAAACAACAGGACATTAAAATAAAATTGAAATTCCAATGGAATTCAATTAAAATTCTGGAATTTGCTACGTGATCATATCAAGGAGTTTCGGTCGTTATTTTGCGTAATGTCAGCATGCTTCTCAAGTTACCAAGCAATTAGCTTTCCAAGCTACAAGTTGGTTGTTCGCAGGCCACTTCATGGAAATTGCATTTCTATTAAGGTTATTTTTGCTAAGTGTCTTCCGAATTCGGCTCCCATTTCGAATCAATAAAAGTGAATATGTAAAGCTGATAAGAACATAAAAGACAGTTGGTTTGGAAAAATGAATTGCGTCATAGCTCAGGGATTCCAAACTAGTCCAGCGATTTTGTGTCGGTTAAACTATCAGGGTGAAATGGGGTAAAAACTGCCAGTCACATCAATCCAACTAACTCAAATATGACCTTTCGATCTTATTTATTAACGTTCAGACAGTGTGAAAACAATGTGACTTGACCTCCATATTGACTCACCTCCATATCGATACTCGTAAGGGAAGGAAATCGCTTTTTCATCGACTGCGACATCTTGTACTAGGTGATCATAACACACTTAGAACTACTAAATTTTTATAACAAAGTACAAAAATACCAAACACCCAACTAGTAAGTATATCTGGAAAATAAAATCAAAAGTTCCGTCAATATAAGCGTTTAGTGAGTTTTTGCTTGAAAATTATTAAAGTATTTATTGTTGAAATCTCTCGAAAAGCGAAGGGGTAATATTTTTGATGCAGGCACGTACAGGTTACACAAAAACATATCTACTTTAGAAATTCAATAGCTGAAATAACAAGTATAGTAAAGCTTTCCCTAAACTTAAAGAAAAATAGCATCCATAATAACTGGGCTTGATATTTTTGCTTTTTTTTTTTAATTTTATTAATGTAATACACTTGGGCTTTATGTCGCTTACAGGTAAGTTCTAACAATAGCAATGAGACAGACACACACCAATTGATAAAACCAGTTAATGTTGGCACATTTGTGGTCAATGTTGTTTTTTTTTGTTTCGGTTGGCGCCTAGTCAATATCAGCAGGTCGCTGTGGTTCATCATTTTATATAGTCTAAATTGGCATTTAAAAAAAATGTAAAATTAGTTGCAGATAGATAAATTGCAGATGTATTTTTCTCGCTCATAAAAGGGTGTTGAATAATTCAAATAAACAACCCAAACAATTTGAGGCTTCAACTGGTCTACATCAAAAATTAACTAGATTCTCGGTGATAAGTTCTAAAGAGTATTGAGTTAATTCATGGAAAATGGACTTTGGAAGAAAAATGCTTTCACGATGACTTTACATTGACGATATCTAATTTTTTGATTTAAATATGAGACTTTTTAATTTTAATTTAGACTTAAAGATTGAATTTGTTCAGCATTGGTGGACGATGGGAACTCAACAGCTATGTGAATTTTTAGAATGTACTACTTATAAATAAATTACTTAGTTGAGGATAGTTGTAATATTAACATTCCAGTTGAAAAAAAAATTTAGTTAACAAACATTTTAATTGATAAAATAATATTGATAAGTTTAACGATTTCACACCATATAACTTTAAAAGATTGTCAATTTTTTAACTAACCCGTCGTTTTACATTCAAGCTTCCCTCACTAACAACTTCTGAATTAAACAATTACTAACCGTGTTGAATGGACTTGAGCTTTTGAGCTTAAGCTTTAAGTTTTCAAACAATTTCCTGATTTATAATGAATTTACTGCACTTTATATCAGATCTGTTGGATCAAAATTTAAATACAGTTTCTTTGGTCTAACCCTTTTTCGATTAAAAAAACAATTAATTAATCTTAAAAGCACAGTGCAGACGTTAATTTCTAAAAAAGCAGCCTGCTGCATTTGAAAAGATTGACCACAAGTTTATCTCATTGAAACTGGAATTTGCACATTTTAAAATGACTCCAACAAAATTGTATGTCGCATATGTGTAAAACTAATGTAAAAACTGTCACAAATGCTACCAAAATCTTCCAAAATAACTTGTTTTTTCCAAATATAATAACAGCGTCTGTGCGTTTTCTCCATTCACCTAAAATTTCCCAATTTTTCAGCTTTTTCGCCTTTTGCTAATTTAGATTGATCTAAAGTATACCGAAGGTTTAAAATAATGAAATGGTTCTCTAAATCGCCTTTCATTACCTGTTAATTAAATCTCAGAAAATTATTTCAAATACTATAAAATCGGAATTTAAATTATCGCAGTTATTTGTTTACTACGTCTACTATACAAATTAAAAGTTTCGTGGAAACTATCTGGCACCTACTTATATAAGGACCGGTCTACGAAATGTTTTCACACATGTGCCTTATAAATCTGCACACTTAAATAAATAGTCGATTTTGATGTGTTTAGTGTTGAACTTGAATTAAATATAGTACTACTATCCATTAGGCCACTTAAGATAGCAGCCTGGAGAAAAAAATGTTTTTCGTCAAGACTGAAAGCTTTATTTTCGCAAAATCTTGATTCACGCCAATCTGGTTACGGAACGTTTATACAAATTGCCTATTTTTACATTTGGGTCGCTTTAATTGAGATGAATTTATGTTTATTGGCAGATAAAAGTTTAATGGTTAATAGACAGAGAAATCAGAAACTACCAAATGGTTTTTCATTATAATATTTGCCTTGATGTGTGAAAAGCCATGTAAAATTTCCGTTTCATTTACGCTGAAATTCAATGCCAAATAGAAATATGTTTAACTTGCAACTGGCCTTAATTAAAACATTTTAGGCACACATTCAACAATGACAACTTAGGTATCAATATACAGGTAGTCTATCCCCAGCTAAAGCTGTTTTATGGTTATTTGTTCTTAAACACGAGAAAGTGTACCCTGAACGTGCAGATGCATCAAAGATATCAATCTCGCAAGAACCAACATACACAGTATAAAAATTTTAACAACTTATCGAACTATACAGATTTATAGCGCGGGTGAACACTTCCTCGATCAGTCGTGCGCAATTTTGACTTTTTACGCACTGTTCGTTACTTAACTAAAGACACTTTTTTTGAAACCGACCGCGAAAGAGTAAAGCCGCAATGCAAGCGAAGGAATACTAGCAAATTTCAGTAAGTTCGTATTTTTAGCTGTGCGTTTCGGATAGGTTATTTTAGTCCTGGCCTGAAGTGGGAACTATTGACATAATACTGTCCAGATACGAGCGCCATGTCATTATTTTTGCTCTACTAGTGCTAATTAACCCAAAGTTGTGTAAAGGTTAATTCGATCGTATTTTTTTATACTGCTTAAAATTTTGTCGCATGCCTAAGCTATGTGCAATTATGCGGAGAAAAAATTCCAGAAGTAGATGCCATTCACTTTGGAGTTTTCAGATGTTTCCATTAAATGGCACTACTATTTCCAAGTGAATGTTCATCAAACAAATGTGAACTATTACATTGGAATAATTGATATTTGCCCTAAATAGTAAAAGCTGCATTAAACCCATACTGTTTGCCTTTGTACTTTACTCTCTTTTCGAAACTGTAAAAGCTTTAAAAAATTGAGCAACAGTATCAACATCAATAATTAACAATGATCCATATAATTTATGAATAAGATCGTTGTTTCGCCAGCAGCTCGGTTGGTTATTTTGTAGAGCTTAAGTTTATAAATTACAAAATCCCGTTGTACAAGATTGCGGAAAAAAGTAAAAGATAAGTTTGAGAAAAGCTATGGAACAATGGTTGTATACAAAGTTATAAATACTAATAAACTCATGTGACCTACATCACGTAGCCTATAACTCAATGTGAGATCATACCGTTGATAGATGAGACACATTTTGGAGAATTACTGGATTTACAACATAACTAGATAAAATTGAGGCCATACTTTACGTCTTTTTTTGCTTAGTGAATATGTCAAGATGCAAATTTTTCTTTTTTCTCAGTCTATTAACGGAGTTTTCCTAGATCGCTTGAATAATGAGAGACATTTTCCGCACAGCTTTCTTTCAGACTTTATTATTTGTTTTAGTTCCATTTTATAGCTAAGGCACTAAATTTCACTAGTTCTCTTGCTTATTTTGTCTAGAAACTAACCGCAACACTCAAAGTGTTTTTGTATGTTTGAAGTATACTCTAGTAACAATACTCAGTTTTGGATAGAGCTTGTTCATTTTGTTTTACGGTGGTTGTAAATACTATTTATTTGTATTGTGCGCATATAAATCTAGAATGGAGTGAAAATATTCAAGCTCGCGGCAACTGCATTCGTACTGAAGCAGATCAATAATTTTTCTCCCATAACATAATACATATATCCGCATTAATCACTCATCAGACGTTTCAGGTATGCTACGTTCGATTAAAAATAATTACGTGAAACAGACTCGAATTCGGTTGTAGTATGAAGGAGCGAGGTACATACAGAGAGATTTAGTGCTAATACTGCACCTCATTCATAGAAAAGTGAGGAGTCCAGTTTTATCTTTAAAGTTTCAAAATACATGCATATTAATAATTAATATGCACTCATATTCTTAATTATTATTTGATGTAAAATAGCAATTTTCCACAGTTTTAAACTTAAAAAACAGACTTCTTTGGAAGGTATTTAAAAGTAGCAAAAATACCAACAATTTTTCAATTATTAAGTCGCAACAAAAATATTTTAAATCGAAAAAGTATACTTTTTTAGTACAATAAAAACAGTTTTTGGAATGTGAGAACAGTGAAGATTCGAACCCTACAGCTCATTTAAAGCGAGAGTTTCTATTACGATTTTCACATTCATTACATCTAATGCACACAGAAAAAAAGCTTTTTCATTTAATCATTGAATATTTGTAATAGAAACAACTGACTTCACTTTTTTTTTTTCTTCAATAAGGCGTCGTCATAATCGTTAAAAGAAATACCCGGCTATTAGTAATAGATGCCTTCACTCAATTGCACAGCGAGGAGAACGCCAATGTAATAAAAGCGCCCAGGCGGCAACACTTCGTTAATTCATGAAAAGAAATAGTTTTAAGTTAGATTTTGCATTACATAGGAGTTTTGCACACCGTAATCTCAGAAAACAGTTACGAGTGAAAAAAACACATATTTTAAGTTCATCGATGGTCAGTCTGTGGGTTTTAATAGTTGGTGAAATAATGTTTTTTAATGTGAAATAACATTTAATATCTACAATATTAAATATTTGCATTAAATTTTTAGTTTTTCTGAATATAAATCATAGCTTTATATGTAATTTTGCGACTCAACTAAATATTAATTACAATAACAATTACAAGGAACCGAATAATAAGTTATAGTTTCTTCAAAATGTTATGAATATTTTCCAACATTTACACTAAGCGTGGAAGGATCTAAGGACTGATAATGGTTTGTGGGAGGATTGCATGTTGAAACTGAAGTTTAGGATGAACTAACTAAAAAATAAATGAGACAATTTCCAATTGAAGAATACTAAGTAAAAATAATTAAGTAGAAGTAAAGATTTTCTTTAATTCAAAAGGAAACTACTATAATCATAATAGTCAGTTTGGGTTTTCGTATGGAGGTCTTATCGTATTTTCTTACTCCTTATAGTTACTGAGTGTCATTTTGGAAATATCGATTTAAACACTAATTTTGCATTATAAAAAGAGTATTTGTTGTAAAGTTCACTAAAAGTTTTTGAAAAAAGTCTGAATTATTGGATTTGAAATATAGTCTTTGCATAGGTGCGGCAAAGTAAAATAAATAAAAGAGTTCGTCAATTTTTTAATTTTCTATCCGGAATAAGTGAAGCCGGCAAGAATAAACTAAAACGCAGCAGGATGACAAAAAATCTCACTTCCTTTTATGTAATGCGTGTACCGTTTTAATAGGTTTGGATCTAGTTAGATATGCCTACTGCACATTGAGCAATGGCTTCAATTTAAACTGTAATGACATCATCGCGGGTATTAAAAGTTAACAAAGGTACAGTCATTTAGCGATTTCAATCAAATCTAATTTGAACTTCACCATTAGAACTAGAGGCCCAGTAATTTTTAATTGTTCTGACTTTCGACAAAGTCGCTATTTAACTTGCGGCATTAACCTTTCGAGAAATGTATCCAATTGCCCTTTGAAAGGATATTGCTAGCTGATGATTTCATCTCATTCTCATGCCCAAAGCGATTGATGGCTAATTTAACATGCACCTTGCTTCCTTATGCAATAATCAATCGGTCGATAGACTTCAAACTATTGTCTATAACCGCGAGCTATTGTGTGTTGTGGCGTTATTTTTAAGGTAATGGTCAAGGACTAGATGTTTGCAAACACTTTAATTAAGAGTAAGTTACTTCTCTACGGAATTTATTGAATGACGATGAGAATTGAAAGTTACTGTATGATTTTAAATGCAGTTATCTACATACTGACAAGCTCTAAGAAACATATCTTACCCCAATAGAACCAGGACTTCGATTACTATCAGAAAGACTCATCTTTGAAATTCAACGAACCGAATTGCAAAACATATTTGCTTTCGTAAAATCTGGAACATGCCTTTAGCCTGGAAGATTCCTTCGAATGGAATAAAACAGGAAACCGCTTGAATCGTGAACGGATATGCAATGCGGCAAAGACTGAATTCTCGAACATTTCTTTTCTTGGGGCACTAATGTTGCTTCTGTGCTCATTGGTCAAATCACATGCCAAACTCCGCCTAGAAAGATTCAAGGCTCTTGCCAAATTTTCCAGAAATCGATTCCAGTCTGGCAATCGACCGAAAATTGTCGCCAATCTGGATCGTGAATTATTCATAAAGTTGTGGATTTTTCAGGAATCGCATCCATTAGATAGATAACAGAACTAGTTCCTGGCCAAAAATAGTCACCGCATCTGAATTTTGATTTCTAGCTCTTAGTTTAAATGCGAAGAAAAGAAATATACTTAGCAATGATTGACACTAAGGTGCCTAATTTTGTTGGAAAGTAACGACTTTTATTTCAATGCATGTTCATACACGAATTATATAATCTTTCATCCTAAATTGCGAGGTTATTTTAACTCATGGTTTTACAGGCAAACTGATCAAGATCGCAAGATATTTTGAAAATTTTTGTAAAAGCGAAATAAAGACTAGTGCTGTCTTCTCAGTAAATCGAATTAAAATTAATTATTAAAAATTATTAACTAATTTATTCTCTACTAGTTAAGTTTGTTTTCAGATTCATTCCCGRAAAATGTTCAAACCCACCAGCTCTAGCCCGRGGAAACTTAGTTCGATTCAGGGATTAAGTTATTGAGAMAATTAGTCTGATTTTAAGTGCTTRCGAGTTGCAATTTCCCGCTCTAATTTATAGTCAGGTTTCAGCAGAGAGAAATGTGCTCCACTCGCTACYACATAAAATKGTTCGSACAAAAAGAARTAAATTTATTGATTATTACATTCGACCTAGAGGCAGTATAACGATCGGATCCTTTCATGTTGTATAYATTTTCATTATAAAACTCCCAATATACTTTTTATTGCGCTCCATTAGTCGCGGTATCGAAGAAACTGAAACATCTCCAATAAATCCATTTTTTACAAAGAAGAATACGTTTCATATTAACTATTAAAAAGGTGAAAAACTAAAGAAGTAGATTGCGATATTTCGACGAAATAATAAGTTTTTTTCCAATTTGGAAATGATGTAGCTCAGTAAATTTAAATGTCATTGACTAGCAGATCATTAGAGTTATTCAAATGTCCTGCATAAAATATGTACTATTTGTGGACGGTTTTCCAAAGATGCAGGACAACATTAACCGGAATATTTTAGTAACCCCATGCACCATAATTTATCTGAATATAAAAAATAAAATTTTCGCCATTAAACTTGTCCTGATTTACTCATTTATTTTACCTGTCGGTAAATATTTAATGAAAATTATGAGATTTTAATTTAACCGAAAAAGTMATTATTTYTTAATTCCCTATGATGAGATTTTWACTTAAACAATACGATTTCTAAATGATTTTTTAATAGCTCAAAATATTATAYAWYGCTTTTAAGGTAAGGTAACAAAGCAAGAGCCTTTTCAGCTTTGACTTGAGTCTTGAGTCACTGACTTATAGAGGATAACAAGAGCTAAAAAGASAAAGTTATAATTATCAGACTAAAAGGTTAGAGWATCTCGCTAATAAATTAAGCCGATTAAAACAAAGTAATTAAATAAACATTTCAGATTCCACYCGGGTCAACAATAGAAAGTAATGATAGGCTTGTCTGTCGGTTCTATTTCGATCAATCTCCAAGGATCCAGACATTGTATATGCATCCACGCACTTTATCCGAACAGTCCACTTCTATTTACAAAATATCGGGGTCAAGATGAAATATTGTTGTCCCGTTATTTGCAAAAGCTATAGTTAGAGCAATCAATAAAAGCATTCAATTTCTGGTTCGAATAAAGCTAGAACGAATAACAATATGGAATAATGGGTATTGACGTCATCAGAGCCTATTGTAGTAGAAAGTATTGTTAGGGGTTCGGGTTAGAACATGTTTGCAGGATCTTCAGAACACATGGAATTTACCACCGGTACACCAGCAATACAAAAGTACAACAGAATAAAATGTCTCACTCGCTTATTTCTTTCACTCTGTTATACGTGATTTTTCCTTGGCCCCTATAAAAGGCAGTAGACCCTTTAACATAAAGTTAAGCAAAAAAAGATCTCTTCTCACTTTTTTCCGATACGAAATTAACGAAAAATGGTGAATTTTTTCACAAAAATCCAATACATGCATACAACAAATAAACGTAATGATTGTTTTAAATAAATATATGTAATTATAGGTTGAGTTTTTGTGAATGTTTGCTACGTTTAATTTTTAAATTGCGATTAAAATTTAATGGTCATAACCCCAATGGGTTTCAAGGTCTCGATCGGATACACAAAGCTCCGACTTTCTAGTTGATTCAAAAAAAGACTTATAAAATTAATAATGTTTTTGTCTATGTTGCATGTATGAAAGTTTTAATGAAATACATCTGGATGCTACATTTGTATGTTTGAAGTAAAAAGTGCAAATTATCCGGGCCTTTAATATACAGAGTGTATAATTTAAAAAATTATACGTTTGCTCTTAAATGTGAGTTATTTCTATAGATCTACCCCTTTTTGACAAAATGCAACTAAAACTCTTGACGTCGTTCGCCCCTTTGTTCTTTATCCTCATAGTCTATAATAATCAAATTAATTCAACTAAATATTTGAAAGATTTTGTTTTCGCCTTTACTATGTTGAAAATCTTTAATTCAAGACATTAGTTGAATTAGTTGAATAAAAAAATCAAATAAAAAGTTTTCTCTCTGGTAGAAACTTGCAAATTTAAAATCACCGTTAATTGATAATCAATTAAAATAGGAATAGCCTCCAAGAAATCATGGTCAAACGGGTACTAACTACCTAAAATATGAAATTTCCATTGATTCTAAAATCAAAGGCCGACATAAAAGCGCACAACAAAGACAGCAAAAACAAAAATACTTCTATCATATTTTTATTCTATTTTACCTTTCTCGATCATCATAGCTCTTATTTTACGCAAATTATTTAATATTTTTGAAAATGCTATTTTTTGGTCTTATATAATAATATTGTCATTGCCATATTAATCAACAGAGCGATGCATACTTCTCATTTGTTCTTATAGATAAGATTATTCAGCGAAAATACTGAATATTAACATATGAGAATAGAAGTTAGCTGACCATTATTCTTCAGTATTATATAACAATGTGGAGGAGATTGTCTGCATTTATACAATTTTAACTAACTTTAAACTAAATAATTAATCGTTACGTTTTCGGGCCGAACGTTGGCAGATTGTATAACGCTATGAAATATTTATGTATACAACGTATACGCAAATCAAGAAACCAACTGTATGGAATCAAGCAAATGGTACAAATATTAGCCTAGTTTTATCCAGACCATTCATCAGATTCAAGGGATTTAAAGACTTTATTTACTGATCACCGCAGATATAAATGCCATTTGGGAGAAATTAAATTACGTAATCGTAAACTCGTTGAACATATATTTTGTATAACTAACTTTCGCTTTAAAGAACAGACTCTAAAAAAGCCTTACCCCAGATAATTCTCATTTTGAAAAATAATGTTGCTAATTCTAGCTAAACTGCATCATTAATATGGAATACATCCAATAGTGGTGTTGATATTACAATATTTCAAAATCCATGAGTAAGCGGAAAATGCAATTTAATTTTTGCTTCTTCTGGAACCGTTCCTCTAATGTAAACTAATAAACAGCTGAAAACCCCCAATTTAACTAATTTCCTCATATTTATATGCATGTAACCCAATTTCCTAATAGGTCAGTCACAAGCTAACAATTTCAGTTATGGTCCCAAACGAATAGCGTTATAAACATCGTCCTTTAAATAGCCTATAAAATTGAATTTTATTGCTTAGAAGAAGTTGCTCGGTTGTATTAAATGTTGTACGCAATCATAAAGGCATTTTATGAGATTTTCCAGCCGCTTTGGCACCACTAACATCGATTACAAAAGCTTAAATGAAATTGTGTTGAGCCGCGACATCTGCCCATAAAGCTGGAAACAGTCAACTCTCTTCTATCCATACTCTTTCATTGATATTTTGGATTTTATATTCGAGGTATATAGAAATTCAATAACAATCTACGARGCAATGGCGAAGGCTTTTTTAACAGCTGTAGTCTCTCGGGCGTAGAAAGTAGCTAAATTTWTYTTCTCATTTTWTTTATATTATTCTATCGSCAATGTCCGSCTRGTCAGTGTTTCATWAATAAAAATAGAAAAATCAAAATTTTAAKCAATTCAGMTACCATTTTATCATATAAAARRCATACWAATAAATGAAAAATATTTTTTCATTGCTTTGAATGAATATTGAGCGGTCCATTTTAGCATAGCGAAAAAGTTAMCGTGCACCATCTAGTCAGTGCAACCAAAATCTTCAATTTTGATCTCGTTAAATTCCTTAATAAAATGAACCGTTTTAGAAAAAAMCGCTATTATGAAAATATACTTAATGTGATAGTGAAACAGAAGGAAAAATAATACATAAAAAATKATATGTRTTTATATGATATATTGTTTTTTGTAAAAAATTGCTTATWYTAAAGATAGGGCTTGCACCCCATTCGGTCCTAAATGGCTATTGACATATTGTATTATATCCCCTAAAATGTTATATAGAAATAGATAATATAACCAAATATAGAAATAGATAATATAGGGCCCATTAGATAAATAATCCATACCAAAAAATATAGACAATTAAAATAAAAAATTAATGTTTATATAAATTATATGTTCACTCCTTAGTTAGTAGAGTTAAAACTCTACTATATTTCAACATCTTTATGTCGCATTTTGTAAACGAATTTAAGCAGACAAAACATCTTAAGTGTGACTGTGTTCAAGTTTATTTCAAACTGCGCAACTAATTGAAGAAAATTGACACAATTTGTTTGAACCTATATAAGTAGTTTTGCTCAGTTGAAAATCATGTTGCATATTTTCTTCCATCCTCAAGAGTTACCAGTTATAAAATTAACCATGCATATTTTTATTAAAAAGCTCTGATCGAAATATGAATTATTTGAATGAAATATGCCCTCTTTTTTCAAAAACGTTTACTTACAATCATTTGAATGCACTCTCACATACAAACAATAGTTAACCCAATTTAGTGCTTTATTGGCCAAGAAACTGTATCGGTAAATAATTTGCAGAATTTGGTGTTTACTTATATATAATTGACTTTGATTCTTTTCACATCTCCAATTAGAAGTTGTGTCATAAAAGCTCCGTCTCCAATATTGCAGTTAATTGCTAGTTTGTTTACCTTGATTGAATTGATAAATTTCAAAAATAAAGCTGCAGAAGCATATTACTATGTTTTTGCAGCTTCAATCTAACGCTGCTAAACGAACTTTTCTAAAAAAATACAATTCTGCTTGTGTTAAACGCTAAATGTCTGAGTAAAAATGTTTTAACATCGTGATAATGTATTTTCATATCCTAAAAAATGTCAGGCCAATAATAACGGCCAGACCTATGTTGACATTTTCCGCGGTTTTTCCGATAACAACGTGAAAAGCATAGCGGAAACTCGAAAGTCTAGTCAGCGGACGCGACGCGACGGCTCCTTTTGCTTGTATAGGAGTTCTGGAGCCAGACACAGACTTATAAACAGAATTAATTGACGTAACGACACCTTGTACAACCCAGTAAGCAATTTTTCTTCGAGATTAGCAGTTCGTTAGTTTTCCCGGCAGGCTTATTTAAAAACAGGCAAGCTCCAAAGCACATTAGAAAAATGTTTCAAAGAAAAACAGTTAATCGAATTAAAATTCTTCAATAAGGAAAAATCGAATATTAAAGTGCTATAGCCTATAAAAAGTAAAAGTGGCAGTAAAAGTTGGTTCCGGTCAATCAAAAAGTTTTTCCTCGGTTCCGGTCAATCAAAAACCTTCATTCTTCTAACTAAACTAATATTAGTTGTAAATTTGCTTTAATAGACAAACATTTCCTTCATTGACATACACTCTCATTTATAGTATATTTTAATGTGGCCTCACGTGTTTGAAGCAGCAGCATTAATGTGAATTTTGCCAATTAACATCTAATAAAACACAGTTAACTATGTACACATTTACATTCCAAACGAATTTGTAACATTTAAGGTCGATTTATATCAGCTCAATTTTAGTCGTCATACAATATAATCTCTTGCAGTCAAATTTCCTTTTTGACTATTTAGATTGAAATATTATGACTTGCCATATGTATTAACATTCAAATCGTGTTTTAAATAATTCGTCATAATCGATGTAAAATCGACAAACGTCGACACCAAATTAATGTGTTTTATAATGATAATTCATTAAATAATGATATGGACAAAAGCAGCAATATAGAACAAACACTTAATCCAAATACACCAATCAACCGCTCTTAAGGCTGACTTTAAGGCTGAATTTGAATATAATTTCAAATTCACTTGTCCAAAACAAGCATAAAAAATGATGTCCTTGCCATTCCCTGAATCCATAAATATATACGCAATGTTGTTTACACCATTTTAACTTGCCCTTCAAATGTACTTTTTCCATTTACATTTTCTCAATTCTCTCATAGCATTCACCGCGTAAACTTCGTTCACGCATTTTCACCCCTTTTCCCGGAGAAAAGGTAGTCGAATCACTTAAGAAAGCCAATCGATTTTATTAGTTCGTGCATAACCTTTTAGAGTATGAAACACCTTTCCTAATTGCTTTACACATTAGCTCCTGACATTTTAAACTGTTAACATCCTCTTGAGGATACCATTTTTGACCTTTTTACGTCTAAAGAATTATCTTTTCATTAGGTGAATAAAATTAATTACTTACAGTTTGGTATTTATTCTCGGGGGCATTCAAGTTGATAAACCGCGGAGGAATTGGCTTCTTGTCATCTCGAAATGGTGATTTATCGTATGGGGATCGATCTTCTGGCACTGCTTTTCGTATAAACACTTCTTCAGTATCCATATTGTATTCCAGTTTTTCGTAATGAGACTCTTTCTCCTGATGATCCTGAAGATACTGTTCACAAGGGCGCTCTTGGGAGTCCTCCACATGACCATGGAAATCTCTGCAATTTAAAGAATGTTTAATCCAAAAATCTAAACATATGTCGACTTAATTTGTTCGATAGGTATCTGAGCTATTTACCTGTGAATTCCCTGGGAATCAATAAAGTGCAATTGATACGTGTGAGGAATGCCATGAGAATCCAAATACTGTCCGGAATCCCTCTTATGTTCCTGTTCAGCATGCTCATCGAAATGATGATGACTGGGAGTTGCGGGAAGGATGGGATAATGTTGGGTAGAATGTCCTACAAATATGTTACAATGTTACTATATTCAATGCATAAGTTATGAATTTTTATTATACCGAATTAAAATGGAAACTCAAACGCGTTTTCTCATGAATATACAGCTTTGAGGTTTAAAGTGTGTGCCAAATAACAGTAGAACACGTTTTTTCTGTTGATTTATTGATAGAAATGATGCATAAGGGTGCCAAAGGAAGGTAAAAGTTTTCGAATTTACGTTGGTGACGAGGTAGTGGTACATTAAAAAGGAATGTGGAAAGTTCATATATTACTCATACAAAACTCAATAATAACGGAACTACAGAGCCTTAAAGTTAAATTTTCAACATTGCGTTTTTGCTAGTGATATTACTGTTGAAAAGTTGATATTTATCTCCTGTTAAAATGTTGAAAATAATTTAACATGCGTTACTCCAGACTGTACAAGACAATTTTAAAAGCAGATTTCTTCGAAAGGCGCACATCCTAGAGAGATGTGGCAAGTAAATTTTTTGTACGTAATTTTGAATTCTATTTAGTTTTTTGAAATGGTATACTAGAAAAAGCGCAAAATAAAAAAGTTTGCTTTATTAAGTAGATTGCAAGGCTGTAGGGATGGTCGAGATTTAACGTAGCCGCTAAAATATCAGTGTTCCAGACGTGTAACCCGGAACCGCAGTTACACTTTTCCAATTTAACCGGTTGTTTTTGGAACCGTCTCGTAAACCCGAAAAAGTAGTTCGCACCAGCACAGAACCGTTGCGGCAGTTTGAGTACCCATTGGTGAATGGAAAATATGTTTAGTTGCTGGTTGCGTTGGTGATTATGTATATCACCTTTTGTCTGTAAGGAATACTGTTCAGTTCTACAGAAACCATAATCGGTCAGTTCAGCAAAATATGCGGTGATGATATAATTAAGCATTTTTAGTCTATCAGTATCACTGTTTATGTGGATTATTTGATTGTTGACTTAATAACACGCGTAAATAATTCAAATGCTATCACAAAAACTGTGGTGCGTTATCAATCAGAGGAAGTCTAGTTAAAATATAGACAAGAACAAGACTATTCAATTTTTCAAGAATTTGATAAACTTGTTTCATAACAAAAAACACAGGTATATTAGTACTTCTGTTCCATGCGAGAGATTATTTTCCAAAGTGGGTGCGTAAATCATAAACGAGCGAAGAACTGGACTTGAAAACTAGACTAAAAAAAAAGACTAGTGAAAAGCATTCACAAGAAATTATTCTTAAATGTTACTTCATATTTAAATAAAAATTAGCTTTTTAAACATTTTCACATGCACAGCGTATATTTTATTTAAACCATTCGATTTTATTATTAGTTTTTTTCCTTTCGGTAGTTTCTTTTGACCCATGTTTTGTTTTTCTTTAAAGAGTATATTATTTTTAGTTTACTAATGCTAACAATTATTTTTTTAATAAACTAAATCATTATTTATTATCACTTTTTCTACCATCATCATCATCATCATTGCGAATTTTTAAGGAAAAATTTGAAAAGTAACATGTTATTTTTGGAACCGCATTTCGAAACCAAATATCAAAGGGATACGGCAACGTTGTAACCTGTTCCAGAAAATTAACCTTTTAGCACACCTCTACAAGGCCGAGTTCAACCCCTTAGCAATGAACACCAGTAACAGGGGTATTAAATTTTAAAATAGTCGAATAACCAACAAAAATGTTATTTGAAAACTTTTTTAGACTAACTTTAACGCCCTGTAGATCAGTTATTATTAAATTTTAAAGCTTTTATTCAAGTGTTATATTCATTTATCACACTCATTTTTGCTATAGAATCTCGATAAGTGTTGGATCCACCATTTCCGAATACCCTGTATAAGAGCAGTGTGACTGAATCCGACTTTTAACAATTTACAGTTTTTCGGACTCAGCTAGTCGAGAGGTAAGTTTTAGCGAAATTATTCACAAATTTTAGTGATGCCCCTAGAAACTAGAAGAAAGACTTCCGTCTTCTAATGAAACCCGCTAAAAACTATTGTATGGTGTAAAAACACTACATATGATTTAATTTTTCAAAACGTAAACGCTCGGGCACTGCGATTTGTTCGCTGATGCAGAAGTGCTTGGAACCTCAGTTGGAAAGTTCGATCAAAATTTTTAAAATTATATATTATAAAACCGGTTAAAAATAACTGGGTCTTGGTAAAAACAATTTATCCGCAGCTTCGTAAAGGTAAGAACATTTTTAAATAATTAATATCTTGAACCAGAAGGCGGCGACCGATTTATTTTAATTTAAGAGTTCGAAAAATATTTTCGGAAAAGGCTTTTCCGAAGCAGTCGAAAGTAACTCACTAGTCGTAATAACCATTTTGCCGTTTCAAAGGGTCACAAAAAGCTTCATATTTGACGAAAATTATAATTTTATGCACGGATTTAGTCTCGATGAAGACCATTTCAATAAAATATCTTGAGAACCAGCAACTGATTATTTCAATCAGTCTCATTAATAAATTTCTCGGAACTTAAGACATACCAGCAGAGCGCGTTGATTATGAAATAAGCATTAAGAAATATAAATTTAGAAGAGGAAAAGCTCTGAGATTTGTATAGTGTACCTCAAAGAAAACCAAAAAGGTGTAAAGAATCCAGTTCTCAGACACGAACAAAAATACTACAAAAATAACTATCAGAGCCATCGATAAAGCGCTAGGTCAGTTTACTAAATGATGTGTTTCGCCGTCATAAATCAGAGATGAGGGCTCCAAATGTGTTTACAAACAGTCCATTATCATGAGATTTCGCTATGGTATCAGAAATTCCAATAATAAGAAGACAATAGCAGTAAGAAACTGAATAGATTGAACAAAATCTAGAAAATAAAGACGGCTACAACCATTCACTTAAATCTATGCTAGTCTAATGTGTTCTAATTCTAATGCTATAATGCTATAATGCCTAAAAACTTGTTTGGAAGAGTGAAAAGTTATTGGAAAACAAATAGACAGATCCAAATTAGAAGACTCTGACATGAAAAGTCAGCTTCAAAGTCTTGATTTAGCAAAAACAGGCAAGAAGATATAAATGGAATAAAAACAATATATGGAGACAAACAAAAAGTCAAACGCTTTCAAGCTTATTCTCATGGAGCCAACAAAAACCTGACCACAAAGAGACTCAAACGGAATAAGCAGCAGTAAATCATAGCAAAGAAATTTAACGATCCAACCGAATCCAATAAATGAAAACAGCAAAAGAAAACCTATTAAATAGAAACTCATTCGAACAGAATTAAATCTAAAATGAAATTGGCAAAACCAGGATTATTTGAGAGAAAATGACGCGCTCTTTATAACGTCCGAAGTCTACTATGGGAAGTTTGTACAAAAAAACAGATAAAGCCAATGAATTCTAAAAGCTACAAGATACAGAATGTTTAGTCTGGCTCTGCTGTGTCAGATGCACCCTATTATGCGAGGAAATCGATAAAATGTCTTAACGAGGATTTATTCCCTCCTGCAGACAGTTTATTTGAGAGCAGCACTTTAGAGCCATTGAGCTTGCCAATCCGAAAGCTGGCAACTGATAATGGAAAGTAAACTATTTAGTTTATGTTTTATAAAAGCAAAGTAAACCAAAACCCATTAAAAGATCGGTTCTTCTGCTCTGCATGGTTTTGCACCCATGCTTTTTTCAATGAACGGGTCTAAAACCACTAATAACTCACCCACAACAGGCAAATATATCTTGCTGGAAAGTTTCTCTTTCAACGAATGATCCTTACTGCATTGTTGATGTTCAATAACTTCCTTATATTTTTCGAGTTCTTTGTGATGTTTATCATATTCTTTATGTTGCTTCTCGTGCTCTTTGTGATGCTTATCATGTTTTTCATGGTGCTCCTTATGGTGATGAGGATGAGGAATATGATGATGAGACGCTTCTATCAGCGTGGGCTGAATGTGGGTGACAAATTGGGCCATAGTTGCAAAATCTGAACGTTATTTGAAATGTCACATTATAAACCTGAAACAAAAAATGTAGTTATATTATTATTGTTTAATAGTAATCATTGGTTTTAAAGTTTATTTATTGCTTAAATTAGAATTTGATCACGAACTGAAGTTTCATTTCCATTCTGTTAATTTTTGTCATTCATTTTTGAGAGAAAAGGCTGCTAAAAATTTGCAACTTCCGCATTTTTTTAAATGAACATTTGAACATAAGTGAGTGCAAATTTTGCCTCTCACATTGGATAAATGTTATTGCGCTACACAATTATACTTAGATATATTTCAGCCGTTTTAATTGTTGACGGACACTACACATTACTAAATTTAATTATTGTACGCGACATGATATTTTTAGGCTGGAAAATCCAAACTGAACGACGTTGATGATTTATGATTAACAAATTAAATGTGAGCGAGTCAGTCGAGTTGGAAAAATATTTTTATGTTTATTTTTATCCAAGTGAAAAACTTCAACTGGTAAAAATTGAAACAAAAATATCTCAAGTCAAAGTACTATTAACCTACGGTCCAATCTGGCAGAGATAATTAATTTTTATTGCGCCTTAAAAAAAACATCTGCAAACAATATTTTATCCGGAACTGCCTAATTGAATTTCAAAAATATGTTTAAAAGTGTATCTGCCTATTACTACTGTACACCTTTACTACAACAGAAGCGATAAGTTAATACAATAATTTTTCGCACGCATAACAATTACACAAGAAGTAAGTTTCCACTACATCGAAATGCTTTTCAAAAATTATTAATATTGAGCTTTTTAACCAGATTAAAGTCACTATTGAGCTTAACATCAACTAACGCACTTACCGCTTTTATACAACCCACCCTTTCGCCGTAAAATACGTTTTATAACACAAACCGACTCCGAATTTTCTAAGCCAATAAATAAGTTCAATACGCTCAACTCAAAAAACCTCTTGATTGTCTAGAATTGAGAGTGTGAATGCCTTTCTAAAGCTCAGCAATCGACGGCTCGAGTTGCTCTGCTCAGAAGCTGTGGGCGGACAAAACAGAGATCCGGAAAATGAGTTTCCCGCCCAGCGATTTCCCAAGGACTAGTGGCTTTTAGAGGCTCAATATGGAAATTTTGCTTTACTGGTCTTGGATTCAAAAATAACTGAATAAATTTCATTATTTTTAACATTGTCTTCAACCGATATTAAAAAATATATTCTAATGATAGTTAAGTAGAATGCATATGCCATATTTTAACTAATACATTAGACATCGACAAAGATAATTGATATTCGAAAAATCTGAAGATAAATTGAATTTTTTGCAATTCATATCAAAATATCTGGGATAAATAATGTACTATTTTCCTTGTTCCGTTACATCAGTTTGGAGATCAATATTTTATTAAGCAACATTAGGAAAATCGTAGATAAATCGTTTCCAAATTGGTATAGACCTGAATATTTTAGTTGCGTTTCCGGTTAGATTAGAAAGTTAAATTAATCGTTTCATTTTGCTGAACTTCTTAATTATTCAATAATTTACCTGTAATATGTATAATGACAAATAATACATAATTGCACAAAAATGTCGTGTAGGTCGTAATACTAATAATAATTAATATTTTTATTTTAGTGATATTGAAAAGTTTCATTAAACCAATCATCACATTGAAAAAAATAGTTAAAACTATAGAAGAAATTGTGTTGTTTCTAGATAGCAATTTAATATGATATGAATATACGTAAAATTAAAATGTATATGAAGGTAATATTGTTTATTTCACAAAGCTAACGACAGTAGTTTGATCGCCATGACAAAGCTAAAATAATCGGTAAAAGCGATTTAACGAAATCTCATACAGTTGTGTGAAATTATTCCTAAAAGTGTTTTCGTTCCTTTTAATTCTATTAAAAATGCAATTTAGTCTATTGTTGTTTTTTTGGTTCATACGTATCAATTTATTTAGAAAGTATTTGAACAATATCGAAACTATTAATTATCAAGGCTGCTAAAAAGGCAAAAAACGTTTTGAAACTTTAATGATTTTCTCGATAAAGTTAACGATATATCCAGTTCCCTTCGAAAGTGTTCATTAAATTAATAATAGACGGTTCGGTTAAGTAAACGATCAACTATGATCAGTTCCATAGATTTTTCCACTCATTTTACATTCGGCTTCTTACGGTTGGATACAACTCGTTACCTTTAAATGCATAATTAAGATGCAAAAAACTTTAAAACACACCGGGGCGTTTAGTAAGGCAAGCCTGTATTTTCACAGTCATTTTCCAGTTAATCAATACAAAGTTTGGCAAATCCGAAACGGGGGGAAAACAATTTTGGTAATCGCCAAATCGTGTCTAAGGGTTGAACCCCTGGATTTGGTGGAAACGATTCGATAGTTCTTTCTGGATACATTTGTTTCCTGGGGTTTTAGCATGCGTGTTACTTTGCACTAAAACATGGAAAACCCGAGTGAAAATCGGAAAGCCAAGACTTGAATATAGATTGCACAATAATTGTTCGTGAAACAGATAGTTTTGCAAATTTTAAATTGACGATTCACGCTATAAAGGTGACTGATGCCACACAGCTAAAACACCAGTGAAATCAGTATTTCAACAAAATCGTCATTTTTAGCGCATTTTTTGCATAATTCCGTACATTAGTTTTATACGATGCTACATTAATTAAATTGAATAAATACAGCAATCCATTCACTGAACAAAAATATAATACTGTGAGAAGAAATTTAATAATCACATTTAAATTTTGATACGCCCAACTATTCCGCATTCCCTAAAGTCTGTTCACTGTTTCCATGTGTTGTTTTGCTTCAGCCTAATGGAATTAGTGCACTAAGCTTTCAATTCGATAAAGTGGCAACGTGACCTTTAGATTTATATAAATAAATAACAGAATTTCACAATCCTTAATACTAACTGCTTTTTTTTAATTTTATCTTAATCCTCGCACTTGTCAAACAAAAATATGAATCACTTGAACAAAATTATTAGTCATTGTAACTGAAAATTTAAATGATACAGGCAGATAGGTTGTTAAATAGCGAATTACATTACGATATGCTTGCAATTTAATCAAATTGTTCAGTTCAGCCAATTTGCAGGATTACAACAATTGCAATTTCTGACGACCATTGTGCAAATGTGTTGAAAAACAAAAAGATTGTCGCTTTTTTAAATTCAAAGACCACAAAATATGCGTCAAAAATAGTGTCGTAAATATTTACATTCCATTAACTCTACTATCTCTATGATTTATTGGAGGATAATGAAAATTAATTGCCGTTTTACAATTCCCCAAAAATTCCTATATTATCTCCTCCAGACGCAACTATTGCAACTGACACATTGCCGACAATCGGATATTTTTCAGGGGTCCAAATAATTTCTTAATCACTCAAATTAATTTAACATTTAATTTATATACACTTACTATTGAGATTTGGTAAAAATATCAACAAGTAAGGTGTAAATTTACGGTAATTGTTGAAGATTTTAGTGGACAAAGTTAAATAACGAATATATTAATTAATTAATTGATCTGTCTGCTGCTTTCTTTCACTTTGTTCTTATTTTTCAAGTTCATAAAGGAATAGATACTTAGTAGAATTGATCTAGAGCATCAAGTTTTGCGTAGTAGACTTTTACATCTTTTATTCTACTCTACTCTACCAAAAACGAGACTTTCGATTAATTCAGTTAATAGTAATGAACTTGATAGGTAGAATAAGGAGAAGTCGTCGGTTAAAGATCGTGAACGCTCAGAAAACGCATAAAATGAACTGAAAATATCGCTTATTTCGAAGCTGAAACTTTTAGCGTGTTTTTCCATTAGTTTCGTTGCATTCCTAGCTTCCTTCAGATCACAGTGATGTAGATTCGATAGAAAAAATCGACCCCCACCCTTAGAAAATTTTCGGCAAAAAGTGAAATTTTAGCTTGTGTGTTTTTTGCGCTCAATCGATTCATTTCGCTTCAAGAAGCTCACAAAAGTGCATTTATAGTGTTTGGATAAATAATGAGGAAGAAATCGTCGCTTAAAAATCGTGAATGCTCGTGAAAAACAACGCCTAAAGTGTACCGAAAATATCGATTATTTCGGAACTGAATCTTCTGGTGTATTTTTTAACTAGTGCGTTGAATTCCCCCCTTCCTTTTGATCACAATGATGCAGATTTGAATGCATTTTTAAATTTATATTTTTTCAAAAAATCGACCCTTAGAACATTTTTGACAAAAAATCAAAATTTTACATGCGCGGATTTTGCGCTCAATCGATTCCTCTCGCCTTAAGAAACTCACAGAAGTGCAAGTATGATATGCAATAATCAGGAAGAAATCGTCGCTTAAAGATCGTGAATGCTCTAACAACGCCGATTCCTCTCGCCTTAACGAGATGCTTACAAAAGTAGCTTCATTTTTTCAGCCTTAAACTAATGTGACGCTGCAAACTTGCAAAAACTTCCATAGGTTGTGTACTTTTCAACAAAATCTAAAATGTTAAAAGGAATAAATTTGATCCTTTTCGCCGACTTTCAAGCTTCCTTTCTTTCAGACCTCCCTTGTTTGTCTCGGTTTTGCCACAATAAAAGCAATTTTACTACGGATTGTATAGAAAATGAATATCGAACGGACCAAATCAATAAATAACCCATCGAAATCTTTATTAGCAGTTCACGGTAATGTACAAGTCTATATTGTTATCCCCGCGAGCTGACTCCTACTTGACGCTTGTTCCCTTATCTTATCGACGTTGCGTTTGCTTTTCTCTCAACAAGTGCCGGATAAAAATTGATTAACACTTCACTACCATATAGCATTTATTTCAGATTTTTTACATATCTGGATCCGAAATTTGTGCAAATTTATTTAACCGTGGTGATGTACAAAAATCTTTAAATATAATAAGCCATTGGATCAGTTGCTGAATGGAGCAAGTTGGAGCTTGAAGTAAGTTTGTTTATTATTTTGATAGATTTTTCGCTTTGAAATCGATTAGTTTGTCGCACATTTCCAAACAGTTTAGAAGGTCGGGAGCAACAGCAAAGTGTACTGAAAACTATTATTGAAATAACGCAAAATTACAAAACAATCAAACACGGAAAATTTGCCTGATACCTGATTGATCAGCGGGAAAATGTGAACGTGATGGTTAGCAGGTGAATGCAAATCTGTTGCTGTTTACATTTACATAAATCATGCCGCATTTAACATAATTAGACATTTAAATTGAAAATCGTTCTAGGCAATGTTTCCAGTTTTGTTCTGTTAACTCAGACGCTAATTTTATAAATATCAGTTGCTGATAAAGATTGGCAATATTCAAAAACTTTCAAGAATATGACTTCTGATTGAGATTCAAGAGGATTCGAAATGTTGATATGAGTAAATTGTCGATAATTAACTAATTAGTAAAATTTTAAACCGCGAAGCGACTATCTTTCAAGCATCATACCAGCCCCAGCGCCTCATTCCAGAGATATGTTTCGCAATTATTTCCTAACCCAGTATGTTTATTTGTTGTTGTTTCCTTATCTGGAAATACTTTCTGTTGTTGATTTAATTGCAATTAATTTAATCTTATTCACACGATTTTATGCATCGGGCCATTTATTGAAGTTTGTAGGTATCAAAATTGAATTTGGAGAATCTAAGTTTGATCTTTCTCTTTAAATTCTGTCTTGTATTAAGCTAGGTATATAAAAGAAACCTAGATGCAGGCGCCTATACATTGCCCATCAGGAAACAAAGTTGATTATAATGCAGTTAATACTGATTGATTGTTAGAAAGCAACTGCAGAACGATCTTGAGGATTTGTGTCAGACCATGCCGCAAAAATATAAGCAATTGAAACTGAAGTGGTTCAGGTGGCAGTGGCGTTTATATACAAATATGAAACACATTTTACCTAAGATTTAATACCATGATAAAAGCATGTTTGAAGAAAAAGTTTAGACTTCCACGAAACGACACACTCGGAAACTAAATGAGAGATAATCTACCGCTTTTACATGAAGCCATTGTTTGTAAATTTAAAAATACGGGTAATATTAACGTGCCCACAATCCCATCAAAAACTGTATTAATGTATAATGTTTTCTGAATAAAAAAAATTTAATACCATACAAATGGTATTATTCCATGAGAAATCCAATATCATCAATACCTAATTGCTATATTGCTGAATTTACAGGTGTTCTTTCTTGTAAATAAATTAGGATTCGC
The DNA here is from genome assembly GCF_020466585.1 of Dendroctonus ponderosae. Lineage (NCBI taxonomy): Eukaryota > Metazoa > Arthropoda > Insecta > Coleoptera > Curculionidae > Dendroctonus > Dendroctonus ponderosae. Next base: position 70,035 of record NW_026018385.1, on the reverse strand, counting down.
TTTGTAAAATATTAATATTCACATTATTTATGGCCGAATGTTTTTAGCTTGAAACTGAAGTTGATTAAAATGTTATATGCTCTGCCGAATGATACTATCAACTATTGACCATCTTCAATTCAAACGTTTGGAATGAGATTCACATACTTTTACAACTTTTTCGTGAAATCCTCAGAAGTGTCTAATGTATTAAAACTGTAAGCATTACAAGCTCTTTAACTAAATCACTAGAGCACTTACCACTAAATCTAATTAAATATTTTTTATATTATATTAACTATATGATCCAAAAGGTTACAAATAAAACAACAATGTGTGGCGACGTTAAAATTGCGATCCCTGTTTAAAATAATGTTCAAACTCCCCCATTGGCTTGCAATGTCTGCCCATATTTGCAAGAATTTCATTCATTTCTCAAAACGAAGAAAATGTTAACAAAAAGCTTTTTATGTTTTATTTTATTAAAAACTGTGCAATCAAGCACCGCTTTAAAAAAAACGTTAATAATTGATAACCTTTTCAAATAGGAAAATTTCAAACTGTTTCACTTTGTTAAAGAACAATTCAATAATTGCAAATAAAATAATACTAATAAACTGATAATAAATAAATAAATACATACCGTACCATCGGTCAAATAACTAGCCGTTGTCAATGCAGTAAAGTTTTAATCGGGAATACCCTAATCGGTAAACCAATTTTTTCACTCAAATAGTAATCGAACAATTCGTTCATGAATAATTTTCTCAGTAAATTGACTTCTGAAACTATCTCTCAACCAAAATAGAAATGATTACTTAGTTTGTGTTTCAACTGACTAGAATTCGTAATTTTTGAAGAAGTGCATTGAAAAGATTTTAATAATCACTGATATCAAATAATATCAAAATAATCACTCATACTGAATATATTTTCAAGGTTTCAAGGTTTTTTACAACAAAAATAGTAAATTTAGGTCAAGATAACGCTTTTTTTTAAGTCATGTCCAAGAAACTGATAAAATCAAAATAGTGTCATGAAACTCAATATAAAAACTATACTCAAATTTGACGCTAAATTTGGTAACAATTTTTATATTAAATTTCTTAAAGAGAGTACACACTGCACAACTTATCGCAATGAGAGACTTGTTAAGTTTATTTTTAAAATTTGGTCAATTAATCGATTTTTTTGCAAAAATGGAGTAAATCGTCGCAATAATCTAAAGATAAAATATTCCGTCTGATTTTCGAGTTTAAAAACGGCGGAAAAATCTGGTTGTATTTTTTTTATTTAACCCGCAAGTTCTTCATGGCAAGGAAACTTTGTACTTTCCCTTAGGCGCCGAACGTTAACACTTTTAAAAGTGATGCGATAGAATATTTATTTGCTCTTGGTTATGTGGATGATTTCTAATTCTTCCGAAGTTTTGCATTTCCTGGCTCGTCATTAGACTTGAATCGCTTAAATCGATTATTCTGACGCTATTGAGTTTTAGTTTTTCAATTATATTTTAATATAATAGAAAATGTGCTACGTAAATTCAAGTTTTCGTTTTCCTTAGTTTTCAATGGTGATTCGGAAACTGTATCTGCTTCTGTTAGAATACGTTTTGAGTTTCCAAGCCTCTTCTTAAACTCTGCGCCTGAGTTTTGTGATCTTGTGATGTTTTAAACTTGTATCTAGCAGCAAAAAAAGCATAAAAACAAAGCTGAAAACTGTTCCATTTTCATAAAAAGAAGTAAATTTTCAGGGGTGTCCATGCAGCTAGATTTTTTTCATGTCAACTTATTCAACAAATAATTCAATTTCATAATTTTTTCGAGCGTACCTACTTAATAGGAATAATAGGCCGGATCGGCCGTTTTTTCACCTATTTTAAAATGAGAGTTACTACAGCAATTTTCGTATTATATGGGAAGTTTTGTGGTTTAGGACGGCGTAATTTCGAGTAAAAGCGCAACAGTTGAAATTCTTTACGCGTGCAAAATGTTGATCCATTCCATAATTGTTTCCTATTTACTATTTCCATTTTGAAATACGTACTTTTAGTAATCAATACATTGCATACATTTATTAGTAAAAATCTACTTTGCATCCAAAAATTCAGCATTTTGACCAGCCCTCAATAACTATTTTATTTTTCGCTCAAAAACATTGTCTTGAACCGGAAGTTTCAGAGCTTTGTTCTTACTGAAAATCTTAGTCATTCAATTTTTAGAGAAAAATCCATAAATACTTTCCACTTTGTGAAAAATCAATGGCAGGCAGGCTTTTTCTACAAAAATATCCTGTTCTGTGTCTATACGGGCGCCAATAGTACAAAAAATAGTGTTTTATTGTAAAACATTTTGGTCCAGTGGCAATTAACGTTCATTTCATTCAATAATTCAAATATATTTAGTCGTTTAGCAACAACGAATATTTTCATACGAAAGTTGAAGGAAGTTTTGCAGTTCTAATGCTGAATTTTTTGTCGCTTCTGACGCTATAGAACTTTTCATCTTCTAGGAAACTTTTATAAAACTGGTGGTCACAGACTGCAGATTTTTTTTCAGTTTTTAGAGTCTGGAAACTTTTCTAGAGTCCGAGATTGGCTTTGGCTCTTCTGGGCACTTGCAGCTCAGATTTATGGTTTCTTATAAAACCTTTTCTTTCGCACCACTAAAATGTTTGGTTTTTAGTCCTTAGAGTGTTACGATGTGGCACTGATCAATTTGCTGTTGAAGTTCATTGTAATCGAACATCGACAGCATACAAATTCTTCGGTGTCCTAAGAACATTCGGAGATTTCTTCTTTAAATGTATGAGAATTTTAATGTGATTCGTATCATTTAAAGGAAAAACACTTGAAGCGAAAATATCATGCTCACGCAGCACAAAATTATTTAATCAGGGATAAAGCGAAGTCATTAACAGAAGTTTGAAATGTTTTTTTTTAATTATATGTTACAAATTAAAATGTACGTGCTTTCAAGCAGAACAGTGACTCATTTAGTCAGAGTAAATTAAATATATTGTTGTACCTCTTATCTTGCCTGATGCTTATTGTTACCTGTGAACTATAAACATGCATGCATACTTTGCAATTTCTGCAAACGTAATTCATATTATGTTTAAACTAATACGTTCTTATCAAATCGATTATTAAAACAATAGTGATCTGCAACCGGAAAGAACACAACCGGATTTATCTTTCATTTTGTCAATCGCACTATCTGGAAAAACCGGCGACACACAAGATTTGAAATTTGAACTTTATAACTAGCAGGAACTCCTAGAAACATTATTTACTAAACCACTGTCAGTATTGTCTGCTAAATTTACTATTATTTGGTAAATGCAAATATCTCTCAGTTCCGCAATGCCAGCTCCAAATGTAGAACCGTTCACCTCATCGAACCAAAGAATAAGGAGATCAAACGTTTCTCTTCCTGAACGCGCAACGCCTCTGGAAGCTTTACCGACTACATCAAGAAGAAACACGATTACAGAAGGAAATGGCTCAAAAGTTCGGAAAAAAGTCAAAGCACCTGTTACGCCCAGTATTCCAGAATATGAAGTGACTGATGACAAAAGCATTTCGTTTACGGTGGAAAAGGAAACGAAAGGCGTAAGCAGGTATAGTAAAAAAATATATGCGAACTCACAAATATGTAAATAGTCATGAACTTATAAAGGCAAATATTTCCCATAAACATAAGTAAGTAAATTTGAGACGTTTTATTCTTTGGATTATTTGTTTTTTTTTTTCTTCATTGTCACGGTGTAGTTCTAATATTTTTGGAAAATGTATATTTTCGAAATTTTTATGTAGAAGAGTGATTTTTCTTTTAAGCAAGGTGAAAGTGAACATTTCTACATTGTTACATTGTTACATGTATAATGTCAATCAATTATTTATGACAACATAAACATTTTTACGCAAAATTCTTTGTAAAATAGAAAATTGCAAAGGGATTAAGAAGCTTTAAATTCTAGACAGCGGAAACACACTCTGTATTGTATTTTGGCTAGATTTTCAGTTGACTGACTATAATCTGATAGTTGATATATGTTTTTTCAAACATCATATACCAGCTGAGAGATCACTACATAAACGGATAATGATGTGGAAAAAAAATCTTGATTTCAGCGAAATAATTTCTAGATTTCATATCCAGTCATTTCATATAATTATGACTTTCTTTAGATGCGTCTCATCTTCTTAAAGTAATTTGCTGATTAGCAACAGAAATGCCTATTTGAATATAAAATTTGTTTAACCGCTCAGAAACTAAGCTAGCTGCGATGTTCTAATTTTCTAAGCACCTAACGCAAATTCATGATTAATCGCAATCTAGTACAAATTTAATTGTCTACTTTAGCGCTTAATTCATCATATTTCATCGCATGAGCGATCTAAATTACGCATGGCATTCATAAATATTAGTACATTGTAGCAATGTTTATGAAATGACACATAAGATAATGACGATTTATTTATTATAGGAAAACATCGGATGCTTCAAGATTGAGTGCGGCTAGCAGCAGAAGCAAAATATCCCACAGTTTCGACAACAAAGCTTTCGATGGAAAAGAAGGAAATTTGATTAGAAATGAGTCTGCGAATAATAGCATCAGAACTGATTCTCGAGCTCCTAGTGTTAGAAGTTTAGAGTAAGTACCAAGGATATTATAAGCCGATTGTAAGGGCATTTAAAAGGTTAAACCGTTTGCAAATACAATTTTAGCGTTGGTAAAACCAACACGCTTCTTCTAAATGCTTGGTGGTTCTTTAAATAATACAATAAATTATATCATTTTCACAGAAATCATTCGAAAGAGATCACTCAATTGGTGATAGGTGAGGTGATCAACCTCCTGAGGGAGTAATTTCCATAAGAACCGAGTGTTACATTGTACTTTATCTAATACTAATCGGAACAAATATTTTAAACAAGTGACATAAATACAGGGTGGTTCATAATTGGCCTAATTCCTCTCGAGGTGTTGTCTGGCGGTGTTTTAGAAGTACAGAAAAACAGTAAAAAAATTAATTGCAATTAAAAACTGAGAAATTTGCAAAAACTTATATCAGAAAGACGGCAACAATGTTTTTTCAAGGTAATCTGCCTAATTAACATTATCTAAAACCTGTTGCTTCGTAGTTATTAAAAACTCCGATAACCGTAAAAATACAGAAAGCGAGAATAAAATAGACAAGGATAAACGGTAAATTCAACAGGATTCGGTGACTGTGGAACGTACTTTTTCAAAATGTCAATTATTGTCCTCATAACCTCTAATTGATGTTTACAAATAAACATACAATTGAGTCATTAACGCCAAACAAGTTAGTGCCTGTGTAATCTCCTTATTATCCACTCTTATCGAGCAGCTTCTCGTCCTCGGATAATTAACTCCTGCTCAATTTGTACCGGAGTTTAGTAATCCATTGTTTTAATGTGTCCTTGTGCTGTGTGTATCTTACATACGTGGTAGGAATGCAGCCCTTCCTCGGTATTTGTTTGGTGCCCGGGAAAGTGTCAGTTGTTGTGCTCTGAGTACCCCTGAAATGCTCTGCTGCAATTATGTCAATACTTGTTGCTTTGTGCCTGGAACCCAAACATATATTGTCGACCACTAGCTTCCTGTAGCAAATCTCCAGTGTCTCTTGCCCTTTTTTGGCGTGAGTTCTTACAGCTTCTGCTATGTTACTGTGGCATTTCCCGAGAACTTATCGCATATCCGCTAATTCGTGAAAGGAGCTTCAAAGTAAGTCGCAGTTTGACAAATTATTGACAAATTTATTCTGATTTATTATCCTGACTTCGTGTACTTGTTATGATATTCTTATCTTTCCCGGGTCTCAGTCAAAGTGTGAAGTACAAATTTTGAACATCGTTTATTTCATTACGTTTAGGCGAGATGGCGCCGTAGTCTCGCCGAAACGCAATGAAATAAACGATGTTCAAAATGTTTACTTCACACTTTGACTGAGACCCGCGAAAGATAAGAATATCATAATTATTGACAAAGGCTATCTACCTGTAACTATCTGTTAATTACAAAAACATCTTTGACGCTTTGACTTTACATCAAAAAGTTGTAGAAGAGAACTTTTTAATATCAAAAATTTTCGTAATTTGAAGCAAAGATCGTAATTGTTCTTTCTGAATACTGAAATATTCAATAATGCCAATCAATCATGGGACCATTTAGAAGTAATGCTTAATAAGAAAGTTGAAATTGGATTTTCAGTTCCAAACAGTTAATATCTTCTAGAAATTATTGAAAATAAATGTTTCAATATTATTCTCGTACTCTATAAGTGAACCCCTATTACGCCTTAAAAGGAATTACGCAAATTTTGAATCACCCTGTATATAAATTAATTTGGCTATTTGAAGTTAAATCGTATTGCTTATCTTTGTTGCAAGATAAAAGAAATATTGCTCCAGGAGCTCCATGAAGAGTTACATTTATATTGCCTGGAGTGAAAGTGGTAGATTTTGTAGAACGAAATTCGTATGTACGTTTCAAAAAGGGATATAATTTGCTATAGTGTTCATAATAAAACGATTATTTTTTATAGCGTACTTCATACCCCTGAGTAATATACTCAAAGCGAAAATGGCTCGTATTTTAAAGATATCTCATCGAAATATACAGAATTAATGATCCCGAAAATTATTTCACATTTTTCATTAGCTTCTGACCCGTAAATGATTTGTACGTGCAAGAAAAGGACGTCACACCAAATTTAATATTTTTCTAAGTAAAATATTTTGAAAAGCGGCAATTTAAATTGATTTTTGTTCATTTTAATAGTGCGTTAATCTTTGAAATTTTGACAAACTAGGAATCACTATTGGTATTCCAATCAAAACAAATTGCAAACAACTCGAAATAATTTGTCAACGTACTTACCTTATTTGACCCACTGCGACAACCATAATTAATCCCTGGTGATTAGTGACCATCACTTTGCCTTTAAACCTCTAAACTGAACACCCTGTCTCTCAACTAAACACACTCATAATGAGTATAACACTGAAAAGTCCTGAATAAAATTTTTATATACTTTGTAAATTTTAACAGAACATGTTGAAAAATCCCAGACTTTCACTTGTATAGCTTGTAAAGTAAGAACAACTCGTAAATTCTATACCCATTATCGAATGCTTGGTTAGAAGCCTAAAAACTAACAAATTTGCTATTTTTTAATTCAAAAGTCCCGGTTCTCAAACATGTTTTGCGATTTGATTATTGAAGCATTTATATATTTTTTATTTTATTTATTTTCTTGATTTGTGGGCACATTTTTTGCGCTATTAACAGACATTTATAAATATTTTTTTCAGGATCTACAGAGAACAGTACTGTTGCTGCGCAAGAAGATCGAAATGCGAAAAATCTCTACTAGTCACTGTAACCGTATTAATAATTATAATAATAGTTCTTGTCATAGTTATAGCAGTGCTAGCTTCAAACAAGCAGTTGCATCAACTCTTCAGCGTAGCAAATAGATGAAGCCGAGCAAGAATTGACGAATAATTGTTGATAAAATCTTGTAAAGGGCTTCAACTAATTGATACCTTTATAGTTTCTTATGCCACTCGAAGAACTCTCCAAAAAAGGGAAATGTGTCTTTGCATCAATATTGGAATTAATACATATATAAATCAATTGAGGGGCATGTTGGCAGAGTCCATTGGAAGCAAACAATATTTCAATAAGCTACTAGCAAGCAAATTTATAAAATTTGATGAAAGTCGATTGACTCATTTATATTTCTATGCTTTGGACAGCAGCATCTGCTAAACAAAGCATTTGACCTTCGTGATATTTACTTCAATTTTTCCCACTTAAAAAAATTGAACTATAAAAAATGTATTAGTATCATTACTAAAAGCAACGCATAAAATTACAAAACTTTAAATAATTTGGGGTGTGGGATGGGATTTGGACTGGCTTGGATTTGTTTTGTACTGTGTACAAATATGTATAAGTATAAGTGACAAAACAGTTTTGTATGTATTTTATAGAATGTTAAACAATGTGTAGGTATGGTTTATTAAAGGTAACCTACAACTTTAACAATCTGGTATTTTCCTTTTTTGGTCAGGAAAAACATTTTATCAACTAGTAGAACCTTGGTTAAAAAACTTATCTTCTTGAAAAATTGATCTGATTAATTGATAAATGATTAAACGGTCGAAGTTGTCTTCCGCGTTCCAATGGTTCTTCGGCCGGAACTGTTGCTGTATTTATACTATATTGTGTCCGTAAAACGGTGGTAGGGATAGAGTGGGGAACAGGAACGCGCGGGGAGCAACGCAATGCTCGCCTGCAGTTCTTGTTTTGCGCACTACCTTCTTCTTTTCTGCTGAAGTTAACTGGAGGTTTGAAAATCTCAGTGGCTTCCCTGGTCAATCTTGGAAATAAGTGATGTATTTGGTCCAAAACGACTGCTTCTATTGAGAGAATTTAATCGCTTCCTCTAAGTGCGTGCTCCGCTACAGCAGATTTTTTGGTCTGTTTTCTGGTGGAAATGTATGCAGAACAGCAGCTTCATGGAATTCTGTAGACTGAACTGGGCTGATTGACGACTTAATTTAATAACATGTATGTTAGAAGAAAATGTGTATTTCTGAATTTTTTGAAATTAACTGGGCATGTAAAAGAGTATGTTTAATAATCGCCCAACTGAGCTATAATTCTGGATAATGCTTTATCGCAAATTTCTTGTTTGAATAAAGTAAATGATTTAAAAAAAAATAGTGAACATATGGTTTCAGTGGTTAATGAGAGACGAAAAGGTCAATGTGATTTTTTTCGATTTTTGCCCGCAATTTTAGCCATTCATGATCAACGTTCTGGTATTTTTTGTCAATAATTAGGTGCCATTTTCTATACAAGTATGCCATGATTATCAAAACGGCGAAAAATGTTCTAAAGTAAAAGTTGCAAAGATCAATAAATAAAGGAAACAAAAAACAGGTAATTTTGACTCAACAAAACACTACAACAAACGGTATTCTCAATTTAATCCTACATAGGCGGCCAACTTCTTAAAACGGGAGTTTTACAGATCAAAAAATCGAATGAGTTTACTTTATAAATCATATTAAAAAAATGCTTTCCCCATTAAATACAGGGTATTAAAGATTGACCAAAATGTTAAAAATAATATTAATTGAAAACAAGTACGTGTATGCACATACACACTAGATAAAATTCTATAAAACTGCTATCTGGTATTAAGTGTGTAGGTAATTCATAAAGGTCGAAAAATACCCGCGAATGAAAAATAAACCCAAACCCCCTTGATATTTTAAAAAGGAAATTAAAAGTATATAATATAAATAAGTAGAAATAATTGAGATGGAATAAAACAGACTAAACTAAAATTGCTTTTTCACGTGGTCATCCACACAGTTAAGTGCTAATATTTCGCTTGTTCTGATTATTTAACGGTTTTGAAACAGCAATTTTAGTTTTGTCTGTGTTAACCTACTTGAATTACGTATGTCGTTTTCGTTTTTGAAATATTTAATGAATGAACACTTGATTGACAAATTTTGGAAATCCGAACTTCCACATAATGTACAAAACATTTTCACTTCGACCGACGAAAAACTCAGCTCGGCTCTGATTTTTAGTAAACTGAAATTCAGTTTCGGATTGTTGATTGAATTTCGGAAGAAAAAAGTCTCAATTTGTCTACACTACTCTACTGACTTATATAACAATAAAAATACAAAATTTTCCAATGATTGTTTTCATTACTACTGCCTGTATGAAACATTTTGAGATAAGTAAAAATTAATTTAGTTTTAACACACGAAGATCACAAACGAAAAATAAGTCTGTGAAAATATCCTACCTTTAAAAAACTTGAAAGTAGAGTCCTTTTACTCTACACCCTGTTATTTTAGTAATAAATATAATGAATAATTTGTTTTTTATTGCAAGTTTGGTTAGAGGCCAGCAACAGAAAAATTATCTGCAAATGAAAAGGGTTTCAAATAATTATGAATTATAATTAATTTCCTCGCACCCATGAATTTCGTGTTTGTAGTTTTTTTTTAATTTTAATTATGCAGAATGTGACCTTCATTATTAAAACATACTAAGAAAATTACAACTTTAAACAACGTGTATTAATTATTTTTTTGCGAACTAGCTATATATAGGCCGATTTACGGGGAAAAAATATAGGCTTAAGTCCCGTATCAACGACGGACCGCAATATGCTTTAAAGGAATCTCAAGATCGTTTATTTCAATCGTAATTGTTTTTGCCACAGAATTCGCCGACGTTCATGTTGTTCGGAAAACAATAATCTAATGCAATGGGGAAAACAATCTAGAATGAACTAGGGCGAAAGGGCAATGTATATCTGGGACGTGTTGTAATAAAGGTCTGTAATTTTAAGTCCTTATCAGTACGACTGTTAATTGATATTTAAAATTTCAACATGCATAGCCGTTATATTATTATTAATGGTTACATGGCAATTCCCAAATTAAAATAGTGTATTGTAAACATTCTTAATTTTCTCATTATTTTCGAATTACTCTTAGCAACAGTCCTAGTCCTTAGTCATAGTCCTATTATGAAAATACTTGCTTGACAAAATTTTGAAAACCAAAATCTGGTTTAATTGTTTCTGTAATTTTGAAACGCGATTATTCGAAAATCCTTGAACCAAAAGCAACAAAGTAGTAACTAGAAAAGTGCCATTTTCCCATTTAAGATTCTCAGGGTGACATCTACCCCTTCTAAGGGGTTGAAACAAGGAGGCTGAAAATATTAATTTAAAGTGTCCCCCTTACAAATAAAATTTACGGGTCTTTCCGAGATTTTTCATATTTTAAACTGCAAGAAAGTTATTAAGAGTGGGAAGTTTTTAAATTGACACCCGGTGTACTAAACTGGGACATGTAAAACAACATCATGTTTCGACCGAAACCTATTTGGTAAAAAACAATTGATTAAACTGAAACATAAACATAAAATAAAGTATCAACGATAATGACCACAAATACTGAGATATAATTCACCAATGAAAGTAGCGCAATTTATCAGAAGTGCTTCGCTAATCGACGCACATAATGCCGATTTGAGTCTGCGGCATTGGACATGGTCATTCCAGTTCGTCAATAGTTTATGTGAAGTTGCCGATCGAAAAGAAAATTGGTTCCGTGGGAATTTTAAATGTAAGTATTCATTAGTAATACATGGAAATGAGCAGTCGACAATCATAAAAAAATTATCACTAGCCTAATTACAGAAGTTCTGTAATTAATTCCTAGAGAAATTGAACGATAAAATAATAATAATAAGTGAAAAATAAAATACATTAGTCCTTGAATAAAATGCACCAAAAACGTATATTCATAGTCCGAATTAAATATCCGTAAACTATCTTTGTTTATTATTATGACCTTCTTACTCGAAATGGTTTAACCCTTTGACACTGTCTTTAATTAATTTTGTTGTTGTGTAAACGTTCTCAGTAAACTTTCGTTTTAAGCAACTATTTTAGGTATAGATTTGTAATATTATATTTGTAATATTAATTGATGCCGGTTTTATGCCTAACAAATAAGTGCACGTTCAGTACAACCAAAGTTATAATTTCCACGCTAACTGGTAAATATTTAATTAGTTGTACTTATTATATTTCCAGTTGTAGTAAAGTTGGACAAAAATTAATGGCGTGAGTTTTTCCAAACTAGACGTTTCGATAAACTCCAACAATTAGCAATAATTTGAGCACTAATTTGATTTACAACCAGCGGCAACTTGAAAGAGAAAGATAATAGTTGTGGTCTTGAAGTTTTACAGAAAGTAAAATAAAAATTTGTAATAAAAAGTTAAAACAGAACGTAAAATAAAAATTAATTAAAATGCATAATAAACGCATTACCTTAACGGTATCGCAAATTATTTAATTCTTTTCAAAATCTAAAGACACTTGTGACACACATGTTTAGAGTTTAGGGAAATTTCAAGAATATTTATTTATGTAAGACTTGGGAAAAAGGCAACTTCTATCATTGAAAAATATTAAAAATCGGTTTTGTACACAATTTAAAAGTTCTAGAATTATTGAAAATTAAGTTCGATAAAAAACTGTTAATCGTTGTTTTGAATTAATCACAAATGTAAATATTATTAAAAATATGTGAATTTTTAAACACTATTTCCCTCTGGCAGGAATTTATGGCTAGTAGCTCAAATTAAAATTTCTACTTAATCAAAATTAAATCAATCGCATTCCATTCAAGGATTTCTCAAATTTGCACGACACTAAATGACACATACATAATATTAATTAATAGTTTATTAATTAACGTTGCAATTTTTTGCAACATTGTAAAGTAATAAATGTTAACTAAATAAGAGTCAAAATATACTGATATGAGTAAACTAATTTCCACCATCATACCCAGTTCATACCACAATACATATTTCATAGAATAATGAACTTTTGCGACAGATTCTGGTCAGATCAGATTTTTTGCGACTTAGAATCTGGTTTGAGACATAATTGTGTAGTAACGAATCAAATGGTTTAATGTTACTTTTAATTCTTTATCGGCTTAGGTAACTAAGGAAGACATAAACCATGCATTTTACTCTCATTGCTTGGAGCACCAGTTTCATTGGTATGATAGCCTGTGTTGCTCCAACCTCTACCACTACATCAACATCTTGGCCTATAACAACACCTCCGACTCCAACAACACCTCCGACTCCAACAACACCTCCGACTCCAACAACACCTCCGCCTCCAAAAAAACGCTGTGGATATGAGGCAAGAAATGTTACTTAAAAAGAAACCTTAACCTTCTAAGATTCGGTAATATTAACATGTTCTAGTCGTGCCATCCAATTACTAAAGGAATGATAAATGTACATATTGTACCACATACCCATGACGATGTCGGGTGGTTAAAGACTGTTGACCAGTACTTCTATGGGAGTAAGTAAAATATTAATTTGATGTAAATTGTCAATAAATTAAATCGGAAAATAATTGAATGCTAGAGCACAAAGTACAGGATAAAAAGCCAGAAATTTAAATTGTGCCTAATCTCTTGCCAACAAGCCAAGCTCCAAGTTTGATAACAGTTATTATTAACATACTGTTCTCTTATTTGATTATAGATCAATAGCCCATGAGATATGCAAACAATATGGTTTATTAACTGTATCTTATTACTATTGTTGATACAGATATCAAAATCATTTTTCTTGTATGTTACTTACATATTCGCAACAGATCAATTCAAATTTAATTAATTAGGTGTTATTGGCAAATGGTAGACTTTGATTTCTATTGGAAATTTTTGAAAACACCTTTTGAATGTCATAAGCCAATAGCAAAGTAAAGAAAATCGACTATGTAATTCTCAGACAATAAATTCGAATATTTTTCTTGAATTTTTTTAGAAGTAAAAAATCGCTACATTGAAAAGTTTTTTATAATGAATAAGATTGAAGAGCGTTTTCAGCAAAAGTACGCGAAGAAGCGTTTATATAAGACGCGTTATTTTCTACAAAAAAAAACATTTTAGAACTGCAACAAATTTCTTCGACAAGAGAACTGCAATAAGAATAGAGAAAATACTACTTGGCTACTTTTGTTTTTCTTATGAAATTTTGGAAAAAATAAAAATGTTTTGGATAATATTAGATCAGAAACGAAATATAATCGAAATTGAAAAATATGACAAATCCCAATAATCAAATGATTCAAGCACAAGAAATTGCACAGGAAAGAATGTAGTGGAAGTATGTACAGGATGGATACAATTCTGTACTGATTATTGAATGTATTAATTAAAATTAAAATTAGTTAACACACCCTATAGATAATCGGTTAAATCTCAAAATTGAGCAATTCGTTTTAAACAAATTCATGACTGCACATTTGGAGAATTTCAAACAGTTTCGTAAAAAATTATGTAAATGGCAAATGCGAATAAGGTGATTTGCATTTTCTGCTTAATGCCCAATTTGAAAATTAAAGAAATAATTATATTTGGATGAATTCATACAGACATGAGAAATATAAAATTATTTAACAGAAACCCAAAAGTGGACAAAATATTGTCATTCATTTTTCATAAAATGTTTTCCGAACATCAGGATAAATAAATCCGATAAATTTAAATGGTTGGCGGTTTCTTACCTACATAAGATCACCAGAACTAAATGGAGCATGTATGTCTTATCGTCGAATGATAATTCCACAATGAACAAAAACAGAAAGACAACGATAAAGGAGAGCATTATTGAAGATACGAAGAATACAGAAAAATACAGAGATAAAAAGACTGAGCATCCATGTAAACCTTACAATACCTACAAAAATTGACAAATAGAAATCCATTAGATTTTAAGGTGGTCAAACAGAAGTAAAATCACAATCATACAAAGCAGTCGATCAGTGAAATTTCTGATGAAAAAAGCTGAAAAATATTGCAGCTAAAAAGGAATAAAAAGAGCATATCTGTTAATAAATGAACACTATTAGTAGAAGAACAAAATAATGAAAAAATCAAGAAAGTTTTGAGAAAATCGCCAATTCGAGATATAAAATCAGATAAAGTACATGAAGACTGAAAATTTGTATTAAAAACCTGATGACGAATTAAACATGAATGAAATTCATACATATATATACGCGGCATATGATGATAGATATTAAATAAAACCATAAATATGGAAATGATTGATTTAAAATGAATAAGATGACGATTAAAATATAATAAAATAAATAAAGCCCGTAAAATAATGAGTGAACACGTGATTTTGAAAACCATAAATTATAAGTAAACAGACAGATTTATCATGAGAAATGTAGGGACGAGCAGCAAAATAACAGAACAAGAGTTGGACGCAAATAAACAGGATAAACATATGATGATAAATAAAATACAATATGTTGGTAAATAAAAGAATAAACAAGCAGGCGGAATAGAAGCTGACACTAAAAGAATATAATAACAGACAGAAGAAAGATCTTGATTGAAGTGGTCAAGAAAACGGAGTGATTAAAGCGTAGAAAGTTATTAGAAAAAAGCAAATCCCAGATATTAAATCAGATAAATTACATGGAGACTGAAAACTGCCATGAAACGACCTGATGGCGAACTGAAGATGAATGAAAGATCGTATATGCGCATTTACCATATGATTAAGTAGAGTCATACTTATGCAGAATAAATGAAACCAAAAAATTTAACATAAAAATACATAGATGAATGGTATCGGAAAACGAAGTCACTGACATACGAACGACAATGAAAACGATAAAGAGAAACACGATTAAATAATCAAACAACCCCAGTACGGACTGGCTGCAAAAGAACAAGAATTATGATATGAATGATATGAACATATAGCGACAAAATGATGATATAGATATGAATAAAGAAACAGGCAGAATAAAAACAGACACCACCAACCAAAATCATTTAAAATGAATGAAGGCGAATGATTAATGCCATTTTCCTTTGAGTAATTACATACATTTTCAGATGACATAGTAGTCATTATGGTGAGCTTGTTCTATACGAAGTACGCAATTACAGCGCTCCGGAGAAGCTTTTCCGCACGTTCTAGCTAAACGATTTATAGAAATATAATTTCATACCATTCTTGCAATTTTTTCTTAATACACGCCACGATTTATGCAAATAATGTTAATGTCTCCTATGAAACGTCTCTTTTCAGGTAATACCAGAAATCAGAATGCAGGAGTTCAGTACATTCTAAATACTGTTGTCGACTCACTTCGTAAAGACAAGAACAGGCGGTATGTATCCATTCAAAAAAAAAATAAAAAATAACCAGGCCTAGTTTCGACTGGTCGCTAATTACTATCCGGTATATTTCAGATTTATTTACGTTGAAACAGCATTCTTCTGGAAATGGTGGATCAAGCAACATGACATCGTAAAATCGAGGGTGCGCAATCTGGTCAACAATGGCCAATTAGAATTCATCAGTGGAGGTTGGAGCATGAATGACGAAGCAACCACGCATTATCATTCGATTATCGATCAAATGACTTGGGGCTTACGGTGAATATTCTTCTGAAGACTTGCTCGATAAGCATTTGTCCACTTAATTAATGCTGCAGAAAATTAAACGACACATTTGGTGAGTGTGGAAGACCTAAACTAGGCTGGCAAATCGATCCGTTTGGTCACAGCAAGGAAATGGCCAATATATTTGCTCAACTCGGGTTCGATGGCGTGCTATTAGGGCGCATTGACTACCAAGACAAACAGTATAGATGGCAAACTAAAACCCCCGAAATGGTATGGAGAGGAAGCGAAAGTTTAGGTAATTCTACTCCCGTTTATTTTCGCAACTTGTAATGATATTTAAAAAAAATGTAGGTGAAGCCAGCGAAATATTTACTGGCGTGATGTATAACACATATGGACCGCCTCCCGGATTTTGCTTCGATCTTCTTTGCAGTGATGAACCTTTAATTGATGATAAAAACAGCTTCGAATACAATGTTGACAGCCGAGTAAATAAAAAACAATCGGCTTCTTTCCCCACATGTTTTGATTTGAAACAATTTTTAGGTGAATGACTTCTTCAGATATCTGGATAACGTCACCAAGGTCTACAGCACTAACAATGTTATAATTACAATGGGAGAAGACTTTAATTATCAAGATGCCGAATCTTGGTTTGTTAACTTAGACAAGCTGATCTAGTAAGAATTGTTAACACCCATAAGTGTAACAAAGAGATGTGAGATTGCAATTATTTCAGTTATGGAAATCAGCGCCAAGCGAATGGTTCTAAATACAACCTCATCTACTCCACACCATCTTGCTACGTAAAAGCGATTTATGATGAAACTGAAGGGAAAAACGCTTGGCGTCTGAAGCAGGACGACTTTTTCCCATATGCTTCTGATCCGCACGCTTTTTGGACCGGGTATTTCACGTCAAGGCCCGCTATTAAGAGATTTGAACGATATGGAAACAACTTCTTACAAGTACGTATCAGGAATAAATAATCTAAATTTAGTTTTTCTCATTAATATACGAAGTACTTAAGTACCTTCATTTTACTCTTCACTAATTACTATTATCTAGTTATTCAAATGAGTTATGCCCTCTCGCGTATTATACTGGTTATAATAAATTGTGTTATTGAACCAGAAAACATTGAGGATATATTAAATTGGTCGTTTCAGGTGTGTAAACAATTATATGCATTAGCTGACCTGGGGCCTGAAGATCGAATTGATTTAAATGCTTTACGAGAAGCGATGGGTGTAATGCAACATCATGATGCTATTACAGGAACTGAAAAGCAACATGTGGCCTTCGATTATGCTCGCCACTTGCAAAAGGGTATCGACGAATGCGAAATTATTACTACCGCTGCTATTAGGTAAGGCTGACATAATTAAAAGCAGAATCAATACAGTTTGGCTGAAAAATTTCGAGATTTACAGAAATTAACATGCCTGGTAATAAACATGGTGTGAACCTTTAATTAAAATCAACATCAGCGTTTGTAAAAAACAAAAAAAATTACTTCTTTACAAAGTTTAACACCCGGTAACCAGACAAATGCTTTGTGTTTGTATTGTTGCGTTGTTGCTCCTGCTACCCCTAAATTGGGTGATTAATTTAATTAATAGTTTATTGCTTGCAATGCGCTTTGTCCTTAGAATATAAATATCTACATTTTTGGAGTTTTTCAAATACAATTGTGACTATTGCATGTTATTTTTACAAAAAAAAAATCCGTTGAATCACAATGTTACTTAGTCGAAAATCTAAAAGTTCTGAGAATTTTTCTTCAAATGTTTAATTAGGACAGCAGTCTTCAGAAATTCAGAAGAATGCTTTTGATATCTACAGGGAATAAACTTTCTATGTGTAATTTTGAATCAGTATCTAATAATTAATAATTACTTACAACTGATATTTTCCCGCGAGTGTCTACAGTTTATTGTACAACTATTTTGCATCCGCTGTATGTTGATACATGCATGTATCTGATCTGATCTGTTGTATCCGCAATTTATAAAGTTTTAATTTTTACCTGTTTGGTATATTTGTCTCCTATTTGAAACAATATTGCTAATGTGACTAATTAATTTAACATTTTCAGAAGGCTGAAACATATTTTTTATTTTCTAATATCCGACTACGCATAAATAATAGATAGAGAACAAATTCAATTAAAACAACATTAACGGCAAATTAAATGTTCATATGAAATATCAAACACGGGTTGAGTGTTCTGAAGAAATTGAAAATACTTTATGATCTATAAGGTTCAATTCCAAGTAAAAACTTTCAAATATTAACAAGCTTTATCAAGAATGAATATTTGAACACAGTTAAAATAATTCTAGACATGCTTTATATATTCCACAGTCTACACATGATTTTTAGTACAGATAAATTTTAATTTTTTTAAGAAAAATTTTCAAGACATTTAGGAATCAAAATATGTATTTACAGTTGAAAACCCGAATTGAAGAAACTTTTGAATTCCATCCATATTTTTCTCTTTCTGCCTTTCCTAATTTTCTTTTTTAAGCTTTAATTTTTCTAATCAGATTTTTCCAACGTTAAAAAAATATCAGAAGCTGCGAATTAGACGCGGCTACTCAAAACGTAATAACTGATAAGCTATGAAATACAAATAAATTAGAACAATACAATTTAAAACTTTAAAGAAAGAATTGGGGTAAAAGTGACCCATCCGAAAAATTAAGAAAAAATCGATTAATGTTTAAAAATGAATTCCGTAATTCATGAATTGAAAACGTTACAAGCAATTTAAAATGAATGAAACATTGTACGTATCTAATCATTTAATTGCTTGCATAATATAGATTTGCTGAATTTTGAATTGTCCATACGAAAGCCAAAAAAGAAATACTTAGAATTTAATACTGTTTTATGCAATATTTGTACCTTCTGAAGTACCAAACATATTTTAAAGCATACATATGGCCGCATTTAGGAAATTTAACGATTCAAAGTCGTTGTTGAAAACGGAACGACTTTCCAAATTTTTTTAAAAATTTTATTAACTTTTTATGTTTTATAGCAAACTTGTAAGCAAAACAAATCCTCTTTTTAATGAGAGTACGCTCGATTTACTGAAAGTCAACACTTGTCCATTATTAAACATCAGCCAATGTGCAGAAAGCGAAACTACCAACAAGCAATTCATTGTTACTGTCTACAACCCGCTAAGTAGAAATGTAGACAAGATCGTACGACTGCCCATTCTAGGAACTGGCTATTCTGTACACGATCGTGTTGGTAAAATAACTGCAAAATATTCACGGTAGTTGAGGTTACCAAAATTGTATTTTACTTTTTAGGTGAAAATATCACTACTCAAATTGTACCAATACCAGAGTTTGTAAAAAAAATTCCTGGGCGTACAAGTAAAGCGGATTATGAACTCCTCTTCATAGCCAGAGCCTTACCTCCGCTTGGATGGAGCTCTTACGTTGTAACTGATATTTCTCATCTTCAAGACCAGCGAGAAATGCCTTACGAAAACAGCGACTCAGTAGGGATTATTTCCAGTCAAAATCAAAACTTTTCTTAAATGATGTTTTCAGGAAAGCGAAGTTTTCATAGATCCAAAAACCGGCCTGATTACATCGATTGTGGTGAACGATGTGAGCGTACCAGTAAGTCAGAACTTTTACTATTACAACGGATTTGTTGGAGATAACGACGACTTTCAAAACCGATCTTCCGGAGCGTACATCTTCAGACCTGATGGACCAATCGTGAAAATATCTGAGAAAGCAAGTTATAAAATATATTCAGGAAAAATTGTTTCTGAAGTGCATCAAGTGTTTAACGAATATGTTAGTCAAGTTATCCGAGTGAATGCTATTGATAACTATGTGGAGTTTGATTGGGTCATCGGGCCGCTGCCACAAAAGTAAGATCATCTTAAGTATTAATGTCTGTCATTAATAGTTTTATTATTGGATAGTCAACAACGAGGCATTGAAGTGGTCACCAAATATACTTCCACCCTCAAATCAGACTCGATTTTCTACACCGACTCAAATGGAAAAGAAAATCTTAAGAGAGTTAGAAACTTTCGACCAACATGGGAGCTGAACGTGTCAGAACCAATTGCAGGCAACTACTATCCCATTACTTCACAAATTTCCATTCGAGATGAGGATGCAGATATGGATTTGGTTGTTCTTGTGGATAGAGCGCAAGGAGGCTCAAGTCTTAAAGATGGGGAAATTGAAGTTATGGTAAAAATCCCTCCAAATCAAAGAAGTCTCTTGTTTCATTGAATCTTGCAGCTTCATAGAGTCTGTTTGCACGATGATGCCTTTGGAGTGGGTGAAGCACTAAACGAAACCGCCTTTGGTAAAGGCCTGGTAGTAAGAGGGTCGCATTATGTCACCGTAGGACACAGGCAAACCAACAACAGTTAGTTTTCTTATTAATTTATTCAACAAATGATACACTTTTAGTGTTTGAATTACTCACACAATTTATTCTGAACAAACCTACTTGAGTGGATTGGTTTGGACTTAATTCGATTTGAACGGAAAAATGTTTTTTCAGTTACTTGCGTCTTCCAATGCCGTAAAGCCAAATTTTTTATAACAATGAGATCGTTAAAAAGTGTTTTTTATATAATAAGCATGAATATAGTGTAAACAAATGGCGTACACGATCCCAAACAGTTAAGACGAGTCGGTAACAAAAGTTAAATTCTTAGTAGTCCAAACAAGGTTACAGTTATTGGCAAAATAAAAATTAGGTAACAGTAATTTTTTTAAGCAAATTCAAAATAAAGTTGAGAATCAAAACTATAAGATAATCCTAAGCATTGATTTAAGAATCGCATAATCCAGAAAACTAGAATTGTAGAGGATCATTCAAACTATGCAAGATAAAAGATTAACCGCAAACTTTTTATTAATTAAAACTAAATTACTTGCAAATTTATTTATTTATGAACTGACATTTTACAAAATATATAGTATTTATATAATATGTATAATGTACAGAGAGTCTCTGAACAGCACACTCTGTATCTTTGAACGAAATCATAATCAAAGTTGCGTTATGCTAATCGGAAAGTTTCTTCATACACTATAAGTAAGTTCAATTATATTTAGCATCATTAAAGTCATCGAATAAAGCCAACTATTCCTTTTAGTAGTGTTGTTAAGTCAACTAATCCTCATTTAAATAAACACTTATTTAAGTGAGGCAAAAATACACCGCAGAAACCCTAAATTTTCAATTTCCTGTATAATAACAGAAAGAAGAAGAGAATAATAATAACTGAAAGCGTTCCACTAAACCTCCTCTAACATTAAAAGATTTGAATTTTATGGAAATATGCGAAAGAAAGTTATTATACAGGGTGATTCACAACCTTATGGTTTGTTAAAACAAATCGAGTTTCCATTTAAGATTATTTTCTCAGGTCCATGGTTCACATGATACAGGGTCTTAAAATTTATCCGTAGCTAAGGCGAGTGGTTGTGAAAATCTACAGGGTGTTGTTTTTTCTAGAGACATACCCCCTTTTACCCCAACCAACTTTTTGATGGTGCGCCACTGATTTCAATCGAACACATTTTTGCATTACCTGTTCAATTTAAGAATTTTCTGTTCCCTTGCAGTTTTTTCGTATCTGTCTTCGTTTTCGAGTTATTTGCACAAACATAAGTCCATGTAAGGTTTCCGGGTGATTTTCTATGATTTTTTTATAAATGTTTTTGTCTTTTTGTTCATATTTTTTTGTGAAAGCTTCAACTGCAAGTTGAAGTTAAAATAGGGATGGCTGACGAGTTAATTTAATTTACAATAATTGGGGTTTATCGGCTGTAAGCTAATACAAATAAAAATAAACGAAAATGTAACAAATATTTCAATTTATTATGAAATAAATTTTTACATGGACTTATATTTGTGATCAGACATACAAGAGATCAGAAAATTTTTAAATTGAACAGCCAATTCAAAAATTTGTTCGGTCGAAGTCAGTGGCACACCACAAAAAAGTTCAGGGGGGTAAAAGGGGTACGCCTGTAGAAAAAAAAACACCCTGTCGATTTTCACAACCAGTCGCCCTGCTTACGGGTAAAGGGTCCAAACATTAGCCTACGTTAAAAATGTGAGCAAAATATCTCATAAACTGTAGGAGCCAAAGAGAAAATTTAAAAAAAATTTAAACTTTAACACCTTGCATCTCGTGAACCACGAGCCTGAGAAAAAAAATTAAATGGAGACTTGACTTGTTTTGAAGTTCTCTACAAGCACCTGCTCGGTGTCCATAAGATTGTGAATCACTCTGTAGTTTATTATTCGGAAACCATGTAACAAGAAAATTAACTCTGCTTATGCTGTAAATAATAGTTTTTGAACTAAATCAGCTTAAGTTTAGTGTTCTGTGTAGCATAAAGCGTTTAACCTTACATGCAAAAAAATATAGTCATTTTTATTTTTAGGTGAAGGAATTGCAGCTATTACAAAAGATATTGCCCAAAGACGACTTTTGGATACATGGACCTTTATTACACCATTCACTAATAATGATGAAATTTCTAATTATTCGCAAGTATGAAACCCAATTGCATTAAAATAATACAAATATTACTAACAAGATTCGTCCAGTTTTCAGGACTTACACAATCTCTTCCACGCAACGTGCAGATTTTGACTTTAGAGCCTTGGATTGGGTTCAGTTTCCTGTTGAGGCTCGAACATGTATTCGAGAGCAATGAGGACGCGGAATTATCACAGCCTGTAGTTGTACCACTTGCAGTAAGATCTGCTTTACCAACCGGTTTGCCACAAAAAAATTGATTGACTTCCTTTCAGAACCTGTTCACTCCATTCGAAATACTATCAGCGGAAGAAACAACATTAGGAGCTAACCAATGGTTGAAAGATAGCAACCGTCTCCATTTTGCTACCAATGGGAGTCTAGAAGACTTGCGTTATGAAGACTACAACATTGTTACAGACTTCAATTCAGCAGTTCCAAAACTCTGGACAGAAGAAAATATCAACAATCGCCTAACAAGAAGCACCGTTATAAATGCTTTTGACGATCCGTTGAACATTACCTTGTCAGCTGGGCAAACACGAACTTTTATTATACAAGTAAATAACAAATGATAACTGATTGTGATTTACAATTTTATATAATGTATTGAATAAATATTGCGAACTCAGAATATTTCTTGTTAAACTTCGTTTTCAGGAAATAGTTTCATTCCTTTGATATCAATCGTTTTTTTTTTCGAAGAAACATTTTTGGCAATTTTAGCAGTAAATGGAATATAAACTGTAATATTTTTGCATGTTTTATGGACTACCAGAAGGCGTTCGATAGGATAAAGGAATGTGGGCATGGATGATAAATATCTAAGCATCATCCGAAACCTTCACTATTGGAATCAGTTAGCTACTATTAAAATTAATATGGAAGAGCAAATCGACACAGTAAACATTCTTTGAGGAGTTATCTTGTCACCGCTCATATTTAGTCTAGTCCGAGGAAAACTTTAAAGAGGCCCTTGAGAATGCCGAAATAGGAATTCTGCTGAACGGATGACGAATGAACAACATCCGGTACGCAGATGTAACTGTGGTTTTCACTGACAACATAAACAACTTACAAGAACGAATGAACAGAATAAAGGACGTCAGCAGTAACTATGGCTTAGAAATTAACATTAGCAAAACCAAATTAATCGTAATCAGTAGAGAAACTGGAGAAAGATACGACTTAACGATCAACAACACACCAATAGACAGAGTAACACAGTTCACCTATTCCTAAGAGAGATAATCAATGATAATTGGGACCACACACAGATCAGGTGCAGAATAAAGAAAACAAGGGCCACCTTTGGCAAACTGTTTACAAGTCACGACCTCAACATCGACATCAAAATCAGACTCCTCCGATGCTGTATTTTCTCGATTCTTTTCTATGGGACGGAGTCATGGACATTAACCGAGGCAACACAAAAAAACTCGAATCCTTCGAAATGTGGCTTTACAGGAGGAGGTTGAGAATATCATGGGTGGACAGAGTCACCCACAGAGCAGTGATGGAGAGAATGAAAAAGGAATTGGAAGTAATCAACACCATTAAGTGAAAGCTTGAGTACCTCCGACATATTATGAGGAACAAAAGCAAATATCAACTTTTAAAGTCCGTCCTCCAAGGGAAAGTTTCTGGCAGAAAACCACCAGAAAGAAGGAGAATATCATGGCTTAAAAACTTAAGAACGTGGTTCTCAAAAACTACTATTGAGCTGTTTAAAGCAGTCGTGAACAAAGTCATGATATCCAGGATCATCGCCAATATTTGGAATAAATATTGGCATTTCAAGAAGAATATGTAAAAAATCTTTATTGTATGTTTTTACACCATCGAGCAAAAAAACTCTAAAACAATAATGTCAATAACTGGAAAAGTAAAAAAGGCACGACGAAAGCCCAAAAGAGGGACTAATTTATATTTATTTTTTTTAAATAACTTGACTCGAATAATTTTCGCTCATATGTTTTTCTTGAGCAGAAAAACTTCATCATCTTCAGTAAAAGCACCTATTTAGGTCTGTGGGTTTTCGGTTAATACATGGTGGCAAAAATAAAACACTATTTTTTCATTGGCCCATGAAAACTACACAACATCAGAAAAACTTTATTTTGAAAACTCAAAAAGTTTGAATAAAAATCACGCGAATAAGCCACAATAAAGCCCACGTATTTCTGATGCTTCAGAATTGAATAATAAGTTTCGACTATAATTTCTCGGTGTATGTTTTTACACGATCGGTCAAAAAAACTAAAAAATAATTAAGTTGAATATTGGAAAAATAACGACTTTAGTGGTTATTTTTCCCCAAGCCCAAGTGTACTCGACGGCTCAGAATTCAAAGGCAAACTGCGATCTAATTTATATTTCTTTTTGAAAATAACTTCCAACTCGAATTTCTCGTTTCCATGTTTTTGCACGATCGCCCAAAAGAAAACCTCTAAAATAATGTATGTTGAAAACTGGAGAAAAAAATGGAATAACGAACGTCTAAAGCCCAAGTGTTTTCAACGCGTCAGAAGAAAAATAAATTGAGAACTAATTTATTTTGGTTTTTTGAAAATTAATGTCTCCTCACCTTGCACTCACCTACGGCATCGAGACCTGAGCAAACACAAACAAAAGAAAATGTATGTTAAGAACGGCAGAGATGAAGACTCTAAGGTCAATAGCGCGAAAAACACGCAACAATAAAACAGACCTGCAAGGTGGAGAATGTAATCAGATGGGGACGAAAGCGCAGAAGATGCTGGCGGGACCATGTAGAAAGAATAGGCAAGATTGTGTCGAATGGAAATCCAGCTGGTAAAATACCCATCGGAAGACCACCGAAAAGATGAAAGAATAGTTGGACATCCATATCACAGGAGAATCAAGAACATTGACCAGACGAAATAAACAAACCAAAGGTCTTTACAAAGAATAAGAAGATGAAGATGAATTTCTCCTCGAATTTCTCGTCTGTATGTTTTTACACCATCAAGGAAAAAAACTCCATGTTAAAAACGGGAAAAGTAAAAAACAGAAATTCGCACGACTAAAGCCCAAGTGTCTTGGATGCTTCAGAACTGAAATATAAACTAAGAGACAATTTACTTTGAAATTTTATTTATTTTGAAAAATCTACCTCATGAGAAAAATAACAACCTCAAACTTGCTAAAATGCCGAAAGTAAAAAAACAAATTTTTTATAAAGTTTCTGTAAAATATTCGTGTTTTGTAGAAATTTGTAATTTTAGATTTTCTTAAAAGCGCTGTCTTTAGTCAACCATTTTTTAATCTAATTTAAAGTATGTAAGTCACTTCGTAACTCAAACTAGGAGTTCCTTTTTTTTCGAAACAACGACAAAATATATTTTACCCAATATACTTAGTTGTAGATCTCAGAACTTGTTGTATAGATATTTTGCAATGATTGGTTTTGTGAAATCAATGAATGAAAAATGTTAAAAAAAATCGAAAAAAATCCGCCAAAGAATAGAGCGTAGACTAAAAACATTCAGGGCAGATTGCTAGATAGTTTGAGTTATTATTAGTATATAAATGTTGGCTTATTGGTGTTTCTGATTTATTCATCATACTTTTCTTTAAGGCAAAATGTGGGTAATTTCACTCTTAAAATGCAAAAAATTCCATAATAATATTGATATACTCTTGTGTAATTCATTATATAAAAGATGCAAGAATGATTCTCAATAACATGCAGATCTCATGTGGAATTTATATGGTAAAAACATTTAAAAATCCATTAAACGAAGATATTCGTTATTCCCATAGATACGAATTGATGTAAAATACAAACAACTCCAGCAAAGAATTGATTAGTTCGTCAACTCAGTGAAGCTCATGCATTGAGCTGCACGTTTTCATAATAATAATACAATGTTTACAGTGAAACATCACGAATGTGTGGGTTTCGAATCGAAGTGGAAAGTGAAAAAGTAAGTGAAGCGTATGGAGAAAACTCCCGACACTATTACTAATTAACTTTAGAGTATCTGCCAACAATTCCTGCCAAACAGAATTTCGAACAACGGAAACTGGCAGTAATACTTCCGAAAGAAAGTCCCAAGAAGTACAAACGGAAAAAACCGAACCGACTCAAACCGATGTCGACATGGAGAAATTAGGCAAATGGCTTAGCAAAATTTACCCCCAGGTCAAGGAGCAAATCGACAACTCAAATAACTCCAGAATTTTCCAGAATTATCGTCTACTGGATGATCCGATTGATGCTACTTGCAAGTTGGTGCAGACGTTGCAAGTGGCGTCGAAAGGAGAGACTGGAAGTAAAGCCGTAAGTAAAACAATCTGATGACCAGAAAAAAGTCTGTAAACGGAATTTTAGATACCGATTATTGCTTCCTTACAATGGAATAACTCAGGAAAAAGTTTAGCGGTTCCCTACAATTACAAGCACAGAACATGGTGTCACCATGCAGGAATAATCTGCATATACACATTAAACAGGCAGGATATTTGAAAATTGTTTATCTAAACTAGACTAACTCAAAAATTGAACTAATATTTTTAGAGATTGTTTATCAGATACTCCAAAGAAAAGGCTCTCGACAGAATCTTGTGTAACTAGTATAAAATACCACCCCATTCACAGTGGAATACTGGCAGCTGGAACCTTCACAGGTCGAAATAACTTGACTTGTTAAGAAAATAAGATTTTAAAGGAAGTTTGGATTCATTTTGCAGGTCAAATTTACATTTGGAATGTAGAAAACGATGTAGATCCACTGATCTGCAACATCTTAGCCCATGATGAGTACATTACTCAAATATCCTGGATGAATTATATCGATGCCACTAACAGTGTGTGTTTAGCTAGTTCCAGTACGGATGGGTTACTCAAACTATGGAACTTCGACATAACAAATAACATATTAAAAATAAAAATTACGTACGGTTTCCAGTCATAAGCCACAAAATGCGTTTGCTCGTCATATCGACTTATTTATTTTATTTTCAGATATAAAATTAAAACCCCGGTTTTGGCAAAGATGAACCAAACCACTGAGGTTTCCGAGGCACTGCTAGACAAAGGACAACTTGGTCTTGTTGGATTCGATTTTTCTAAGAACATCCCCGATTTATTTATTGTAGCTTTAGAAGGAGGCTTAATAGTACGATGTACCATGTTGGGAACAACTCAATTAAAAGGTAGGTAATAGATATGCATAAAAGACGTAAGAAAAAAATACGTTTGCTCTGATGGTTGAAGGAACAGCGACGGAAACGTATTTTTATGATCCTGTTTTCAAATACTACGAACCCCACAAGGGGGAAATTGTCGCCATCAAATTTTCGCCCGATCGAAAAGACCTGTTTCTTACAAGCGGCACTGATGGACAGATACGAATTTACAGAATCGATCAGGCAAGTAAAAAAATTTAACATGTAACAAACTAATTTAAATACTTTAGGACGAACCCGCTCAAGTAATTTTTACGAAATCCCCTTTAAACGATATTTCTTATATCCCTCATGAGGAAAAATTGGTGGCAGCTTGTGGGCAACACGGGACTATGGAAGTTTATCACTTAATCAGTGGCAAATCCGTTCCACTATCATTTAATGCAAAAATCACACGAAGCAATTTAACGAGCTTGGCTGTGAACAGTGGAAAGTATGTTTGTGAATTTAGTTACTTACTTAATAACTTTGTTTGTTGTGTATACACATTGTGGCCAGTTTCCGAAATCGTGCAAGGATTTAATGTACATTTTCACTTGATCTTTAGGCACATAAGAGAATGCGGACAGTCGGAAAATGGCTACCTTGTGCATAAAGTTGAATTAAGTAAGAATACTTTTTATACTTTCAGCACAAAATTCGTAGTTCTTGGCAACAAGAATGGACAATTACAGTTATGGAGCGTTCCATGGCAGAGTATTGAGTTTCAAAACAGAAAATAAAACTGATCAGTTTGAAAAGCGTTCGAGTTCCGAAGAGCTTATTTTATAGCTTGAATTAACTAAATGAAAAATAAGAGAATCATGTTATTTAAATGAATTTTATTCAACAATATACTTTTTACAAAAGTGTTTGCTAAGTTAGTGTTATTTTTGTTGGATTATCAAAACACACATAGGTTTGCTATGTTTTCGAATTGAGTGTAAATATTGAAATTGCACTTTTCTTATTTATTTGCTCCATGCTGCAATTTTTTATTTATTTATTGACATTGTTTCGAACATAACAGCCTGAAGACAGTCTAATTTAAGATAGTAACATTGCCGATTCATATGAAATATAATTTTTTATTGTCCTATTTAACAAATTTCAACGTACAAATATGTAATTTATACTTTTTATTTAATACTTTCTTGGCTGTATCAAAATGTTTGTTTACTTTGATATAGTTTCGTTAATCTGTCGATTCACGTAGGTATATGAAATATAAAGCCTTTTCTTTTCCAGAAAAATTTTCTATTTTTAAAATTGAATCATGCCCGGTAAGAGAATGATACTGCGTACGAAAGAGACGGTAAAATGTCTTGTTCTTGTTTAACAGTGATTTTCAATAGTATTATTTTACATACATCTATTTATTTATTATTTAGATATTATATTTCCGTAGTTATCAAAAAATCGCTGGTGTTTAAACATGCATAGACTTGCAGGTATTGAAACAAATGTGCCGTTTAAATACCTGCGCATAATTGTATCCGATTTTTTGCCCATTGGAGAAACGACCATTCGGTCACAAGGTGGTTTAAGCAGCTGGTTTATTTCGAACTTCTCAAACGCTTTGTCAGTTGCGAAAGTTCGTGAATGAAGGGAGCGAGTCACCTTACCTAAGAGCAAAACTGGATCTATTAGTCAATTGAATTAATTTTTTTTCAGTCAAATTAGGCCTCTTTAAAACTCCGGAACAAAACTGAACACGAGCCAGAAACTTTAGTAAAACCAAAACGTTTTAGTTAACTCCACACAAGATAACTTAATTTCATATGACCGATGGCCGGTTATGAATAGTTTTGTACAAAATCCACAACGGAATAAAACTTGCAATAATAAGCAAATGTTTATGGCATGCCCATGGTTGAAATTTACGAGTCGATGAAGCAGCGATGTTAACAAAATACATACCTATTCTTCGTTTTTACTCATGGGTATTCAGATTACTTTTGGTTGATGCGCCATTTATTATTTTAAAGGTGAACGTGAAAGTAAAGTGAACAGTTCGAGCAGCATAAAACGTTTGAAAAACGATTGATTCGAGATGAGTTCATGGTCAGATTCTGATGAATTCACATTTCGTAAGTAAAGAGTTAGAGTTATAGATTTTGATAATATCGTACTTCTTACCTAGATTACTTGATCCGCCATGAAAAATTACATTTAAACTATTTAATTATAAAAATTGTTATTACTTGAAGTGGAAAAAAACTATCTTGTCCTAATACCCCGAAACGTACCAAGGTTGTGGAAAGAGGATTTTATTATTATTTTTTCTGTTTAAGTTTCCAATAACAGTATACCAATATCTGAGTGTACGCAAGTTTAATTGTTTCTACAGCTTTGAAACGCGATTATTCGAAAACCTCTGACTAAAAAGCAACAAAGTAGTAATTAATGACAAGACAATTGAACACCCTTTAAAACGAAGTGCCACTTGACCCCCTTCTCATTAAAATTTTAAGGGTGACATCTACCCGTCCTAGGGGGTTTAAACAAGGAGGCTAAAAATATTAATTTAAAGTGTCCCCCTTACAAATAAAATTGACGAGTTTCCGATTTTTCATATTTTCAACTACAAGAAAGAGATTAAGGGTGGGAAGTTTTCAAATTGACACCCGGTATGTAGGTACTACCTATTATGAATGAATGAATAAAATATTCAAAATTCACATCTGTATAATATATTTAACGTATTATTTTTCAATGCAAATTGGTATTTCCAAATATTCATTTTGAATATACATACAGCTTTTTCTGAGAGAAAGTAACATACCTACCTTATTTTTTAGGTGTCAGAGGTCGGATACATCTAAATTAGAAGCAAAATTTTAATAGCGGATTTTTAATGCAGAAGCAAGTCGTATAATCGTGTAAACATGCAAAATTATACCCGTTTCAAGGCATATTTTGCAACATAATTCGGACAAGGACATTTCATCTAGGAAGTAACTCATCAATTTATAAAATTATAATTAACTATTAACTCTTAAAACTTTAAAAGTAATGTTTATAGAAGAATCGTTTCAAGATTACAGAAAAATGCCGTCGGATGTTGAATTTAATATTTAACATAAATTATTCATTTTTCCATTAGCAATGCGCTAATCTTTCAACCTATCGGATGAAATATTCAGGAATAATGTGAATTCTGAAACATAGCTTGGACGGTCGGGCTGAAGCTTCTCGATAATGTGAATTATTCCTTTAAATTTATCTCCCGATTTATGCAAAACATCCAAAACGAATCTTTCTAAAAACGCAGTGTTCATGTCCAAATTTATAACATAAGATTACAGATTCAATCGTAAAAATTGGGTCAGATGTTTCATTTGGCAGCTATAATTTACTCCGAGCGCTACAGCCCCTGGTGGGCCTTGGCTGAGGCTACAATTTGGCTCCATCTGTCTCGGTCTTCCATAACGTCTAGACCATTCTCGATGCCCATTTTCCGGAAGTCCGATGCTATATTATCACGCCACCTTAATCTCGGTCTTCCAAGTGGTTTTCTTCCTTCTGCTGCTCTGCCCATATTTAGCCGACCATTCTATCCTCTGGCTGTCTTCGTACGTGCCCTGCTCATCTCAACATTTGTGTCTTTATGAGGTTAATCAGTTCTGGCTGGTTGTATTTCCTCGGCACTCTTCTCTCAAATCTTCGAATGAGTTACTCATTTGGCACCGTAAGAGTCCAGATTTCGCAGCCGTAGATTACCACGGGTCTTATCATGGTCTTATACGTTTTGTTTTTTGTTCTCCTAGTCACGTATTTGGACTTTAGTATATCCTATAGGGCGTATAAGCAGCTGTTGGCTGACTTTAGGCGTTCGCTGATTTCTTCACTCATGTCGTTGGCCGATGTGATTGTGTACCCTAAGCAATTAAATTGTTTTACATTTTCAAAGTTTTATGTGTCCATGGTCACATGTCCTATCTTAGCTCTGCCTGGTCTTGAGACATACATGTATTTTGTTTTGGCCTCGTTGACTTTAAGCCCCCATGAGTTTCGATTTTGGCTTCTTTTACTACATTCTCCAATGCGATATTAAAAAGCATGGGTGATGGTGGTAGGTTCGATAGGAAACCGCACTGGTAGGTTCGATACGACTTTATAGGCTACATTGATTAGTGTACGTAATTTTTGCAGACCGGCATATCGCCTATTTTGTGGATCGGTATGATGATACCTTCCAGTCATCAGGGATAGCTTCTTTTTTCCATATATATTGAGCTTTTGTAGCTGTGTTATGATTTTTTTTTCGGTGAGGATTGGGAAATGTTCTTTTATGCACTCCCAGAGCTGGTGGTCTGTCACTCTGGGTTGTGTGGGAATCCAGCTAAGCTGTTTACCCACTAAAACCCTTTCCTCACCGCCGAGGTGGTGTTTGGCCTTGCACCGCGGTCATTTCTGCCCTATTGTGCTCTCGTATTTTACTCCCTCATTATCCCTGTGTATTCAATGAATTTCAGAAGAATCTTGACGGGGGAGGTACGAGACATGACCTGGTCTGGTAGTCATCTCTGGCTGCAGCTCGTTGATTTTCCCAAGCAGGTGCCTCTTTATGAGTTCTCATGTTTATGTCATGGCAGCTTTTTTGGTGTGTGCTGGTTCCCCTGAGGGTCTACCTAGCATAGTTTTGGTGGTTTTTCCGCCTGCCGGCCCCCGAGAGTTTTTTACCACCCTTCGGTACTTTGCCAGCTGCGGATCCTGACGGTTCTTCTGAGGAGGTCCCGCCGGTATTTTGTGGTGTATGATGGTGGTGTTTTCCACCCCATCATTCCCACGAGTAGCTAGGGAAGGGTTAGGTCCATCCACACAGAGCCCCGCATGTGTGGGTAAGGCTGATACAATGAGGTGCGCCTGTTGCCCCAAGGTTAGTCGCCTTTGGCTAAGCTTCCCCCCAGCCTTGCATCTCTTGGCGCGCACTATACCGTGAGCATTGGGAGGTGTTATAGTGACCTCGTCACGCGATCCGGGTAGTAAAACCAAGATCCCCGCGCCCCCTACAGTACCTATCTCGAGGCCGTAGTCACGAGAGTCGTTGCGCTGCAGGCGGTGTTATGATACTATTGCCACCATATTTAAGAAGTTCGGCTGTAATTAAGTCTCCTCCAGGGACTTTATTATTTTTTAATTTCTTTATTGCTTTTGTAATTTCCTCTGTTGAAGTGATCTCATTGGGTTGTTCTGCAGTCGGCAGATACAGTGCTTCCCCTTCATCATCAGTTCCTCCATTGATCAGATGATAGAAGGCGTTTTTCCACGTTTGCAACATTTCTACTTTGTCGGTTATACATACATACATATGCATTTTCCTTCTTTAAGATATTGTCGGTCCTGGGTCTGAATCCTGCTTTTATAGAACGTAATTTTTGGTAGAATGTTCGTGATATTTTTTCCTTCTTCTAGTGCACTCAATTCTCTGTCTTGTCATTCTCGGTTTTTTCTTCCTAACAGTCTTTCTTAAGGCTCTTTTTTTCTTAGGCAGTCAAAGTCTAGCAGTATTTCTCGGCTCCATAGGATCTTCGCAATCTTCATCATGCCAGTGGTTTTTCTGTTGCCTACTGGGTTTCTTCCCTACCACATTTCTAGCTGCTTCTGTAATTGTTCCAGATATAACGGTCCATATTAGTATTGTACGTGGTGTTAGTGTTTTCTCTGATAAGTCGCTCTAGTTCTTTCTTATACTGTCTTATCTCTGTCTGTTGAAGCTTTTCTGTATCCTACTCAGGAGAGAGACGACTGGTTCGCTTGTTCTKAACTGTATATATTCTAGCTTTGATCTTGGCTTTGACCAGAAAATGATCTGAATCGGCATCTGCTCCCCTGCAGCTTTTCACGTCTAGTATATTACKTCCCTGCCTTGTATCAATTATAACGTGATTTATTTGGTTCCTGGTTASGCCATCATTAGATACCCATGTCATTTTGCGTATATCTTGGTGTTCAAACATAGTGGTGGACTTTATTAACATACTACTTGCTGCAAGATCTGCCACTCTCAGACCATTGTGGTGGGAAGCATCGTGCAGGCTGTGCATGCCCACAAGAGGTCTTAGCGCCTTTTSTTGTCCAATTTTCGCAWTGAAACCTCCCAAGATGAGTGACATGTMTTGTTTGGSAAGTTGGGCTAGTTTCCTGTCCAAAGTGTCGTAAAACAGATCTTTTTTACCCTCATCTTTGTCTTCCGTTGGTGTCATAAGCTATAAMACTTTTTATTTTATGTTTATATATTCTATTGTTATTCAGTTTTTTCGAYAYGCAGCAAACTAWTCTAATATTTAAGTAGTTATTTTAAACGGCAGATTTCAAGCTTTAAATATATTATAAATTGAATATAAACGATGTAAGTAAAAGTAATTATTYCTTTTGTGCGCGCGTGTTTCGTGTATTTTGCCAAAAACCATGTTTCTCCCAAACAGTTTTYTGTACCAAGGAAATTCAGAGAATTGAAATTTATGATTTTTTCTTTACTAATTAGATCGCAAAAAATTTTGAACATTTTGGCTGTSTGCTGATATTRCGACCATCATTAGCTTTTGAAAATCAAAATTTWTTGTGCAAACAGGTATAATAAAAATAATTTAACGCAAAACTACGATCGTAATGAACGAAATTACGSAACTTAGGATCTGTASATTCAAAGTGTGCCTTTCTAAACCCTATCTGTTAAAAACATAGGTTGTATTGTCTTAAATACACTTGCTGAGTTTTAATTGAATTTGAAAACTCCCTGTATAGTAAGCAGGAAGAGTGTCAAACGGAAGAGTTTTTCAATATTTCCCATTTTTGTGCTGGCCTCTAAATGGAAAAAGTGTAAATTAACTCATAAAACTACACACTAAAAATTATCKAGGAAATAAAATTGATTACCTACTRTTCGTTCGTTTARAAACGACGAGTTAGTCAGAAATTTCCTATTTTTCSTATACAATTTCCATAAAATTCTCTTAAATAAAATATTAAATAATACGTCTACGTAATACTAATACGTAATAAAATTAATTCACTAAGATATTTTCAAGGATTTTGTGAGCTACTAGGGATTAAAGTGGAAAGTAGTTAATAAAAGCAAACATCAGTTTGTTCAATCTAATTTGCTAAAGCCAAAAAAATGCATCAATTAAATGTCGTCCTGTATTGCAGTCGATATAAGCTCGAGGAGTGAAACGATGACCACTCGGGCAAATGAAACCGAAGAAAGAGAAGAAGAAAGAAAATTGGCCTTTGAAGACATTGCAGCAAATCAAACGGACACAATCTTCAATTTGCCCGGCTTGAAAATAACAAAATTTACGCACAAGAGAATAAAATTTACCTTCCAACCATCTCTGATCTTAGACGATATAAGCGAAACATATATATTCTGTTGCAAATTACGTTATTTGGAATTATATCGAAAATGGATGATTAAGAAGGAACCCATACCCTTAAGTCCACTCATTCAAAAAGTTACTTTAGGTGAAATATTAATCGACGATAATATCGATTCGATTGCAGACGTTATTTTTAAAATATACTGTCATCTGAAGGAAGTGTCGGAAGAAGAAATTATTTATAGACGAAACAAATTCAAGGTAAATTACAAGTAAACGTTCTTTATTTATTATCGAATGCTACTAAATTAGTAAATAATTTTCAGCGCTACAAATCCGGTTTATTAAGTGACTTATATATTGACGCTATAGACGAAGAACTGTATTTAACTGACAAAGAGCGAGCTGCTTTATTTGAGAAAAGGTTGCAAATTTGGAAGCGAATGATACCTCCCAACGTGAGAGCGAAAAAATCAACATTAAGGAAATGATCTTACTCTACGTTGTTACACTTTGTTATACATTTTGTTGGTGTTTTTTTCTTTTGTATATCTCTACTCATTTAACGGCAACATATTTATTATATTTATGTAAAGGTTTTTACGTGTGATTATTATTACTGTTGAAATATATCATGAAAACACTTATTATTAAATCATGAAAATAAAGGATGTATTACAAAACAAGATTATTCGAGGATTTTTGATAAAATATATACTTTTTGTGCTTTCTTGACCTTTCCATTCTATTATGCCATGCAATCCCAAATTGAAACTTTTCGATGTAAAGCGATGTTGCTATTACGAGATAGTGAAAAAGTTGATATGGGTTTTCATTATTTTGCAAAATGTCCATTTTTTATGTTGTTTTTTCAGAAACTTGATTGACCTGGCACCTTCAAGAATAAAGTCTAGGTTTTTCACAGAAATAGTTTTAAAAACTTTGTTTTGAAAGCGTTGTACTGGCTGTGAACATTTCTAGAATTCAATTGCTTCTTTCGAGGACTCAAAAGATCCATACATGAGGGCCAAATGTGCACCTCATTGTTCAGATGCAGGGTTTTTCATGATATGCATAATTAACGTAACAAAACAATAACGAACAACTTTGAGCAAAAGTAAATTTTTAGATAAAGTTGAATAGTTCTTTGATATACTCCCAGTAATAATACAGTTCATAATTCAGGAACTGAGCTTGAGCAAACTAAAACTATTAGTGATATACAGAGGAACATGATACAAATTTCTACGAATGCAACGAGCAGTGAGAAAAATAAAAAAATAAAAATAAAAGCTATCCTCTACTATTCAATTAATTGTTAACGTACCGAAATTCAAGTCCATTTTTTCAAAAAACATTTTTTTAAACTAAACTTAACTTTCTATTAGTATCGCCGAGAAGACCCAAAGCTAAAACCTTTTTGGGATTTGCGTTAACAGTATTTTCTAAACATGAAAATATTCATAGATKACCCTGTGAATTTATGAACAYAGAAAAAATTGCAATTCCCTTTCAAATGAAAATGCTTATTTCAATAACAGTTCCGACATATATCCTATAATTTTAAACGGTATATCGGCAATATGGGAATAGTGACGAAAAATTAGCTTTCGTTATAAACGCTTTTATTTCACTTAAAAAACCACCATAACTACAAATTGAAAAAAATTACATTTTTTCTACCACATCGATAACAGTCTGAACAATAGAAGACACTTCAGCCATTGCACCTAAACCAGTGTCACCACACATAAGTGTTTTTTGAATAACAGGAATTTCGATGTAACCCCATGACTTTAACGTTGTTATTTGAACTGCTGTGATTGGATGAATAAACATTTTAGTGTTCATTGCTGGGCAAAAGATTAGAGGCTTTGAAACGTCCCATGCCCTGGCTGTGCAGAGTAAAATATTATCACAAATTCCCTAAAATTATGATACTCAGAGTGATGAAATTAAAGGAATACACTCTGCTTACAGTGGCAATTTTTCCAAGAGAATTAGCATCGAGGGGAGCTATTAACAGAATATCAGCCCATTTGCCTAGTTCAACATGTAAAACCTCATCACCTCGTTTGCTCCACGCGTTCCATTCATCCTCATCACAAAAAACATCTACATTTCCAAGATCTTTGGGATCAAAGAAATGCTTTGCATGTTCAGTGGTGACAACCCTAATCTTAAAAACCACCCAATATACATTAAGTAGAGAAAATGGGATATAAAAAACACTAACTATTCAAAATCAAGTCATAATAGAAGAATCTTAAAAGATGTGAAATGCGACAACTATAAAGTCGACTTTTCATACCTTGATATTATGATGAATCTTTTCAAATTGCTGATAAATTTCTTGAATTAAATGTGGAAGTTTGATGGTGGCAACACTCCCTGTACACCCTATTAGAATATTAACCATTTTTAGTTCTGTTTGTCCACAGATACGGTTTCACTTTCAAGATCTTGAAAGCCGAGCCTTGACCATTCCTCTCTGGCCATCAGATTGTTATTCATGCGGCAATCAAGATATTCTACAAGCAACCAGTGTAGGGCAACTATGCGGTAGGGCTTGGCTACGTTTACCTTTAGCTTCTAAACGGCACTCGGAATTCTTACTGTTCTCCTTATACAAACACTTCATATACTTTACCATAGACGTTTTGCAAAGTCCTTCGTGATCTAACGGAAAACTGCCCTTTTCTGGAGGGGTAGGTTTAAAGATCTTTTGGCTAAAAGTCATAGACGACATGGGAAATATTTCGGGCCACTTTTAGCGATTGAAATGTTGCTAATCAAATAACAATGATCAGTTAAGTAGGGTTAACCTGCTTTAGAGGCTTCAGAGGTTATGATGTGCCTGTGTCTAGTATACATACCGGTTTTACCATTATTTAAAAAATTTGACTTTTTTAATTCAATTATTTAATTTAAATAAAGTCAATTTTCTCTCTAATTTGCTTGAATACCCAAACATTTATTAATATTCCAACTTTTCTTTTCAAAATTTAATTCCAAAAATGACAGAATGTTTGAGGTTGTGACATTTCATAATAAATAACAAGTTTTTCATAAATATGTAGTTTTTTACAGATTTATAGTTTTCATTAGTTTCTAAAGGTATGATGGAGTGATATAGCGCCTAAAATGTTAAGGTGTGTATGCAATTTATTCAGTAATTTGACTGCCCCATTTACTATACTGATTTCTAAAATATAGCTTATTTAAGGGATCATTTTTTCTCATTAAATTAATTCACTAAATATTTAAAAGTTAGATGAACTCTTTTATGTAACTCCCTTGGATTTTCACTTCCTCACCCTTAAATATTAGGCTGTGATGTAAATCGTATAAAATTATACAAATACGAATTATCTAGAGTTAGCAATACAATGAATGTTATTTAGCATATCGCTCGTTATAAAAGGATACCAATAAAACTAGATAATATGAACTAGTAGCAATATTGGAAAAATTTGAAAACATCTTATCAATATTAGCATTTTTCACTTCATCAGGCAAATGTGTATATCAAATAAAATCTCAGTTCTCATTGCCCAGAAATAACGTCGTTTGATTTTCGAAACAAGAACTTCTATTCACTAGACCTTTTAAAGAAAGAAAGAATATTTTATAAGCGGTTTGCGCTAAAAATGTGAAATCCTGTATTCTTTAATACGCGCGAAGCGGAATTTTTTACCATGTATTACTCAAGTTGGCGAATTGCGAATTGCGGAATTGTAAATATTTAAAGTTAAACATTCCTTCTATAAATGAAATAAGCTTATTTCATCTCGTTAGGACGGATCGAATTCTAGTGAATAATATTATATTTCTGTTTCGTATTAATAGGAAAATCATTAAAACCAACAAACACAAATGATTCATCAACCAATGAATAAACACTGACTACATAAACCGATATCAAACCTTTGCACGTGCGAATTAAAAAACTATGTTGATAATGTTGACCTAAAAAAAACACTTTGAATTCCAGATCTGATAGTATAATCTTGTAGAGTAAAAAATGTGTTGAGAGTAAAAACATTTTTTTTACATCAATGCGCGACTTTATATCCCCTGTTTACTAAGCAAACACCTTAATTTTCTTAAATCCTGTACACTACACTTTGCTACGCTATATACCTATTTCACTATTATAGATTCAGTGCAGTGCGTATATTTTTCTTACGGTAAAGGTATCGGACACTTGTTTTAAAGGCTTTTTTCAGACAGTATTATTACAATTTTTTAGGACATCTGGATAAATCATCACTAATCTTTAAATTGAATTTTAGTTGGTTCATTTAATTGGTTGTAGTTTATCTGATTTCCAATATATTTCATTGTCGAGTGCTTTATCAGCCTCAACAACTAATATTTCACCTTTGTTCCCTATTCAATTAAATATAAGAAAATACGTACTTTTCGCTCATTTTGAATACTTTTTAAAAACTGGTTACCAGATATAAAAAATCGTTATGCAGAGTTAATTCAGATTTAATGCTTTAAAAATTCAATTCTATACTGTTCTATTCTATTTACAGTAAACAGAAAGTATGTAGGTACTACTCGTAAAGTGACTTAATTTTACCTCAGTATATTACAAAGACTCTTATTAGACAAATGTAAATTTGTTGTTTATTTAATTCATTAAAAAATACGCTGTGTAATCAGTAAAAAATTATCATCCTTTTCGATTCGAACGACTCAAGTTGACTTAAATTATCAGTCGTCCAATAGAAATGTTTTACAATTGTCATTCATTATATCAACTTGTTTTAGACCTAAATATCCATACACATGCAAACTGATCTTAATTTGAAGTTTACCTGCTCACAAGTCGGTACTACTGCTGTTCAATAATCAGAAATATATATGTAGAATTATTAATTAAATAACCGAATAATTCTTAAATATCGTGAGTTGCAAGACTCAAAGAAATCTTCCCGACCGATACAAGAACAATTTCAAAAATTTTGTCTGATCTCTCTTTTTCTGCAGAATGTTAAT
The DNA here is from genome assembly GCF_020466585.1 of Dendroctonus ponderosae. Lineage (NCBI taxonomy): Eukaryota > Metazoa > Arthropoda > Insecta > Coleoptera > Curculionidae > Dendroctonus > Dendroctonus ponderosae. Next base: position 29,914 of record NW_026018385.1, on the reverse strand, counting down.
CTTAATCATTGACTACCACTGACGCTGTTAATATGACTCAGGGAAATAATTTTATATCCCAGTTACCTTTAGAATGAAAATAATGTAATCGGAAAAATTCTAGAGAGTTCTCAGACCTTCGAAACCGAACAATATGCTTGCTGATGAAGGCAAAAATAAATTGCCGTAAACTTGGTACCTAAAAACGTTTTGTTTCTTACCACTGTCCAGACCTAATCCCCAAGACAATATTTTTATGTTTCTAGAAAACTTGCATTATTTTAAATTTTTTTATAAACTTTGTCTTAATTTGTCTTTAATTTTTGTCTTTAAAATGCCACAATTTCCTCACGTCTTTTATTACAGGTTGATAACTACATTATTTTAAATGTTTTATGCATTTATAATTTGCCCAATTTATAGAAACTGATTACTCAATGTTTATAATTTATAATAGAATATCTTTATTTGTTACAGGTTATCCAAGAAAAAAATATGTCTGACTTTTTGGACAATTTTAACATTATCGTACGCGTTTTATGCAGAGTTTTTAATATATAAATTGAAAACGGGCTCATGGCCTTTCATGACTTGTCGAAACAAAAAAGACTGCATAAAAATTCTTCTTGTAGCTGATCCCCAGATTATTGGCAATTTAAATGAAATATTCCCGCCCTTGAGCCCATTCACTATTTTTGATAGCGACAGGTAAACTAAAATACATACAATATATATATAACGGTAAATATAAACTGGCGATTGATCTTGAAAATTGAAGGTTCTTGAGAATAACGTACTATTATGCCTATAACTATGCTAAACCGCATGTGGTTGTGTTTCTTGGAGACTTAATGGATGAAGCACACATAGCAAATGATGATGACTTCAATAGCTACGTAAGGAGGATATTCAATATATTCCTGAATCCTTATAGACTTGATAATAACGTTAAGGTAATTTTGGCCCTTGGATTAAGTATAAAATGATCAATGCAGTTGACTGTTTGAAAATTCAGCATGTTTGGCTACCTGGGGACAACGACATTGGAGGAGAAGACACTGATGTAACACCAAAAAAGCTGCAAAGGTTCGAACGGGCTTTTTCCCAATCTAGTTTTCATACTGTCGGCAATGTCACCCTCTTCAAAATAAATCGTCTAACTCACATCATTCCAGCATATAAAAAGGAGAGAGACTTCTTCGACACTAGCAAGATATTTGTAGGTCTGAGCCACATACCCTTAATGTTTCGGCCTTCCCCATTCCCAGAGAAGGTACTTTTTACTTTAAATATGTTTTCGTTTCGCTTAAAACACAATAACGATATTTAAGGTCATCAACAAAATGCAGCCGCATGTACTTTTTACTGCTCACGAGCATAAATCCATGATTATTAGCACAGATGCTTTGCTCCASAAAGATTATCACATTGTCCCCATTACTCCCGAAAGTGATCAGATTTATGAATACGCGTTGGGAGTTCAAAACATGTACGAGATTCTAATTCCCACYTGTAGCTATCGAATGGGGACTAATAAAATTGGATATGGATTTGCAATAATTGGTAAGGATCCTTGGTGCTATAATTACACTCCAAAATTTAAATATCTAATAGTAGTTGCATGTGCAATATCAGTTGGGCTTTAAAATAAGCTGAAACTCGCTTAAATGAAAGTTCAGAAATTCCTTCGATATAAATTTATTTCCTAGAAAAATTGTAAAATGAGCCTCAAAAACGTCTTGATTTAATCGAGCTTCAATATAAATATTTTTAATGGAATTTTTACACACTTCTTTGCACTTCCATGTTCGGTAGTTTCTAATCATACAAAATTACAGGTACCGTATATGGTTTCTGAATCTAATAATAAAGTGGAAATTTTGTTTCAGAGAACAACGAACTGAGATTTACTAATTTATGGTCACCTAGTCGTTTCGAACACTTAGCTGTGTACTTAATTTTAGTTGTACTACCTGTATTGTTGTTTTCCTTTTATAAAACTGTCGGCTGTGTGAAGACTAGGAGTTTAAGATATGCAAATAAATAAGTTGGATTATTGCATATGTATTATTTAACAAATAATAACATGTTTGGCCAATAACACATTATATTTCATTAGAACTCCTAAACAATTTCCCTATACACCTATCTCCTTCATTGTTAAAATATCAGTCAAACCAGTTTAGAAAATTATTTGAAATAGTTATTAAATCACATATCAAAATATAGGTACACGAACGGTAATGAATAGAAATTAACATTTTATCGATGGTATCAAAAAACACATACATATTCCTTTTGGTCAAAAACATTAAACAAACAAATACTAGCACTAAGATTTCACAGCCCTTCTAACAAAAATCTAATACCAGTGACAAAAAATAAATTTCAAATATTTTGCAAAATCTCGAATCCGGTTGAAAACTTCTATTTAATCAAATTAGGCATACTCAAGATACATGTTGAGATTGGGTTCCATCACAATGTTGCATGCAAAATTACTAAACGCGGCTATACAGATAACATTCCTAATGCATGCCTTAAAACTAATTATTGCTTTCCGTATTCTTAGAATTTTAAACACGGAGGAAACTGCCAATCTGCTTAATTATATCAGGAATCAAAATTGATTGAAAATTGATGATTGATGAAACGCAGTTTTAGGGCAATCAGACAGTAAATCAGTATTTAAAAGTGTATATATTTTTGGTTATTTGAGATGAGAATTTATGCAGCTCTTCATATGGTAAAAAATATATCGTGTTTGTACAAATAAATCGCTATTGCCACCCACAATCCAGTACCCCAGAGATTCATAAATAAGTAAGCAGAGTGCGTTTCCACTGTAGGGATCCATCCAAATGGGAACGTATTTCTAAATAGTTCATGGCCGACATACAAAACTATTGAATTCATGCCGGGGTAAAAAAATGGTCTTCCACCCCATTTTCGATATATATCCACGATTAAGAAGAGGAAAGTATGAATAATAAAAGCCATACCAGCCGTCACCAATGTAAAAGAAAGTGACCAAAGTTGTTTGTTAAGGGGAATTGGTCCATCGTCTATCTTGAAACTGCACAGAATTTCACCAATCAAACACTGGAAGAAAGTTTTTTATCGGTTAGCTGATAAAAAGAATAAAATATTTCAACTAGAGCAGCAAAAATGTTCTAAATTCTAAATAGTTAAAACTCCAATAGCTAATATAATGTTTGTATGTATGTTTCGGTATATGATATGGTTCGTGGCATGTGAAATCAGTAAAAGCTTACCATAGAACAACCCCACACAACCCATCTTATGGTCTTGGCTTTCACATTTTGATATGTATTTAAAGTTCTTCCTGCTTGCACTCCTAAGTATACAGTAAGTACGGATGTTAAAATGCCTAAAATACCTGCAGAAAAAAACAAATTTGCACTTGTTGGACTGACAAAAATTTAATAGAGACTACCTTCAGGATCAAACCAGACCTTATTTTCATAAATACGGCTGCAATCAGGTATTTTCAATAGATGATGCCCAAAAACCTGTCGGTCAATGTAGCCAGCAGCTCCTCCAGTACAGTTAAAGTGCTTGCTCATGTCATCTAAACCCCCCGGTCCTAAAAACGCATTTACTTAGACTGAGAACAGTGTAAACAGGTGTACAATCCTACCCAAGTACCCGTTGCCGCAACCGGGGACATTAACTAGAAATGTGATACAAGTGTGAATCGCTACCAGCATTAGAACAAACAACCACTGTGGCCAAGCTTGTACGATATCAGTAACGCAGGATATATTCTGAAATAATTAGGTTCTATTTCCAGCCCAAGTGAATATGATCTAGTAGTACATACATCAATTTCGATTCTTTTGGCAAAAGCAATTTCAAGCAATCCAACAATGCAATAAGTAACGGCAAATCTTTGCAATACTCCTGGGAATCTAAGTTCTGCTATAGACAACACATGTTTGCTTGAGTTAACGACCACTCCTAAAAATAGGAGCAGTGCACTTCGGCGCAACACTTGGAATACCAACGTTCGTCTTGGTACTGCTCTTTGCAGCTTTTTATGCATGGAAACCGTTAAGGACAGCCCCATTATCCACATGAACCTTAAAATGATATACAAAACAATAGCATAATACAAAGGAGGAATCACCTTGATCTTACCATGGAAAAACAAGATCCGCCAAGGTAATACCATTCCAGGGAGAATGTTGGAAAAACCAGTAATGTCCACCACCGTAATTGATAAAGATCATTAATATAATGCACAACCCGCGAAATACATCCAATGATTTGATTCGATGTGGATGCTTTTTGATGGATGGTGGTCTTTCGATTACCAGAGGCGTTGATCCAGTCAAATCCTTTAAAATATTAACACAAGTTGCTCTTTTCTCCGTTTCACGTAAGAAAAAACCTAAATGTATATGCTTTGGTTCGATTGGAAAATACATAGCATTTTATTTAGTTAAGTCCAAAAACTTTTTGGTAGACTAAACGCAAAATTTCTAGTGTTTGATGCACTGCTTTTTAAATAGAATGTTTTATTAGCGCCACCGGAGCACTGTCAATTGGTCATGTACAAGACCCTTAGGTATAATTCATGCGTATATCATATATCTTATTCACGATTAGCACTAGATTCTTGTATGTGTGGATTCGCATTCAGCAAATGTAAGTGGTGAGTGTTTAATTAAACTCAATAATATGGACAATATTCAAAACCATTCTGTTAAAAATGTAATAGAAAAACAAATAAATAAAAGAAACCGCAAGTGGCTTAAATAAACACGGCTTAAACAATGTTGATAAATGCAATGTGCTGGGGCCAGATGGCCTTTTTCTTTCAAACTTGCTAAAATTTGAGGTATTTGGAAAACAAGACCAGTAAAACATCGGGAATGCTTAAAAATTTTGATCAGAACTATTATGTTGACAGCATGCCTCGTGAGTGATCTTCCCTTTAGTGAGACCCAAAATAGTACCGTTTGTTTAGGTAAATCTCAATGACCGCCTTTTGAATAAATATTTCGTGCGTGATATACTTAATAAAGAAGATCCATAATTGCTTGGCCGTGTTCAATTCTAGAATGAAGAATGCAGCTTAGTCTTCTGTTCTGACTGAGAAATATAGACCGCGAAGTCAGGAATTAAAGATGCAAAAAAATTAAAAATTCTCATTGATCGCACATGATGTCTTCGGCAAAATATTAAGCTATTGATAATATGTATAATATATTCGCATTTACCTAAATATAGGGATTGTTGCATAAGCTTTTTCTATAGTACCCACATTAATAGATTGATAAAAATAAACATATTTTAATTGCAGAGGTTTTATCAGCAAGGCACATGTTAATGATTCAGATATGATTCATAGCTTCGGTACATTTTAGATTAGTTGTTATTGTAAAATAATTAAACCAAACTTCGTGAAATGCAATTACAACCGATTTCCTAATTATATGTATACTTGAGCAATGTAACAACGATATAAAGGAGGTATTTGATAAGAATGATAAAAATATCGATTATACTGTTAATTTAGTAATTTACTTACATCTTCAAGTTCTGAGCTCCATGCCAAAAGGCTTCTCAACCTGCCACTATTTTTGTAAATGCATTTAACCATATACCACAATGTTCCAAAGCAAAATAGAAACACAAAGGCCATAAGAATAGCTAAAATTTATATGTTAAAGTTGGCTAAAATGTGGTATGAAAACGGCATGTCTTACGCAGATAGGCATCATCTGCTGCGTTTTTAATACGAACTTGTTCGCACTGAGATGTGATATTCCAGCCATAACGATAATGTTCATAATACAGTTTAGAAAAGCTATAAAAATTATATTAATACCTAACTATACAAAGATTTTTTTAATACCAGCACTTACATGCAATTGTCTATTCCATCCTTGTCCCAGTATAACGTTAAAGGTGATCTAGTGCTGATTAACAAGGATTTATTCCCCTGGGGGCTCAAAACAGTAAAATTTTGAAAATTGCATTCATGGCATTGCTGATATTGGCCGAATATGGAAACTGTATCATTGAACGTATTAAATATATCTATACATGCCTCATCATAACTCAACAGAGATGTGCTTTGAAGGCACTTCTCTTTGTTTGCAAAAAGCATAATGCTTGCTAAGTTTACTTGAGCCCTGCACTCACACAATGAACTGCGTATTGAATAAATTGGAGAGTAAATATAAAATATCTTCTGTGTCAGATTATATCAGAAAAATGTCCAAACTTTGATTCAGCTAGATATCACTTTTGGTACTATTTAAAAACTTTTATTGTTCGTCTACTTTCATATAAATAGCTAACCACATGTGAACCACATAGAGAACAAAATATTTTGACTAATTGACTTTAACTTGACAGCTATCCCAACACACCAATTGAAGAATCCATATGCGACTGAGCGAGATACAAGCTGTCTGACGCCTTGGTGTCTTTTTCTAGAGCGTTCATTTAAATAATCACCACAGAGACAATGCTTTACCGTGAGAATATGATTTGTAGAAAATATTTGCTAAAATTATGTTATTTTTATCAGTAGAGCTGCTTCAATATTTTTTTATGGTTAATGTATTTTTAAACACTTCAAATGAACGTTTGATAAGGAGAAGGATAAAGGAGATAAAAATTACACGAAAATTATTTTATGCACCTGTATAAAAAAAGGTAAGAAGTGCTTTATTTGGGCATTTTCTATTGACTTCCTTATATGTGTATAAAGTGCAATTATTTTAACATTTCTGCACACAAGAGGTACTTCAGAAGAAATAGGAACTTGTTTCAGTTTTCTGCTACTCCATACAAATTGTCAGTTTTAATTACAAAAAAAATAGTTAAAAATATTTATTAAATGTTAATTTTAAAAAACAAGAAAAGTAATAAATCAATTGTTTCAGTTTATTAGTCATTACAGTTAAAACAATAATAGTAGTGGTAACACTATTCCAATTTATTCAGAAATAAATAAAAACAACGTCATTGCAATGGAGACTTTTATTATTAAGACAAGATTGAAGAGCGTCGAAAAAATATTGAATGTACAAAAATGTTTGCTGCAAAATATTAGCAGTTGAAGACCTCTATTGAACTTGAATATTATTCAATCTATTCGGATACTCTATAATTAGATAGAAAAATTAACAATTTAAATGAACAATTTACCCAAAAAATATACTTTGTTTGAAGTTGCCACGGTTTTGGAACTGTGAATTTCCTATTTTTTTATTCCTCCTATGCATTTATTCAATTTAATTTAGGAATTGAAAGTAAAGGCCTTATGATACTATATTTTTAAATATTTCTAAAGCTAACAACTATATATATTTTTTAAATTTATTTAAACTTAGCAGTTACTAATGGCGCGCGCAAATTTGCCTTTTGAAAGATGTGATCAACTTAAGTAAAAGATTTTGGCAACGTCGGAGAGTCGGCAATCCTTCCCATTGTTTCTGTATGGTTTCTGTTTTGCAAATTTTCAGGTTAAGAAACGTCATGGTCATATTCGCTTTAATTATTTAATTTTGTTTATAAGAAATTCTATTTTTAAATTGTCCAAGCACTACCTTAAACTGCGTGAGGAATTAGTTGAGTCGTTGCTTCACCGACTCTAGAGATAAATGGCTACTTTGGAAGATAAAATATTGGGGGAAAAACTGCACAATTACTGCAGTAGCAGCGAAGGTAGTGATAATGAAGATTCAGGAGCAGAATCCAGCGATAAAAAAGCTGCCGTTGCCAAAACTAATTTACCCCTGGAAATTAACAAGTGGGAGGGTTCATCTACGAATACTGGACCCAAAGGTATAATGATCTTCATTCATGAATTATATTAATTTAGTGTATGTGTGTGTGTGTCTTCATAACACGCTTGAATAACCATGCAAAGTCTTACTTTTATGACTTAGTCTAATGTACGAGAGCCAAAAGAAAAATGCCAAAATAATTCTTATATGACTATACAAATGCAGACACAAACAGTGAGTTCAGAAAACCGTTTCCATACACAGGTAGGTATTAATTGAGCCAAATTAGCCAAAATTGTCCTTTATATAATTTGTGGAAGCGAATGAGTTTATTGTGATGTACAGGAAGTCGTCAAAATAGTGCACGCAAAAACTATTTTGGAATTTGATAAGATTACTTTATGATAGTAGTACAAATCTCCATATTTAATTGACAATTACATAGTGTAGGTGCCCCCTTTAATAAAACAAAACTACTACTTATTAAGGTGTAATCGAGGATTGGAGAAAGTTCAAGCAGCTGGAAAGTGCAAAACGCACTGAAAGTGGCAAAGAAATGGTGGAACTGGCAAAGAAGTTAACAATGACTGTTCGAACAACGTTGGAGGACGAAAGAGAGCAAGCTGCCCTGGAAGATCCGGAACTTGCTGAGTTGCTTGATGACGACTTTTTGTTGCACTATCAAAAGCAAAGAATCGAAGAAATGATTCAGCAGACTAATCTGAGTAAGAAGTTCGGTATGTTTGCTTCAATTAATCGTAGGACAATGGAAATGTAATTGTTTGCTTCAATATAGGTGACCTGATGTTTCTGAGAAATTCCAAGGATTTTTTAGAGGCAATCGACAAGGAAGATAAAACGGTTACAGTAATTATACACATTTATGAGGAGCATGTGCATCCTTGTCGATTAATGAACCAGTGCCTTATACAGCTTTCAAAAATTTATAACACTGTAAAATTTGCTGCAATACTTGCACCTTTAGCGAGTGTAAGCAGGGAATTTAGAGCTGGTGGACTTCCTGCTCTGCTAGTTTACAAATCTGGCAATATAATCGGCAATTTTGTGAAACTGACGAACGATCTTGGCGATAATTTTCAAGCTGAAGATGTACAAAGCTTTTTGGTTGAACATGGTCTTTTAGAGGACAAAAGTTTAACTCCAGCGCTTGTTAAAAATTCAGCTGCCGATGGCTCTGATAGTGATTAATTAAATATTGATATTAATTCCGTTCTATAACTTTCAGTTCACGATTCAACACACGCTGAAAGAGTATTTTATTTTGTACAAAACACAGAATTTGTTAGCAGATTGAAGAATTTCTCCACTTCCTTAAATTGTCGATTCTTATTTGTGTTTTAAGAGCAAGTTGATTTTTCTGCCTGGTACGTCCATAAGACTGAAGCCGACTTAAGTGAGCGAGAATTTGAGTAATAAAATCTTCACCGCATTTAGCCGATGGATCGTATTGAGCTTAACTGTGTTCGTTAGAGGCTATATTCTATATTTACTGTACATATTTTTTATATTTGTTACTTTAACTTAAATTTCTGGTGTTAAGAAAATCAAAATTTACACAAACCAGAGTGAAAGTATATTATAAGTTAGTTATATGTATGTGTTTTCTTATTATGGTCTTTTCGAATGTTTGTAAATAATCTATTGCAACTCATTTGATCGTTTTTAACGTTTCGACTTTAATAATTTTACTTATTTGATAGAAAATCCGTTGGAAGGTATTAAACGTTTTTCAAGTAAAAATAAATCAATCGTTTTGATGTAACTGTAAACCTTATTTTAATGATTCTTGAATGAATTAATATCAAGACGCAGTATTTTTTTTTAAACCCGTTTAAATATGATTTTCTGTAATAAGCTAAAATAAGTTGAAAATTGAGAACCATTAAATATGTCCAATACTTTATCCTTTTGCTTGTAACATTGTTACTATGGTCAGTGATGGATCTTTCAAACTTATATGAATAGTTATGTTTCATTTTAATTTTATCACAAAGCTAGTATTACTTTATACAAATATATATTTGTGCCAATATTTATAATAAAACAATTTCACTTTTATCATTGATTTTATTTTTAAATAATTTAAACCATGCCAAGGAATTTATATAAAGATATATATGCGCAAAATATATGCTAGTAGAAACAAATTGTATATACTTTCCTGACTGTTTCAATTCCAAATCAAATTCATCAGTTTCAGTCAGTTCATTCAGTCATTTGTTGTCTCTATTTATCAATCAAAATTTTTTCGGTGTATTTTCCCATCATCAGTTTTTATTTTATAAATGCATGCCAAGGCTTAAAGCAGCAACAACGCTACACATAAAAACTGATGTTGGTGGGAAAATACACCGAAACGTATTTTGATTGATAAATAGAGACAATAAATGACTGAAACCCAGGAATGAATTTGATTTGGAGTAGAAACAAATACCTATCTATACATTATTTTTACATTGTATGTACAATAGAAGATCTATAAAATTATTTTTTTTATTTGTATCCCAACTGGAAACTTAAATATCTACCAATACAAGTACAAATTGATTCTACTCAGTCGATAGCAATTTATAAATAATAATTTCGGGTAAGTAGTGTGATTAATTTTCTTAACGAGGTTCTATATCGGCAGGGCCTCCATTTGTTTCTTTCTGTTCAGCACAGCCTTATACTGTAAGTAGGACTGAAGGATAGCGTCGTATTCTTTACAAGATGCATCCTCATACGTCTTTTTGAGATCCTTAAGTTCATCAATTTTCCGTAAAAATTCGATTTTCTGCTCTTTCATATCCTTTATTAGTTCTGTTAAAGCTGGCAGTGAATTTTTTTCTTGCATCAAAATATCTACTAGTGATTTTGTTTTTATTAATTGCATTTTCAAATAGTTTAACTGGATGTTACTTTCGTATTCCTTGCATTTGATCTTGGATAGTTCAGGAACGGTTTTCAGTCGGAATTTCATCATTTCTTCAAGCACCGCAAACATCTGTGTTTGGTTGTTGATAAATTCCTGTTGATTCAGGGCTAGTTTGCTTCTGTACTCCAATAGAACTTTATCATTATAAGGCAGTTCAAGAAAAAATTCTTGCTTTGAATTATCTGCACTTGCTGATAATTTATATGTATCTTTTAAATTCGCCAATTTACTGTCAATTGGGTATTTCAAAAAGAAAGCTAATGTTTCGCGCTCTGAATAAGTTAGTTTGATATTATTTACTGGTACACCCAGGAGGTTCTGAGTTTCGCATTTAACTGAGTTTGGGTCACTACACAGCTGAATTTGAGATACACGGGCAGATAGTATGATTTTCTTCACTTTATTTTTCAGTTGAGGCTCCATATCCTTGTTTTCTAAACAATCCAATATGCACTCCAAGCGAATTTTGTATTTATTTGATTTTTTCCTATAGATTCTTATAAGTTCACTATACTTTTTCACTTCCTGCAGCAGATCTAGCTTATTACTATTCAACTGTTCCTCCCCTATTATATCGCCCATGATTTCAAATTTAATTGGATTTTTTGAATAACTGACCTTTTAAATTTTTAGGTTGGAACTGCCATATTGTTATTTGACATTTATCTACAATGTAGGTGAGCCATAAAAATTGATGAATTTGACTGTTGATTCAGCATAACCAATAACAGAAAATTATGAGTACTGGCAACATGTCATAATAAAAGCAGTATTTGAATATTTTTTTAGCGTAGAAAGGCTTACGTCCACTTTCCTAAAGCACACTGCTGAAGGTAAACTGTAGGCACTATTAATTACGCTAGTATATAGGGTGAAAACTCTGGTATTATAAACTCAGGGTTGGCAGTGCTGTGGCGATACAACCGCCATTTTCTCAACGTTGTCAGCAATAGCCAAATTTCTTTATAACTGAACTGAATGACTTTCCTGTTAAAAGATCCGTAGTTGTCCTTTAGAATATTTACAGATTTCTCCGCAAGTAGCCTATAAAAGAAGTTTTAGCGGTAGACAGAAAATGAAAAGGAACAAGTTTCAATTTTTTTAAATTAAAGAGTCAATGAAGACTACAATGCATCCCACACTTAGACTCTATGTGGCAACCCGGGTGGCGTTGAGCATTTGCCGGCATGTTTTCGTTTCGTTCATTGTCGAATTGCATGGTGGTCAATATCTCGACGCTTTCTCATTTGTAATGTTCGCAAATTTAGATTAATGAGCTGCAAACCCGTTCTATTTATTTAATTAAGTGTGCTAGTCGGTTTTTGTAATAGTTTGCACCATGGAGTCGTTTCCGTTTGAGCCTGTGGTGAGCCTGGAGGAATGGGAGATGGTTCCCAAGGAAATCGGGAAAAAAATCTCCAAATTCGTCAATGAAAAGTTCGATGAGTTTATCACTACGAAAGCGCTACTGGAAACAAAGAGCACCAATTCAGGTATGATATATTAGAGCAACAGATTTGGATTTCATGCAAGTGAGGACTTTTTACTGATTGTTCAACGTTTTGTCAACAGACAAGAGTTCCACTGAACTCAAAGAGCAAAACGATGTCATTTCGAGTGAAAACGAGGCTCTTAAGGCCAGGTTGGAGGCGGCTGGGTCATCTATTACCGAACTAGAGAACCAAGTCTCAACCCTTTCTGCTGAACTCATTCGACTGCAGACTCAGGCCAATCAACTGGAATCCGAAGCGGCCCAGTACCGCCATGAGCGAAATCTAGCAGTGGATGATCGTGATGAACAACTCAAAATGTTACAAAGACGCACTGGAGAAGCTGAGATGCTTCAGTTGGATATTGAAACGTTGACCAAACAGCTTGAAGATGCTATCAATACCAAATGTGAAGCTTTGGCTAAAGCTGAAGAAGTTGAATCTATGAAATTGACTTTGGAGTATAAAGAGAAGCGCTTGGAGCAGGAAAGATCTTTGATGAATAGTCAGATCCAGAGTCTTACAGGTAAGTTATTTCACACCTTTCTTCATAGTTCTGTACCTTCATTTTTCACCAATAAAGATATTTGTGGTGACTATTGAAACTAATAAAGGGCGCTTATGTGTTATGGCAAAGAATTAACTACTTAAAATCATACAATAACTTGAATAATTTAAAGCAATGCTTAAACTATCAGGTAGATCGAGAATAATGTAAAAAATAAATATGAGTAAGGCAGACATAATAAGAGATAATTCAAAGAGGGTGTCTCCAGAACTTTTTATTTCGTCTCCGAAATTTCTGTTTTCTTGCTATTTAAGAATAGGATCTTCCGGCTTCTGAATTTCAATTTCTAAACAATCGATGATGGCGTAAACTTTACTATAATGTGCACGAAAAGGTATAGGTAGACGTCATTTAACTTTATCACGTGGCATCCAGACTATTAAAGTCTTGAACACCTCATGCAATACTAGTAGTGAGCGCTTAGGGTATAGGTGAACAACTCTGACAAACTGTAACTATGCGAACGCTGCATTGGGATGTCTTACTTCTATACTTCGGTCCTAAATTTACTTGTAAGACTACTGATATACAAAGACCAGCAATGAGTTCTGTTTTTGTAATATAGTAAGCGATAATGTTCTTTCATAATCAATTAATTGTGCGTTTTATAACTATTAGCTGACCATCATGGTCAAAATCTTAGCCGGGCCGTTCTTTGGAAGCGTGTTCTTTCGAAATGCATTCCACAGAAATCCGTCGAAAAGAAGCGAGCTTTCCGCTTCTGCACAAATCAACTGGAAACTTTATTAAAATTAATTTGAACACTCACCCGACATTACAAAACAAATACTTGAAGTTTTGCTGGTAAAAAAATGTTAGTTGGTAAGAAGACAGAAATGTCGTTTTTGCACAAAAACTATGAATGCTATAAGATTTTACAAAGAGCACGAAAATGTTTAAAAAAGATTAATGCAAAAAATTGAGTTGACTCCAGTTGCCAAATGAAAAGCTGGACGTTTTTGTACCAAGACACTCGATAAATCTGTTAACGTCATGGTACTGGCTTTATTGAAAAGGCAATTGTATGCCATTATAGCTTAACTATGATTTGGGGTATAATGCGCCGCGGCTGGCTCGAATGAAGAGCTATCTGGAACTCCAATTTTCCATCACTTCCAAACTTCTTTCAGACGATAAGCAGAAAAACAGGGAGTTTCTGGATATAACGGGGTCTCAGTAATGGCTTCTGGATTCTCGTCGCTCCAAATCCGGCAATTTTGTTTATTTACGCAACCATTGAGCCAAACACGATTATGGCCACAGTAAAATGCAAGTAGCGCACAGTAAGTTTGGCAAACTGAACAGCAATTGTCGATATAAATTGCCGAATTTGGTGGGACAAAAATCCGAAAGCAATTATTGAGACGACGTAATCTCCAGAAAAACTTACTGTTTGGTGCGCTTTTTTATGATCTGGTGGAATCAAAATGGTCGAAAATTGGCAATCCACGAAGGATTGCTCTTCATTCGAACCAGCTGCGCCGCCCTTATGCCCCAAACAATATTTAAACTATAAGGGCCTACAATTGTATTTTCAATAAAGCCAGTACCATGACCTTAAAATGAATTTTATGAGTTTTATTTCAATTTAAAGATATGTCTCTAAAAAAACACCCTTTATAAGAACAAATTGACAACCAGTTTCATTAAAATGCATCGTATAATTCTCCCGATATTTAAAAAACGGAACTTTTGAAGAACTTTGACCATCAATAGCACAGAAGGCAGATATTTTTCTTAATACAAGTTAGATCAGATCGTATTTTTTTGAGCCAAAGAATGTCGCAGAACCAATTTCGTCATGTGCTTACGGACACCCTGTATATTGCAAGAAATACTCGGTATCTAAATTTTGTTATTTTATTGTATTGACCGAATGACCGAATTGTATTTCACTATATTTTGTTGAATTTCTTCTGATCAATAAGTTTAACGAAACATGTAGCATATGTATAGTATAATAATAATACGTTAAGCAGAATATGAATATCAACAAGGTAGAAAATGTTGATAATCTAGTGGACACTGCATTCTTATGCGTTATCATTCTTCACTAGTATAATTAGTGTTGGTTGAATCATTTTTGTAGTTGAACAAGTATTATACAGGGTGTTCGGAAAATGCGTTTGGACATTTTAAAGGGTCATTCTACAATCTGAATATTTTTCTAGTTACAGCTCATGATTTTTTTTTCTTTTTTTAACCATTCTGAACATTTCTTCGCGGATCCAATTGAAAATTGGTACATAGTTTTCTCATATTAATGTTTAACTTTGTAATAAAAAATGTTTCTCCAGTTTGAAGAAAAACTTACAAAAAGAAGTTGGCAATTGTTTTGGAAACTGACTAGAAAGAAATTTCCGCAAAAGTCAAAAACAGTACAAGATAAATTTCTTCTTAAGCGATACATGTTTTTCTCTAATAAATATTCTTAGTCTCTTCTTAATCGAGATTTTGCTAATCACTAGTACTTTCAGATCATCCGTCATTATATTGTATATATTTATAGCAACAAAGTGGCTGTTTTTTTTACTTATAGATTTATGAATCATTGGCAACTGAAGACTCTTATTTCTAGTATTGCTTTTTTTATTATTATTTATTTCTTAACGTAGTATAAAGATAAGATATGGCCTCTAATTGGAATAATTGGGTTACGGTAAGTGGAGGGTTATGTTGCTGAAATTGATTATTGTTTACAATTTTCAATAATTTCCCTTGAATACCCTGCATTAAGTGTAAACAATTATTGTACGCTCCACCCCAAGCAATTATGCAATAATTAACCAAACCTTGAAAAAAGCATAGTACATCGTAGTGTTTTATGGTCCATTCTATACCTATTTTTTGCAAAAACAAAAATTAAATATTTCTTTTTTTAGCTATAGATATAATTTACATGATTATCCCATTTAATTCTATAATCAGAAATCAGGCCTAGATATTTATAACTTTCTACTCACTCTATTGTATTATTGCCTATCTAATTGAGTAGTTTTAGAGCACAAAAATAAATAATATAATTACTATAAATTGCAAAATTTGGCACATTTTAAAACCAGACGACTTGATTTGTTGCAATTCCAATTAACAACTGAATTACACTAGGTTGAAGTAATAAAAGCTTTATTGGCGATTTGCTCCTAAACGAAGAAGTTTTTCGAGGCATGTGAATCTAATCTTTCAAATCACACATTACTTTACCCTATACCGATTTTCAATTTGAACCGCAAATAAATGTTCAGAATTGGTCAAAAATTAAAAGAAATATTTAGTTTGCTGATAAATATATACCGAAAATATTCAAATTTCGAATTGTTGTTGCTTGAGTTTCTACCATTATTTTAACATCTAGAATCACCCTTCAAATTTTTCTAACGCATTTTCCGACCACCTTTTATAACAAAGTTCTACAATTGCAGAAATATGCCCTTGAAATTATTCCGTATTTTCATCGATCTATGGTGCTTTGTTTAGTTTAAATTAATTTTTCTATGTGGAAAGCATCGTCTTTTTTATTTCAATTGATTGTATTTTTTTATACCTTATCTATTGGTTCTTTACTTTATGAATCAATTTCTGAAAGTACTGATTTCTTCAGATGCTTCCAGGGATATATTTCTACAAATTAAGGTTTAAATTTGTTTTATTTGGATCGCTGGCCTGGCCGTGTTATAAAGAAGGAGTTTCCATTCGTTTTCTATTATGAATTGGTACCAAGTGTTTCTTTCTTATAAAGAACGAAATGTAGTTATCAAAACGTAATATCGACTATGTAATTTAGTGAGATCCTACGGTTTGGTTTTTTGATGTTTTACATTTTCTTCAGAATTTCGTGCTTTATCAGAAAGAGTACTCAGTATAAGATCATAATAAAGAACGTAAGAAAACTCCTTTCTTTCAACAACTCTATTGTTTGAGCAGAATATCAAAGTAAATAAATTTGTGACTAAATTTGCCTATTTAAAAGTGAGCAAATAAGTGTATGTTTTAAATTCTAGTAGCTGTTCTAATTCGAATAGAGTATCAATTATATGTGATGACATCAATCTGCTAATTCTCTGCTTTAATTTTCTGTCAACTTTTTTTCAACTCTTTAGCTTATACCGAAGTCTTCATTCTATTCTATTCTACTTCATTTTTGCGCAAAGCAAATATTTTAAATGAATATAAAAGGTACTTCAGAAACGTAGTCGATACCAGTATAAAATATGTAGAAACTTGTCATATATCACCAGGTGGATTAATAATCTATGTGATTGGTTTATTGAGCGTTCAGTTTTTAATTTACCCTTTTCACAAGTATTTGCAAGCGTGTCTGTTTGTGCAGCGGTGTACAGTTTTTTAATTCGAATACCTATACATATGTATAAATTTGTGTTTTATTTTAAATAATTTATTTATTTGTCCAAATATTTTTTTTGTCTTATTGTGGTCATTTAAAGACAATACAGAGCAGAATTAGAAATATTTCAACGAGAAATCGTCCACTATTTATCATTAAGTGGGCAGCAAGTTGGGGTGCTAAGGGATTGATCTTATATTGAAGAATCTTATACCAAGGATATTGGAAGTATACTGAAAAATATTAGTAATCCCAATGCACTGCAACAAGTGCACTGTTTGTTACTATCATTCCTTTTATTAAATGTGCAGTTTATACTCTTGCATGTTCCATTACTGATAAGGATATTTTGCCCATTTCCGAAACCCTAAAGTAAGCATTCCGCTTTATTACCTTATCAGTTGTATCATGTTACATAACAAATGCAATTATTGTAAAGAACTTACAAGCGGTGGTGATAATAAATCCTTATTTATCGATTTTTTTAAAACAATTTATTGGTGCAAAAACCAGAACGTCATCACTTCAATTTTTTTCTGAAATAATTTGTAATACAATAACTTAATTTTTTCTCTATTGTGTATTTAAGCACCATGAAGAGTGTCGTAAAATAATCGTTTTAAACTTACGGGAGTGCAAATAAATTTTCAGAGCTTGAAACGGAATGAATCAATGTTTTGAAAGCGCGTTTTCTCCATTCTTTTTAGAGGAACTCGAGGAGAGAACTGATGAACTTCTTAATATGAGGAGGGATAACTCTTCACGATGCATTCAATTGGAAGCAAAATTAGCAGAGAGAACGCAAGAATTGGGCGTATTTACAGAACAAGTAAAATCTTTGACAGAAATGAACCAAACTTTAACGACAAGGAACGAGGAATTAGCTCAGAAAATATTTAACCTAAACGAAACCCATGCAAAAGTCAATGAATCGTATGTTTGTGAAATTGAAGGCAAAACTAAAATGGCAAATACGTACAAGTCAATGCATGAGGAAAGCCAGAAGCATACAGAAGAACTAAGGAGTGGTCTGAGCGAGGTACGTTGATTAATCATTTTGTTTATTATTATATATTATTATATATTGCATCGATTAATTCTAATTTGCTTTATTAGGTTCAAGAACTATTGCGTAAAGCTACTGAACAATACGGCGAACTTGAAACAAAAAGTAAAGAAACTGATTTGGCCCACGAAGAGATAATTGGAAAGAAAAACGACTACATTGCTATGTTGAAAAAGGAACTTGAAACCGCCAATGAAGTTATTGAACTTAATAAGAATGAATCTTTGAGTAGAGACATCGAAGGTAAGAACCCGTTCAAAACACTATTATCTTGCTGTTGTACTCATATATTATATTTTGATATAGGTATTTCAACTTCAGCAGCATCAGTATCTCGAATGATGAAGTCAGGAATGACATACACTGAAGTGTATTCACGTTACGTATCAGTTAATGAACAGCTCACAAGCAAAGAGGAGGAGTGCACAAGACTTAATAACTATATTACGTGTATTGTTAAGGAAATCGAGGAGAAAGGTCCGTTGATTAAACAGCTGCGTCAAGAATACAGTGATACCCTTGATGCAAACGAAGTTCTGAAACAGTCTAACGACTCTTTATTAGCCGAACTTCAACAACTGCGCGAAGCGCAGACATCTAACCGGAGAATTGAGGGGCAAGCTGTTCGAGAAAATCAAAGAATGAAGAAAGAAATAGCTGATCTATCACGACAAGTTATCCATTTACTACAAGAAGTGGAACATTCAAGGATTGGTTCATCGTCCACTTCAACAGACAATGACCTAAGTGATAGCGTCAATTCAGCTGATATTATTACTAAACGGCTTGTGACATTTAATGACATCGCCGAGTTGCAATCTACTAACCAGAAGTTGCTGGCTTTAGTAAGAGAACTATCAGAACACCAGCAAGAGGCAGAATCCTTTGATCCAGCTGCTATAGCCAATTTGCAACGAAAGCTAGAAGAATTAAGAGAATCACAGAGTGAGTTACTGGATGAGCGGGACCAGCAGACAAAAATGATGTCAACCTTAAGAAACCAAAGGGACATGTATAAGAACTTATATTCACAAGTCATGAAAGGGGCAGGAGATATGGCAACTCCACTTGAGAGAAGTTTATCCGGTCAAGACAACGCAGACCATTCCAAGGCTCAGTCAGATTCTGATTCAAGCCCTAATGATGAAGAAAAATTACACGAATTTGAAATCCAAATAAACAAGTATAAAAAACAAGCTGAACAAATGAAAGAAGAATTCGAGACATACAGAAAAGACAGATCGGACCATGAGAAAATATTAGTAGAGCAATTAGAATCTTTTAGAAATGAGTCTAAAGAACTTATGAAACTGAATTTCCAGCTTGCAGCACAATCGGAACTAGCCGAAGAAAAATTCAAGACTCTTCAGAATAATGCTGAGATTTACAAAAAACAAATAACTGCTCTTGAGAAGCAAAATAAAATTTACAGTGAAGCCATCGTCAAACATGAACAAGCTGCTTCCTATCTGAAAGATGAAGCAATTCAAAATCAGACTAGAGCTTCGAAAGCTGAAGTAATGCTTGCCAATATTCAAAAAGAAAATGCTCTTCTGCGAGATGCTGAGCGCAGGCTTCTTAAGGAGTGTGATATGCAAAAACAACATGCTCATCAACAGAACTTGTTACACAGTAATATTGAATTAATTAAAGTAACTTTGGAGAGAAATGACGCTGAGAGTAAATTAAGATTGCAAGCTAAGCTCGACGAAGCTCACTTAGAATGTTCAACTCTACGTCGGCGGTTAGATGAAGAACTAAATCGCTTTAGGGAGTTGTCAAGCCATCTTGAGAAACAAGCTAAACAAGCTGTAGAAAGAATGGAAGAAGAAAAGATGGAAGCCGATAAGCTTCGCAAAGAAATTGCAGAAACCAGAGAAGAGTTGATCAATAAAACTATGCACATCGAAGATTTATCCATGAAGCTGAAGAGTTCCGTGTTTGCTATACCAGATTCAAGTGTAGAGGGTCGAAAATTAAGAGATTTAGAGCAACAATTCAGTGACGCCCAAGCCGAAATCAACTCATTGAGAACACTGCTAAAATCAACCAAGGCCGCTTCTGAAGAATACTTTAATATAGCTCAAAATGCTGAGAAGCAACTAAAAGACGTTGTGAATCAAGAACAACAATACAAAGATGAAATTGAGAAACAAACACAATTAATTAAAGAATTACAAGAAAAATGTGGAGAATTACAAGGTGAACTTTCTTTACAATTGGATGATCAAGATATGGCAAATTCTAATATTAAGACTAAGTCGCAACTACTTGAAAAAGAACTTAACGTAAAAAGTCTAGATCTTCGCTCTGCTCAACAAACATTAGAGAATGCTCAAGCTGATATCAAAAACTTAAACGACCAAATAAAGGCTGTTGAAAATAAATATGCCAGAGAAGTTACGTTGCATTCCGCAGATTTGCAAGCTTTAACAGAACTGAAATCTGAATTGGATGCATCAAGGAATCTGATTAAATCTATTGAATCTGAAAGAGATCAGGCAGTAGAAGCTCTAAGTCAAAACTTGGCGAGTGCTCAACAACAGCAGAAAATCTTAAACGAAGAGAAGGAGAAACTAGAAGAGCGTTTTAAAAATATGGATGATCAGAATAGTTTGTTGCTTGATCAAATTCAACAACTCAATACTCAATTAACAATTCTACAATCTCGGGCGTCTGCAGATAATGTTATGAATCAAAGTATCCAAAATACCAGTCTTCCATCTAGTGAAACTTCATTTAATCGATCTCTTGCCGAAGATGATGTTCATAATTCCGAACAACTATTGAAAATTATTAAATACTTGCGACATGAAAAGGATATTGCTGTGAGTAAAGCCGATATAATAGAAGCTGAACATTTTAGACTAAAATCTCAGTTTGAGTCTGTTTCGCAACAGCTTGAAGGACTTAAAGCACAAATTGAATCCGAACGCCAACAGGTTGAAGTTACTAATATATCCGCCGCTAAACATGCTGAAGTATTGCGCAAATTGGAAACACTCAATGCTATTACTGATAGCAATAGAGCACTGAGGCAAGAACGCGACAATCTCTTAGAGGACATGGGAGCTTTACGAGTTAGGGCTGATATATTGGAGGCAGAAGTAGCTCCGCTTCAAGAGAAAAACCGCGATCTGATGACCAAATCAGATCAGATGCAAAATGAGAATATATCCCTCAGAGGAGAATGTACTCGGTGGAGGCAACGAGCCAATCAATTAATCGAGAAAACTAATAGAACCAGCCCTGAAGATTGGAAGAAATTACAGACCGAACGCGAGACTCTTGCGAAACAATTAACAGTTGAGCGTGGAAATACCGCAAAATTGAATGATGAAAATAATAACCTGAAACAAAATGTCGGTAGACTAGAAGAGCAGCTCAGGGTGTTACGAGTTCAAAACAATAATCAAGCAGATGAAATGACTAGGCTTCGGGAGCAAGTTGCTGGACTTCAGAGCCAAGTAAGCCAAATTACAGAAAGTCTTGAACAGCAGAATCAAGCTAATAAGAACTTAATTGAGGAAAATAGACAACTTACCGAAGGTATCGCCACTAGGGATGTGTCTGTTAGTGAACTAAGGAATAATTTGACCCAAGTGAAAAAAATTGCGAAAAAGTACAAGACTCAGTATGAAGATCAAGTGAAAGACATCGAGTCACTAAAGCAGCAAAACGAGCAAAGTCTGACTGAACAAAGTATTAATTCAGATAAACAAACTCAATTGCTTGAACAACAGAAATCTGAACATGAAGAGCGGGTTAATCAGCTAGAAACTTCACACAAGGAATCCGTAGACCAATTGAGTCAACAGGTCACCAGCAGTCAAGACCAAATCGATTCCTTAAGAAAGGAAATTGATTCATTGAAACAAACTAGCCAAGAGAAAGAAGAGAAGTTTAAGACCCTTTTCAAAAACGCCAAAGATAGGATTGTCTCTTTAACTGAGCAGAATAGCAGTTTGAAAGAGCAACTCAGCAAAGAGAAGTCTGGAAGCGCAGGGGATCAGTCGAATGCCAATAACAGCAACAGCGAATTATTGGAAAGGATAAACAATTTGCAGCAGGAAAAAGTTGAGTTGATTGAAAAATTACAACAGGATAAGATCGCCCATACGACGGAGATTGATTCGATGAAGCAAACGATTAGTCAATTGGAAAGAAAACTGGGCCAGCAACAGGGATCTAAACCAAGCACAAGCTCAGCATCCAGCGATAAATCTCCAGCAGAAAGACCGACAGCTGATATAAAACCCATTCCTGGTAAGTTTTTGATATTCTCTTGATTAAAACTTTAAAGTCCATATTCTGTCAGCTCATCTATACGAAATACATACAGTAGCATCCGGATATAGTGAAGGTGCAGATTGTGCAACAATATTTTCCTGTATTTTCTTAGTGTTCAATCCAACTGGTTTTATAACCCATTTCAAGTTTCGCGGAAACGTGGGGGCTTGTTTCTTATCTACATGTTTATGAGATGATTCTTTCAAGTTTTTGCTGCAATATTATTCCTTAGGTCATTCAACTAATACCCAAACTCAATCGGTGCCAATTCAGCCATGGAGGAATGTTGGTGAACCACCATTAGCAAGTATTAGACCAATGTCGCAGCAATTGAGAACGGCAGCGGTTTTACCTACTACCCAAACCCCTAGCGCAGTAATGGTTCCACCCCAACAACAGGTAGACAAACGTAATTGATAATTGGCTTCAAGTAGTAACACGATGTGTACTCCTTAAATTGAATAGGTTCACACTACAGGATCATCTTCGATCGAAGCTTTATCTAGTAGCCCAACCTCTTCTCATACAGATTATGTTCCGGCTACTAGTTCAGCTAGTTCTGCTATTGTGGGACCCAGGCAAGTGGCTGTTCCACCCACCCAGTCGTCGGAGGACGATGATAATGCCATGCAGGTATAGAAATTGACCATTTCACAATAACAAAAAAAACGAGAAAAATTGAAGATTGGAAATAATAACTGTTTATTTTACTTTACAGATACAACCAGCGCCTCAGCAACAAACTTTAGCAGTGGTATCTCCAAGAGTGGAACCACCAAGCAGTGGTGGTGCAACTCAAGAACAAGGCACAAGCTCAAGTAGTTCAAATACAGTAACAACCACGCAAGCAGGACTTAAAAGGCAACGAGAACCAGACACTGATAGTTGTCAGGCTGAAGAAAAGTCTCAAACCAAGCAGCAGATTAAACGAACCAGACTACAAGTAATGCGACTTGAGGCGTTTTGAAATTTCATTCTTGTATAATTTCTCATTTAATTTAGCAGGCTGGAACCGTCAGCGACAGTGGATTGGATGTTGAGTACCAGGTTCCCACTAGTAGTCAACGCGATCAGGATGATGATAATGTGATCGTGGTAGAAAGTGACGATGAAACTGCTCCTGATGAAGGGGAGGGAGATGATCAGGAAGAGCCTGACGACACAGAGGCGTATGATATGGAGGGCATGGTATGTTGCTTACTATTTTCCCGCTATTTTCTACATGGTAGAACGAATTTTTGATTGCACATATAGGTTGATTCAAAATTGGCATCATGACCAATGTTCCCGCTTTAACGTGCGGTTTCGGTGGTGCGATTGCGACTCGCGGCTGATATAAAAATTACTCCTTTAATGTACTGTGCATATAAACAAGTTCGGTCGTTCGTTCCGACCCGAGACGCGACGGCTCGAGTCGCAGCTAGCGAATGAGGAAGTCGGAAATACCCATCGATTTATAATTACCAAAATGAAAATCATAAAATTTTTGCCGTAAAGAAAATAGCCCCATCAGTGGGAAAAAATGGTACGTAAGTTGTATTAAGATTTTTTAAAGGAATTATTATTTATCCCCCCTTCTAACAAAATGAAGAGTTAAAAGGGGGAGGGACTGCGGCCAAACTCAGCACCGAGTCTCAGTCACCGATCGCACCACCGAAACCGTTTCTTTAAAGTGTCGCAAGCAAAAAATCGATATATTTTCGACATGTGACCCACCCGCAAATATTTTTTGCGTAACCGTCCACACCAGTCCTGGCTGATTGCGCTTGCGCGTCTCATTGCCACGTTGCCGGTTTGATACTTCCATTGCGAACGAAATTATAACCTTAGAAAAACACAATTTAGAATTTGGAATATAATGTAATAACATACAAAAGTATGTCCATGTTGAAAATATTTTGGATTGCTTACCCGCAATGACTTCGATATACTTTCCAAATTTCAAAATTTTCCTATTTATAGTTTGCCATATACAGGGTGATTTACGTAGACGGTACATTAGAAGTTTTCCAACTTACAGTTATTTTAGAAACGAACAAGTCGTCTCGTTTTTTGACTCTTTTTATTTCAATATTTGTGCTGTATGCACCCATATGCTACAAAGTCATATGGGGAGTTAGTGTGGGCTTTCAGCTATCTACCTACCAAATTTCGGTTTTGAATTTAAAACCGTTAATTTGATATAACATGTTCTTAATTAAACAATAGAGGTATATCAAAAACTAGAGATAAGTAAACAAAGCTAGGGTGGCCAATCCAATCATGCTAAAAAATTAGGAGTTTACATTTATAATAAAAAAGTTACGTTATTATTTTCATACACCCTGTACAGCTGGAGAGCTAAATATATTTTACCTGGTTTAGGGATGAGTCGTTATTGCCGGAAACAAAATTTGAAATTTCTAAAACAACTGTAAGTTGGTAAACTTGTAATATACGGTCTACGTAAATCACCCTGTATAGTTAGCGGTGGTTCCCGGCGACAGTTGAAAAACTTTCACCAAGTCCCCACAAATTTTGCCTAACTTTAAACAAGTTTTGCTTTAATTTGTATTTGAATCAAATGTAATAAGAACTAATTTAAAAAACGCATTTCTACTTTAATAATAATCCCCAGTCGCCTTAAACAAATAAAGTTTATTTTGAAACACCTTGCATATGTCTGCCTTAGGAACAAGACACTTATGAAGATGCTGATTGCCAAGACGTGGAAGATGAAGAGGAAGGTGGAAATGAAGTAGGAAATGAGGTGGAGGTAATTGAAGATTCCAGTGAGGTGCCAAATCAAAGTGAAAGTCAGGAAGTTGCTGAAGGCGATGCCTCTGATCAACAAGCTCAGTCTGAAGCCATAAGTAGTGGAACTGACGGTATGTATTATAAGCTTAATCTAAAGATTAACCAATTATAAAGAGTATGATACGTAGTAGTACGTTTGTTGGGCTAATATCAACTCGGGCTTGAACATAATCGGCTGCTTAAATAAAGATTTAATGATGTCAAGGTTCTGGTTTGAGCGCGGATGCTTGGTGTTTAAAACTAGGTGCTTTCCTACTGAAATGCATTAATGTATTGATAGCTGCTGCAGGACCTTCAAGCTCCTTTTCTCGCGCATCTACATCATCCACTCCTGGAACGACCTTTTCGCGTTCTCGTCTAGTTCCTCCTCTTCCTCATCGACACCACATGGGAGCTCCCCTAGCAGGTCTTTTGGATGAGGGAGGATTAGATGATGGAATTGTACCTTCCACCCCAACGTTATTTGCACCACGTCGTTCTGATGGTTTCGGTGAAGCCGTGAGTTCGCCTCACGTGCCTTCCAGCGCAATTGGACGATTCACCTTCAACGAATCCCAAATGACCAGTACAGCAGGCTCGGGACATGAATCTCAAGTTCGTGGAACGATCGAATCGGTCGCCGAACATAGTTTGGAGGTCCCTCAAGCTGATGATAATAGTAGGTGTAGCTGATGGTCCATGGGACAGTTGAATGCTATGGTTGATTCAGATGCGGCATTTGGGGAATGTTACATACGTTACATAATTCTCGAGGATAGTTTCCGTTGAAATATTTAGGTTTCCAAATTTCAGATAGCTATTTAGAATTTATACAATTAGGACTTAGACTTTGTGTGTATTTAGTGAGTTGTCAACCATATTCAGCCAACCCATGGACTAGAAGGACACATGAAATTCTTAATAATTGGCATTTGTTTCAGGTACTGGCCGCAGTGTACCCACAACTCCCTTACAATCGTCGCCTCAAGAATCAATTCCTAACGTTGCAGACGACCAAAGTGATAGACATGCGAGTCATAGTGATGGTAAGAAAACGTACCGAAATTTAGCTTTGGTTGGTAGAAACAATTTCGGAATTGCCACTATTTAATTCAAATGGTTCATATCATTTTTCCATTCAATTTCATCATTCATTCACAATGTACATGGTAATAACTGATATTTTTATTTAAAGATGATATGCCGCAACTAATGTTAAGTCCAGACGAGGAAACTGGAGCTGACGGAGGTTCCGAAGAGGTGATGGGACCTCCAGTTCAAGCTGGAACGTCATCAGAAGAGAACCGTCAAGACGACGCAGAGGGAGATGATGGGGTACGTTTTACATTAAGTTAAATTTTTTGAAAATGTTACATTGTTCTGTTGCAGGTGAGTTCTGAGGGTGAGAAGCAGCCCTCAACTGAGGAAGGCGAAGAGGAGGGACGTGAAGCCGAAGCCTCACCAAGTCCAATTGAACCGAGAAGAACACTAAACAGGGGTGCCAGTATGTCTGATCGACGTCCTATTAGACAAAATCTTACAAGGGGATCTAGAGTTTTACCGACTCCCATAGTATGGGGTGATCAAAGATCTTTGCCTCAGAGACAAATGCACCATGGTAAGGGAGAAAGTTTTTTCGTAAATTTAAAGTAAGACCTGTCATGAAATTAACGAAGAAAAGGAAAATAATTCATTGCAATTTAGAATTTGCCTTTACAGGAAAATTGTTTATCGAAAATTCACTATAAAAAATATACATATAGTTTAACGGACTATTTAATTAGTAAATATGTTTTCGTGATCTCATTCTAACTCCGGAATAAGTAGTTTTCCTGTCAGCAGACTTTATGACAATATGGTCGTTATTTCAAAAATCTCAATTAAGAAAACCGTTACTTGGCAATTCAGTTTTCTCAAAAACATTTATTTTTAATAATATTGGACATCTATGAAGACCTCATTTGCAACTGAAAAAAACGTCTCAATTCGCATTTACGGAAATGTGAGTTATATGGCAAATTTTTGGGGTAGTTGCATATATTTATTTATACAGGGTGAGTTTTTTAAAGCGTTACAAGGCTATATCTCAGAAACAGATTGCAATATATTTATAAAAATTTTGGAAAGTAATAGATAGGTATAAAATAATACATGCATTCGTATTTTTTTTGTAGAACGAGGTAGGGGTGCTCAAGGCTATGGCGGTAATCGACGACCCAGAAGAATGCAAAGGCCGTTTGGTGGAAGATTTTAGAGAAAAACATTACATTTAGTATTGCTTCATTCCCAAATTTGTTATAATTATTGAAAGATAGGATAGTACTATAGTTATAAATCCATAAGTCACCAATTTTTTAAATTCGTTTCTTGTATATTAGACGGTCGAATAATTTTTAAGTATAGATCTAGTTTTCTGTTATTATAATTTTCACTTAAGTTCAGTTGAGACTAATTAATAGTGTCGTGAAAAATCCAATAGAAATCACAAAAAAGTCTACGTTTGTTCTAATTATCATAAAGCGAATAACAGAAAATATTTAGAATCAGTTTTGCCACATTTTGAGGAATTAAATAAAATAACGTGATTGATTATTTAGGCCCTATTTCCGCTCGAGAGTTTTTGGAATAAATCACCATTACCAGGAAATAACAAAATACAATGTGCAATTCAGCTAAAATAGCGGGAAAAACGCATTTTGCGGAGTTTTTAAAAGTAAAAACATTGGGACTGATTGATTCTTCAAAAATACAAAATTTAGTTCTTAAAAGTTTTACCTACATCTTATCATTGTCACGAAAAGTTGTTAGTTGAATCTGAGATACGAGTAGCAACTGTTTCTATCTGCAGAAGCAGAGGCGTAGCGAAGGGGGGCATCCTGCCCCGGGCGCTACTCACAAAGAGGCGCTCAAAACAAACAATTTCTGGGTCGAGTTAATTCGAATGAGGATCGGTGGCGCTAAAAAGAAATGGTTCCCCGGGTGCGAGTTAACCTTGCTACGTCACTGTGCGGAAGTGAGAGAATTTGAAACTGCAGTGTTCGCCCAAAATCTACCAGGACTTTTTGATTCCATAACAAACGGGGGATTTTGGAATATCAACTTTGAACCAAAAGATACCAACTTTATCCCTAGAATGGGCATTTAAAAGCAATAAAATCCGTGCTCGAGCAGATTTCACATAAAATTTCCTTGATTTTGGAGACTTACTTAAGGAGAACACTTTAGGGACACTTGACACTTAAGAGAATAAAAAGTTTTTATTAGAATAAAGTATAATTAGAAACTAGTTATTTAAAGAAATGTTCAATCCCTTGAACAACAGTGCACTGAGTGCCTTTTAACTTTTATTTATTTTTTTTATAAAAAATAACTAAGTTTAATCCGCAAATTTTATTTTTTTATTGGGAGGTTGTTCTTCCTCTTTGTGATGAATCCCATGTTTTACAAATCTCGCTGCAACAGCTTGATTTACTTTAGGTCTTATTGTATTTCGTTCGTCAGCCTGCAAGCAACTTTCGTCAATAAATTAAATCCCAAAACCATTTGAAAGCATGGCTGGAAAATAAATCAGGTACCTGTTTCGCTTTGACCATGTAGTCCTTAACTCTAGCTAACTGGTTTTTAACATCATGGAAATTTGGATCTTCGCCTTTGGTTTTCAGATACATCCAGTACAGCGCGTTTAATGCATAGGTAAGAAATAAATCAAACTCTACTTGATCTTTTAAGGAGAACTGGCTGGTATCAGCTTCTAGGGCTGTATCGAGTATTTTCTTAATTTTTTGCACACTATTGCGAAGATTTGACAATTTTTCTTTTATTGCTTTGTCGTTTTCTAAATCTTTTAACTCCATATTCGTTTTTTAATGAAACTATCCCATAAATGAAGACAAGTCTTCCCAAAGCAGGATTTCACAGAATGAGCGTTATTAAAGGTTAGAAGCCAAATCACAGAGGTTAGTTTGGTCCAGTCTGCGACGATCTGTGGTTAGTGGCAGATAGGAGCTGTGCCAAAGATAAAGAAGAAGACGATCTCTGGTTGAGGGTGAAGAGAACTAATAAAAGTAACCACTAGAGCTGAGCTAAAGCGTGATTTTATATCACTGGTATAACTGAGAATTTTTAAAACTGTAAATTTAACCGGTGAATGTGATTTTACTCGTGGTTACCGATTTCGTGCTATAGCTGCGTCATAAGGCGATGGGCAGTTGTGCCTCACTTGCAAAAACAACTGTAATTAATTTAATATTTTTTAATAAATAATCTTATTTAGCTGTACAACAAATAATATTTTATACTTAAAGTACAAATTATTTTAAGAAAACTAATAAATAACGGCCCCTGCAACTAGCAACACCTAGTACACCTCTAAAAGTTCTAAAAACATTCTGGAAAAAAATAAAATAGGAACAAAAAAACTATTGTTTTAAGCAGAACGAATAGCGTCTGTAGCTCTTAATTCTTTTTGAACAAGCTATACTTCATTTTAATTGTTGATCTAAAAAAAACTTTATTTAAATGAAAATAAGTGTTCATAAATAGTAGCATTTTGGTTGTGATAGCACTAATGCTGTTTATTCTTTCCGTTAAAATTATTAAAAAAAAACCTAAAAATATCAATAAAATCCAGGCTCATGGAAACCCGTTTTCATTAACGAACATAACAAAATCATTTTATTTGGGTTTATTTTGTC
>NW_026018384.1:0-906 GCF_020466585.1 Dendroctonus ponderosae | reverse complement strand
GAGAAGTGACAGGAGCGACCGGGTGCAGAAGAGGTTGAACCCCGTGAGTCGGAAGAGCGAGTTTTCCGCCTGTTATTGTTATTGTTATTGAAGTTGACGTTAATTTAGAAGTTAGTTTGTTCCTATTCCGTATTTAAAGATACCGAGGTGAATAAAAGTTGGAAGCTGAAGAAGGAGTTCGATACTCGGCCATCCACGGTACAATATTATACAGAATTTGTATATACTTTCCTGACAGTGTTTCAATCCAAATCAAATCTATTCCTGGGTTTCAGTCATTTATTGTCTTTATTTATTAATCAAAATACGTTTCGGTGTATTTTTCCACCATCATCAGTTTTTTTTTAAATAACAGATAGTTAAAAAAAAATCATTAATTTAAAAAAACAACCACAGTTCGTCAACAGCCTCATCATATCACATATTAAAATACATCACAATTGCAATACTTTAAAACATTCTAAAATTAATTAGGCCTAACAATTGATTAGTCAGGACAATCAAATTTGGGAAGAGACTAGAATTCTTCGTTCAGATACTTAATTATTTTTACTTACATATGTAGCGTTGTTGCTGCTTTAAGCCTTGGTATGCATTTGGAGTATTAATTTTGTCCATTATCGGACACAAAACGAATAAAATACTGTTTATATTGATTTATTTTACTTTCAGCTATTTTTCTTTGCATTCTGAGGATATTATTTTTGGAACTACTATACGAACGCACAAACATGACAAAAATTTCGGAAAGACTAATACACTTACAGACAAAATGGACCAACAACCCCCACAACTGGACCATACTGAATCCCCTTTGCCTCACAAGACCGACAAAACACTCCCATTTTCGTTCCCCAACAGATACTTTACTAGAACACCTACAAACGCAACTGAACTAAGGACTAA
>NW_026018383.1:0-1038 GCF_020466585.1 Dendroctonus ponderosae | reverse complement strand
AAAATTCATCAAGTTTTTGTTCGCCATGACTGTAAATGGAGAATACGTCATCAATATAACGCCACCAAATTATTGGTTTAAATTTGTAATTATTATTGAAAGCTGATTCAAAACTTTCCATAAATAAATTACTGAAAAATGGGGATAGTGGTGACCCCTAAGCCATTCCAAAATTTTGTTGATAAAAATTGTCATTGTATTGAAAGTAAGTTGACTTTACACATATTGTTAAAAGTTCAATAATGGTGTTAATGCTTAGTTGTGTGCGTTCTTTAAGATTGGTGTCATTTTGTAATTTTGGTTTGATGATATTTAAAGTTTTATCAACAGGAACGTTAGTGAATAGACTAACATCAAAACTTACTAGAATATGGTTTGGATTTATGTCTATGTCTGACAATTTTTGTAAAAAATTTTCAGAATTTTTAATATAGGAAGTTGTGTTATTTATTAGGGGATTTAAAATGTTTAAAAGATATTTGGCTAAGGGATGTGTAGGTGAATTTATACTACTAACTATTGGTCGTAAAGGAATATTAACTTTATTAATTTTTGGAACTCCGTAAAAATGTGGTGTTTTACTATTGTGTGGTGTTAATTTTGATCTAGTGTAATCTGTGAAATCATGTTTAAATTTTTTTAAAGTGTTATAAATTTGTTTTTCAAAACGTTCTGTTGGATTTTTGTTTAATTTTGAATAACTTTTGTCATTTAAAAGTTCATTAATATTTTGATCATAGATATTATAACCCATGATGACGGTCGCATTACCTTTATCAGCAGGCAAAATTTTGATTGTTTTATCTTTTTTAAGGACATTAATGCTTTTTGCTCCATTGAGCTTATGTTTTGTTTAATTTTGAAAGGTTTTTCTAGAATTATTTTTGATCTCATACGAAATTCTTCAAAATTTACTCAAAGAACACCAATCATACATAAAAAGCAGAGAATATCATAAATCACACATTTGTCAACATGCATTTGATAATTGCCATAAAATTTAATGGAATAATTCCACAATTTTAACAAAAGAACAAT
>NW_026018382.1:0-1038 GCF_020466585.1 Dendroctonus ponderosae | reverse complement strand
TCCACCTGTTTTGAAAGTTGGCATTTAAAAATTGCCGAACTTTGCAGTGATAATGAGGCGGAGCTCCATCCAATTGAAGCCACATGTTGGTTCTACTATTGAAAGGGACTTTTTCTAATAATATTGAGAGATGGTTTATTAGAAACTGGAAAAACATCAAACCATTTAGATGTTCTTCAAAAAAATAGGGACCAATTAAATATTGGCCCAGTATTCCACCCCGCACATTAACTGACCACCTATTTCGATTTTTCATCACCCTGTATGCGCTCGGATTCGTATCAGAATAATAATGAAAATTGTGTCTATTCACGAGAAAATTGTTATGAAAAGTACATTCATCACTAAATAACACATTTTCGAAAAACTTTTCATTTTCTGCCACTTTATCTAACACCCACATGCAAAACTCTGTTCGATTTTCAAAATCATGCCCATAAAGTTCTTGGCAAAGCTGAATTTTATAGGGATAAAAGTGGTGCTTTTTGATAATTCTGGAAATACTTGATTGACTAATGTTAGTACTGTTGGATATTAGATTTTGACTAACAATGGGATTTTCGATAACTGAAAAAATTACCGTGAAAACATTTTCTTCATCTTCAGTGACCGATTTACCTGTAATGGGTTTTTTATAATTGACACTCCCAGTTTCCTCAAATTGGTGTAAAAAGCGCTTAAAAACTGTTGGCTTAGGATGATTTCTTTCAGGAAACTTTGGAGCATAAACTCGAAAAGCCAATAAACTGTTTTTATGACATTCTCCAAGGGTGAAAATCAAGTCAATACGCTCTTCTCTTGGATGATTCTTCATTTTAACTTAGCAACACAATAATAATATTAAAATAACGACCAACACGTCTACAACTACAAAAAACAATACCATTCTAGCTATCAAAAAGAGACTTTGCAGTCTAAACTGAAAAATAAAATAAATAATTTTACATGTGTAAATGGCATAGGCAACTTAGATACATTGGAACCTTAAATTAAACAACACCAAATGGTGCACAGAACGACTATTTGACGTATTTTGTA
>NW_026018381.1:0-739 GCF_020466585.1 Dendroctonus ponderosae | reverse complement strand
CCCCCTCTGACTTTAAAGCTGGAACCGCCCCTGGGTGCAACCAAACTTGTCAAAAGCGAGTTGGCGTTGTCAAGCCTAGCTGGTTGCCCTAGAAACGGGCCTCAATCCAGACCGAACTGCGCCCGAAGCCACCCGAAGTCCGCTTCGGCTGGCGACCACGTGGTGAAAAACCGGCGCACATCGTTTAGACCAAGGAGCCGAGTTTTCCCCAAAATTCCCAATTTCATCCTCCGAGAAATGAGCAAAAACGGGACGGAAAACATGTAATTTTAGCATAATCTTGCACCCAAGTGTCTGATATTCAAATTTCGTTTTCTGGGTCAAAACTACTCGAATTTCCTCACTCACGTTGTAACAACTAAATCGACTTTTCAATTCTCTATCCAACGATGCCAAAACGAATTCTGTGGCTCGAATGGTTCCTGAGAAACTTCGAAAAAAGCAGCGTAATGCTCAAGTGGATTTTGCAACTCAAAAAAAACCGCGCAAATCTAAAACTTCTTGAATTCAAGCATTTTTTGAGAAAACTGCCAACATTTCCCCCTCCATGATTCACTTTCTAAAAAGACCATTTATTTCTGTCTAGAATGATGTACAAATGAGCGTTTGTGATCATTTTGCCTCCAAGAAATGAGCAAAAACGGGACGGAAAACATGGAATTTTGGCATAATCTTGCACCTAAGTATGTGATATTCAAATTTCGCTTTCTGGGTCAAAACTAATCGAATTTTCTCTCAC
>NW_026018380.1:0-1015 GCF_020466585.1 Dendroctonus ponderosae | reverse complement strand
CAAATAGTCGTTCTGTGCACCATTTGGTGTTGTTTAATTTAAGGTTCCAATGTATCTAAGTTGCCTATGCTATTTACACATCACAAATCAATTATTTTATTTGTCAGTTTAGACTGCAAATTCTCTTTTTGATAGGTAGAGTGGTACTGTTTTTTTGTAATTGTAGGCGTGTTGGTCGTTATTTGAATATTATTATTGTGTTGCTAAGTGAAAATAAAGAATTATCCAAGAGAAGAGCGTATTGACATGATTTTCACCCTTGGAGAATGTCATAAGAATTGTTTATTGGTTTCTTGAGTTTATGCTCAAAAGTTTCCTGAAAGAAATCATCCTAAGCCAACAGTTTTTAAGCGCTTATTACACCAATTTGAGGAAAGTGGCAGTGTCAATTATAAAAAACCCATTACAAGGAAATCTGCCACTGAAGATGAAAAAAATGTTTTCACGGTAATTGGTTCAGTTATCTAAAATCCCAATGTTAGTCAAAATCTGATATCCAAAAGTACTAACATTAGTCAATCAAGTATTTCCAGAATTATCAAAAAGCACCACTTTTATTCTTATAAAATTCAGCTTTGCCAAGAACTTTATGGAAATGATTTTGAAAACCGAACTGAGTTTTGCATGTGGGTGTTAGATAAAGTGGCAGAAAATGAAAAGTTTTTCGAAAATGTGTTATTTAGTGATGAATGTAGTTTTCATAACAATGGTCTCGTAAATAGACACAACTTTCATTATTATTCTGATACGAATCCGCGCACATACAGGGTCATGAAAAATCAAAATGGGTGGTCAGTTAATGTGTGGGGTGGAATACTGGGCCAATATTTAATTGGACCCTATTTTTTTGAAGGAAATCTAAATGGTTTGATGTTTCCCCAGTTTCTAATAGACCATCTCTCAATATTATTACAAGAAATCCCTTTCAATATTAGAACCAACATGTGGCTTCAATTGGATGGAGCTCCGCCTCATTATCACTGCGAAGTTCGGCAATTTTTAAATGCCAACTTTC
>NW_026018379.1:0-1041 GCF_020466585.1 Dendroctonus ponderosae | reverse complement strand
ACTCTACGCTGCCTCAAAGTTTGGTTAGCTTAGAGGTTTGGGCTGAATTTGTACAATTTTTCAAAGTAAGATTTGCGATTACTTTGGCCATAAAATTTGCCCGCTGTTTTTCAAAAACTCGTTCCGTCCAGACCAGTTGAGACTGAAACGCGCTTTTCATGGTCCTTAATAGAGCAAAGTTCGTTCTATTTTTCCGTAAAGTTTGGTTGGCTTAGGGGTTTGAACCAATTTTTGAAGTTTGCTCCAAGTGAGTTTTGCAGCCACTTCTGCGCTTAAATTCGACCGCCGTTTTTTCAAAAATTTCTTTTGACCCAATAAGCTGAGAATCAAAAGCGACTTTGGAGGCAGTAAATAGAGTAAGACTCACTCTACGCTGCCTCAAAGTTTGGTTGGCTTAGAAGTTTGGGCTGAATTTGTACAATTTTTCAAATTAAGATTTGCGATTACTTTGGCCATAAAATTTGCCAGCTGTTTTTCAAAAATTCGTTCCGTCCAGACCGTTTGAGACTGAAACGCGCTTTTTATGGTCCTTAATAGAGCAAAGTTTGTTCTATTTTTCCGTAAAGTTTGGTTGGCTTAGGGGTTTGAACCGATTTTTGAAGTTTGCTCAAAATGAGTTTTGCAGCCACTTTTGCGATTAAATTCGACCGCCGTTTTTTCAAAAAAATTTTTTGACCCAATAAGCTGAGAATCAAAAGCGACTTTGGAGGCAGTAAATAGAGTAAGACTCACTCTACGCTGTCTCAAAGTTTGGTTAGCTTAGAGGTTTGGACTGAATTTGTACAATTTTTCAAAGTAAGATTTGCGAATACTTTGGCCATAAAATTTGCCCGCTGTTTTTCAAAAATTCGTTCCGTCCAGACCAGTTGAGACTGAAACGCGCTTTTTATGGTCTTTAATAGAGCAAAGTTTGTTCTATTTTTCCGTAAAGTTTGGTTGGCTTAGGGGTTTCAACCAATTTTTGAAGTTCACTCAAAGTGAGTTTTGAAGCCACTCCTAGGCCGTTTTTTCAACAAATTATTGCGACCCAATCAGTTGAGA
>NW_026018378.1:0-876 GCF_020466585.1 Dendroctonus ponderosae | reverse complement strand
CTAAGGCGACGTGCAGAGAAACTCGCTGCATTCTGGTCAATTTCTTTAAATTGTCCTCGTGTTGTTTCAGTGTTAATTAGTAAAATGGGAACAGGGAAAGTATATGAATGAAAGAAAAAATCAGGATTGGCTGATATTTTAGTAGTTTGTGCAACAATTTTCACTCCTTATTGAACATGTTTTACCTGGTAAGGTTCATTTCCGAAAAAGCCAAAGAATAAGCACTTTTGAGCAAGCAGGCAGCTATTAAGGGTTGGTTTCCCTGCAAAGAAAATTTGGGAAAAATTGAAAAACTAAATTTGTCCTGAAGGGTCCATAAATTAAGCCAAAAACTCTCGCAAACTTTTCAAATTTGAGTTTCCAAAACCATTTATTTATGCACGAAAATGATATTTGCTGATAAATCGTGATTTAGGGGTATCAACAATTCATAACTTCACATGTAAAATTGCCGCTAAGATGCATAATAATTCCGTTTTTGGCAAAAGTTTGAGCATCTTTTCTGAGCTCGCGTTTGCTTGACCAGGGGCGGATCCAGCTTTAAAGTCAGGGGGGCTTACGTAGAAAAAATACAATATTCTGTTGTTTATGAACTTAGAAAATTGATCGTCGTTTTGTGCAAGGGTGGCGCAAGAATGATGTACAAATGAGCGTTCTTGCTGATTTTGCCTCTGAGATATGAGCAAAAACGGGACGGAAAACATGAAATTTTGGCATAATTTTGCACATAAGTGTCTGATGTTCAAATTTCGCTTTCTGGGTCAAAACTACTCGAATTTCCTCACTAATGTTGTTACGACTGAATCGACTTTTCAATTTTCTATCCAACGATGCCAAAACGAATTCTGTGGCTCAAATGGTTCCTGAGAAACTTCG
>NW_026018377.1:0-815 GCF_020466585.1 Dendroctonus ponderosae | reverse complement strand
GGATGTCCAGGCAAATGACTCCAGTGGAGCCCTTGTCCTGGGCAGCGATCGTGGCATCTTGAATTAGCCTGGCAGCTTGCAGAACGGAGTCATGTTTTTGCATGAAGCCGAACTGCTCTCGAGGAATTAGCTGGTGTTCGGAGATTAGCTCATGGAGGCGGCTTAGGAAGAGTTTTTCGGTGATTTTGGAGAGAGAGGATAGGAGGCTGATGGGCCTCCAATTTTGGGGAAAGGTCTTGTTTTTGGAGGGTTTGGGGATTAGGATGATGGAGGCGGTTTTCCATAGGGATGGGAATGTTCTGAGGGTGAAGGAGGCATTGATTAGGGTGAGGAGTTGGTTAAGGAGGTTTTCTGGGAGGAGTTTGAGGGTTTTGTTGGAAATTTGGTCAGGACCAGGGCTTTTGCGGGTTTTGAGGGCGGTGATTTGGGCTTTGAGTTCGGGGAGCGTTACTGGGGGTATGGCCGGGGAGTTTGGGGGAGTTTGACTGTGCTTGATTTCTTGGAGGATGTAAGTTGATCCAAATTCCGATCATCCTATTCAAGTACGTCGTTCTACCGCCCAATTCGTAGAACTCAGGGCTTGAGCTAATTACAAGCTCCTCCCTACGCGAAGAATCTGGGGAAAATTTGACTCAAACTCCAGCCAACCTGGGGGTGGGAATCTGTCAATAAATAAGGGTGAAATCACGGGCAGTACTGTTAGTCCAAATTCGCATTAGAGCAGCAATTATCAGTGTGATTTCGTGTTAGTGTAAAAATCAACATCAGGTGAGTTTCTCACAGAGTGCCTTTTAAATACTTCTTATTGCTTTAAC
>NW_026018376.1:0-974 GCF_020466585.1 Dendroctonus ponderosae | reverse complement strand
GTTATCGAATTAATCTTGAGCGACAGTTAGCAGACGGTGACAGTGGTCGTCAAACCACGTTTTCTTTTGTTAAATGATTTATAGTTTAATGTGTAATTATTTGTGGAAACATTGAGTAGGTATTTCGGCAGCATTCCACCGCTGAGTGTTCTAGCTTTGCTGCGAAAGCTAGTGGCGCTTAACGAACCCACCCTTCGGGCATTGCACACGACCGCCCGAAATATCTGCTCAAGTGAACTCCTTTTTTTCTCTGCTTCAATTTCAATACATGTGTTCTCCCTTTTGTTAAATTCTCTCTAAGTCAATTATTTGTACTTTTTTAAAACTTTCATTAATTAAATTATTTTCATTTTACGTTGTTATTTTTCTTTGTTTCCGTTCAATTTGTCGTGTTGCAAATTCTCTATATTATTTCTAATAATTGTGTTTACCACGCGTCAAAATGGTTTTTTCCTTCATATACCCTTTGATTCCTTTATGATTATATCTTCTCAATTTGGTTTTTTTTGAGCCTTGGATTAGTTCAGTTAGAATTTTTTTTTGAACATACGCGCGATGGCTTACATTATGTAAACATATAGTGTGTCAAGTGTATCCTGTCTCTATAGCTCTTCTTCGTTTTACCGTATATTCTAAACAGATAGAACGTCTTCCCATCACCAAAATTAATTGATTTTTTAGTCCTATTCAGATACAAGTTGTAGCAGACGTTCATGAACAACATACACAAGAGCAGTCACAAAAACATGCTACAATGCGAAAAGTATTAAGTAATGCTGAACGCCAAAAACGATTTCGTGCTAAAAAAGGAGCTTTAAGTAATAGATCAACTTAAAGTAGCTTTCATCAACCACGAGCTACTGCTGAATGTCAAAGATTGTACAAAGGAAATAAGAAATTACGACAAAAAAATACAGAAACTCAAGAAGAAGAGTTTACACAAAACCAAGAAGAGCAATATGTACAACATCTCG
>NW_026018375.1:0-1007 GCF_020466585.1 Dendroctonus ponderosae | reverse complement strand
TGGTCTACTTCAGATTTTAGCATAGGTAACCATGTATGACTTAAATTAAATGAACATGAAGCAACACAATTATTTTGATTTAGTAAATTAGTGCGCTTTCTTTAATTTTACGTTTTTTTGTGGATTGTTCTTTTGTTAAAATTGTGGAATTCTTCCATTGAATTTTATGGCAATTATCAAACGCATGTTGACAAATGTGTGATTTATGATATTCTCTGTTTTTTATGTATGATTGGTGTTCTTTGAGTCTTTTGTGTAATGGTCTTGAGGTTTCTCCTATATAAAATTTATTGCATTCGCAAGGAATTTTACAAATTACATTTTTTGTATTTTCAATTATATCATGAGGTTTTGTTACTGAAATTTTACTTCTTACTGTATTTTCAGTTTTCAAAATAGTCCTAATATTAATTTTTTTACCTACTCGTTTAATTTGATCTGAAAGTCCTGGAGTAAATGGAATGAAAAGGTTCGCAATAGGTTTATTTTGATTTTGTATTGTTCGTGGGAATTCAATTTCGTTAAAACATTTTTCAATAAAAGAATTTGGATAATTATTGAAATTTAGAATTTCTTTTATAAATTGATTTTCTTTGGAAAAATTAGATTGATTACAAATTATTTTTGCTTTATCATATAGACTTTTTACGATATCTTTTTTAACCATTATCGGGTGATTTGAGTCGAAATTCAAATATCGGTTAGAATGAGTAGGTTTTCTATAGACCAAGGTTTCAAAATTGTCTAAATTTTTCTGAATTAGTATATCGAGAAAAGGAATTTGGTGATTTTGTTCTTTTTCAATAGTGAATTTAATTGTTGGTTCTYTATTRTTCAGATAAGATAAAAATTCATCAAGTTTTTGTTCGCCATGACTGTAAATGGAGAATACGTCATCAATATAACGCCACCAAATTATTGGTTTAAATTTGTAATTATTAATGAAAGTTGATTCAAAATTTTCCATAAATAAATTACTGAAAAATGGGGATAGTGGTGACCCCATA
>NW_026018374.1:16004-31928 GCF_020466585.1 Dendroctonus ponderosae | reverse complement strand
AGGGACGCAAAAACAAAGACTCCTCTTTTCAGAAATTGGGGTCCCCAGATGATATAAACATCATTGGAAATATTGTGAACGTTAAAGAAGAATTTATAAATATTAATCTGCAGCGGAAAGTGTGGGCATAAAAACATATGAGGGTAAAACCAAGTGCATGGCCACATCAAGAACGGACCGAAGGGATCGAATAGGGCAAAATGTGACGGTGGACCAATACAACTTCGAAAGAGTCCATGAATTTAAATATCTGGCTGCCACTACCACGTCAGACAATAACATGACCAAGGAAATTAACCTCAGAATACAAAGTGCCGATAGCTGCTATTTTGCATTACGGAAAGTAATAAAATCCAAAAATGTATCTCAGACTATTAAAATAAGATTATACCATTCCATTGTAAGACCGATTATGACGTACGCCTGAGAGACTTGGACATGACGAAACAGAACGAGAACAGACCGAGGATTGCAGAGAGGAAAATCCTACGGAGTATATACGGACCCACAAGGGGTGAAACCACACAACAATGTCGTAATAAGAAAAACAAGGATCTATAACAACTATATGATCAACCGGACATTGTGAAAATAATTAAAGCGGAAAGATTCAGTTGAGCCATGTCAAAAGACAGCAAAACGGAAGAGTTGTCAAATTAGTATGGAAGCAGGCCCCGACGGGTAGAAGACCATTAGGACGACCACCACTATGGTGGAGAGACAACTTAACATCAGCAGCAAGCAGAAAAGCTAATGATGAACAAGGCCCTGCGGAGGGAAATTGTTGAGTCAGCCAAGACGCATCCTGGGTTGTGAGAGCTACAGAAAGAGAGCGAACTGGTGGAGAAGAGCGGTTAATCGATATGCATATTTATTCTAGCAACCTATGTGCGAAAATGAATACAATATAAACGACAATTCAATTATTATAATTGGAAATAGCTTCCATGCGGAGCTCATTGAGCTTTAAGCGGGCTGACTCTCAATATTGAGCTTAAATTATGAACGTTATTTTTAAAGAAACACGGATTGGAAATCAGATGATCTAGACCGAGTTTCAAATTGAATACATGTAGTATAAAAATATTAAAATGAAAGTCGATGAACTAGTTGATCAGGATCTCTAATCATATTATAAAATTCCTGAAATTTTTACAATGTTACGCTTAAACGTGAAGTGTATGAAAACGGTCATATATCAAAAAGCTCTTAGCGTTGTAATCTTGAGCATGCACGGTCGGCATGGCATGTTTTATTACACATTTTAGGTTTCGCAGTTTTGCGGTTTATTTCAAGAATGCACAATCTGCAATAATGGCATCTAATGGCAAACAAAAATCTTTAATTCTGAATAAAATTTGCTAATATCTCAAGAAGAAGTTAATTTTACAGCTTTGGTTTTATAAAAGTATAACTAGAAAGGAAAACAATTAAACCAGAAAGAAATCGGTACCTATACTTATAGAAAGCGCTACAATAATAACAATAGTCGATTAAAATATTGTTATACTATTAATTCATTCCCACATGATGGAACAGACGTACGGATCAATTTTTAATCAAGTGTTAGTGAAAAGATCAGCTATGGTCTAGTATGGAACAATTAATAAATTACAATTAGACTACAATTATAGATAGATCGTATTTATAGAAATATGTTAATACCTAATATTATGAATTTATATTGATTGGTCTCCTTTCATAACCATACAAGACTTTGAACTTCCAATATAAAACCATCTTAAAACCAATATCCGCAATAGACCCCCGAAATTTCAGCTGATATTTAAATAAACTAGCTTTCATATCCTATGAGCAGCAGTATATGTATAGAATATCCAATAATGAAAGTACAAATGAAAGAAAAAAACTCGTTTGATTAAATTTAATATAAATTAGAAATAAAATAATGCACACCCAATACTATTCTCTAATGGAACTTCGTTTGCAACTGACGCTTGAATAGTCACAATATATTAAATTTGGTTTCAGGATGACGGAATCACTGGCGACTCTCAAGGAAATATTGATGTTGCTTTTAAGAAGATTAACAAAAATTTTGCCGACTTTCTTATTTGGAGGGTAGAAGTAAGTATAGTGACTATCATTGATTGATTAAGAATTATATCCTAGTAGAATTGATATTCAAATGTAGTTTATATCATTAATTTATTTTTAACCCCCGATTCAGTAAAGCCCATATATTCCAACAATGTTGTTTTGATTCGTGTATATCTTATGTTCAACTCCGCGTGTCCAATCTTAATTTTCGCTAATCAAAAGCATAGTTAAGACATTAAGAAAATAAAATAATAATGACGTAAGAGTTTGTTTGCTTGTTAAAAAAATTTGCCGTTGCATTTCTCAAAATTTAATGGCAAAAGAATCATGTTTCCTTGAGACTACGAAAGATGTTAAGAGTTCCTTAAGATTATCATTAAGTAACTTTTTGCACTGACGCTACTCAGATATTTCAATCGGTATAATATGATATATAAATTATTCAAATGTTTATTTAGTTTCCAAACCAAATGAACATTGAAATGAAAGTCGTGGCGCATCGACTATCGACCAATTTAGTCCAAATCGGTCACAATAATTCAAAGGAATCAGAGCATAAAAATAACATTACTTTCAGAAAAACGGAAAACTGTAAATGTACTCTCTGTACATTTACAGTATCAGTATTTATACACAGTGTATAAACGTTTGTACTTTTTATTTGATGTAAGTTATCCAAACCATATTTATTAAACTTTTTTAACGCTCGAAATATATGAAAGTTTTTTTGAAGTTTGTGTGATCTATGTGAAATTGTAAAAGTAAAACTGGATGTAAAAATGACGAATGCGAAAAGTATGATGTATATCTGTAAATATTTGTTTAGTCTTGATTAATCGAAATTTAGTATCAATAAGAAATTTTGTGTGAATTTTTTACGAAAATGTTGTTTWTAAAGCGGGAATTGTCTTAGCCATTTTCAAAATTATCTGAATGTAGCATAAATGACTTAAGAAAGAACTAWGTGTTTTATTTGGAAAAATAACTTTCGTTTTATCTTTCGTTTAGTWACAAGGTAGTCAATTACTGATTTGAAATTTTGGGAAGGTTTCGTCCAGGTGTATTTGTGTATTTTCCTGTGCTTTATAGCTTCCCAGTTGSTAATAAATTTTCTAAATTTTTTGTTGATCAAAATGGACACTTCAGTTTGTGCATSTTTTCSTTRGYAACTCCACTATAAAAATGRTCSTAMTGTCCKARGATTTCWGAYCTKTTCMWTGGTWCTGATYCTMSTGYGAGGTACTAYYTGCRATGTAMTKTTTCGACTTATTCCTTGCACGTTCCATGTACCAAAAATCATTGATTGTTTTTTTTTTTG
Source organism: Dendroctonus ponderosae (assembly GCF_020466585.1). Lineage (NCBI taxonomy): Eukaryota > Metazoa > Arthropoda > Insecta > Coleoptera > Curculionidae > Dendroctonus > Dendroctonus ponderosae. The sequence continues at coordinate 28,549 of NW_026018374.1, read as the reverse complement.
TTGCTTGAGTCTTCTTGGGTTTTTCTTTCCATTCCGAGGCATTTCATTGGATTTTTTAGCACTGTTTTTGCCGAGTACCAGAGAGTTAGTAGCATGTCCCAGCCCCAACCTGGAGAACCAGGACATTTTTGATCGGGGTTTTCTTCCCCTAGCCTTTGATGATTCCAACATCGTAACTACAAGTTACCTCTGGTCGTTTCTTTTCTAATTTATTTTATCGTCTTCCAACTTTCGGTACTTCTTCGACCTCCTAAATAAGAGTCTATTTTCTGCCACTTTTGGATTCGTGCTACATTTTCCTTATCACTAATCATTCTTCTTACCATCGGTTGTGCGCACTTGAAATTTTATCTGGCATTCTCGGTTTTTTGAGATAAGTAAATGTAATACAGTTTTCTCTTTTCCTCTATTTCTTTCTCAATCTTAGGACAGAGTTTATCTAAAGATCTAGTAACAATTGAAAATAAAAATTTGTCGGTTTTAATCGAGCCATGCAAATGTGATTTAGAAGGCACATACATGTTGATCAGCTAAATTCTTAACAAGTTCCAAAAAATTTCTAAAATTGAATATAATATACGTTGTACCACACACATTTGCAAAAAAATAAGCTGCATCAATTTTCAACTTTTTTATTACAACAAAAGTGTTGTTACCAACGTATTAAAATGCTCCATTAACTTAAACAACAACGTTAAAACCAATCTTGATGGATGCGATAGAGTTGCGAACGTCTATACATATTCATGAAATGTATATGGAATATTTGTAGAATTTTGTACATGGGAAATCTAGTGTAGGCATTCAGAAATATTGCTGCATTTTTAATTCCAATCAGACAAATTGTGTAGAATTTGTAAATGCAAGATTTAGTTTTGTACGCTGTACAACCAGGATAAAATATATCCTTTGATTAAATTGGAGCTTGAGTATGAAAATCACATTGATCGTGGGATAAATCAATGGATATTAATTTTAACACTAGGAATTTCTCATGTTTTGCAGAACATGAACGTTCTTGCCCTTACAAAAGATCAATATGGTACGTTTTACGATACCGAGTCCTACATTATTTATGCAGCATCGCAATATGGACAGTCATCTGGAATTGACTCTGTAGTAAGTATTAAGAATACAAAGTGAACACATATTTCTTCAATCTGAAGTATAGACATGAGAATATAAATACCAACATTTAGTACTGCATCAGAAACTAAATTTAAATGTACTTATTGCGCTTCCAAACTTTAAAAATTAAAAGCAAACAATAATTTTATGAAATCATTTGTAAGGTTAGCAAGTAAAACCATTGATTGAAAGAAAAAACAGAACTTTAAAACTGAAATTTTCCTCCTAAATCTAATAGGCGCATGTAAATACGCGATCTTGCTGATGATCTTTGCTCCATAAATCACCATTATAAATTAAATGCATGGATATTATTTTATAGACTAGAGACATTAAAGGCAAAGAAATCGAGTACCATATACACTTCTGGCTTGGGCAAAATACTACCCCTGAAAAATCCGGAGTAGCAGCTTATAAAACTGTCGAATTAGATAGCATGTTGAATTGCTCCACAACTCAACACCGAGAAACTCAAGAAAATGAAAGCGACAGATTTTTAAGCTACTTTAAAACTGGTTATAGGTAACAAGAAATAAGCTTTGATTAATCAAATATTTACATTAGTGACCTGTTTAGAATTTTGAAGCCCGCAATCATCCAAAATGGGAACAAGCAACTGCCAAAATTGTACAGAGTGAAAGGGAAGTGTACTCCTGCCCTTATTGAAATGAACAGTGTGTCTTGGGAAAACTTTAGAAGTTCGGATGTTTTCATCATAAAAGCTCCGCAAACAGTTTTCGTCTGGGTTGGTAGAGCAGCTAATGTGGAAGAGAAACGTCATGCCACTATAGTATGTACCAATGATTTGAAAATACAAGAGTCACTAAATTATTATTAATTCAGATATCTCAAGAAATGAAAGACCAATACAAGATTTCAAACGTGGTTTTTGTCGATGATGGTTACGAGAAAACAATCGATTCGGACATTCAGAAACAATTCAGCAAGTATTTGCCATTAGAAAAACGAGTTGTTCTGCCAGATAATGGGAATGAAAATGGAGAAGCTGGAAACCCAAAGTACAATTTGCGATTGTACAAATGTTCCGAAAACAATGGAAAATATAGAGTGGCTGAAGTTAGAAGCGGACCTTTAAATTGTACGGATTTAAATTCAGATGTAGGTATAACTTTTTATATATACAAGGTGATATACAGTCGATGGCGTATGAGACGTTTAAGGAGAACTCGATGAAGACCGAATAGACCTCCGGATATGATCTATCGGGGTCTAAAATATTTTCAGCGACGCCAGGTTGCCGCTTATATCGAAAAGTACATACAACTTTGTATATTAATGAACGCTTGGATTGGCTTTACACATCTGATTGATGAAAATGAATTAACATTAAATTTGTTAATTCATTTTGGTTGTAATAAAACATTTGGTATGGTTTTAATCAAACCATACCCCCAAGGAATCTTGTATTTCAACGCGATTTAGACATCTGGAAATTGAAAATTTTGGCATTTGGATGGGAATACCTTAGGCTTGAGCCTCCGTTTGTTCCAAATTATACAAGATGTCTTGAAAATACTGATATTTTGGCCAGAGATCTAAACTGCTCCAATTACATTTTTCCAAATAGAACACCCTGTATATTGGTCCAAATACGGAAAGACCATTAAATTTCTTATGCAACGATATTTACGTTTCTATACCTAAAGTATCAAATTTCCGAAATAAATGGATTTTTGCAAATATTCGATTATTTCGACGTATTTGACAAAATAGTCCCATGAAATTTCATAATAGTTGAAGATTTCGCGATTCTTCAAACTGCGCTTTTTATACAGTTTAGATTTGATTATTAGCAAAATGGAGAGAGACAATTATTCAAAGTTTTAATGAAACTATTTATTTTTCAAGCGCAATGTAATTAAATTGTTGCAAGAACAGGAAGAAAATTCAACGAAATGTATCCTAATTTAAAGCAAATGAATGCAAATAAGTGTGCGTGAATATAAAATAATTTAATTATTTACGACATAAAACGGGATTGAAACAAAGTAAGCGAACGCATAACTGACGATTCCAAAAATATGCCTAATAAACTGTAACTGAACATTTACAATACATGTTCTAAATTACGCCCAGTACTTGCCAAGCTCTTCAAAATTCGTACATTTACAGAGAAGTTTGTGGCCGTCTGTAACTCATCAACATCCAGTTCTCCAATGCATTCGACGGCGCAATTCCACTATGCTGTTGAACGGGGCCTTCTAAACATTTTCTTTTAATTTATCCCACAAGAAAAAAATCAGTGGAGCCAGATCGGGAGATCTCGCAGGCCAGTCCCATTGGTCCAAAGCGTCTAAACCAGCGGACATGAAACAATTCGAAGAGCTCCCTGGTTACTTCCTGATCGCAATGAGCCAGTGCTTTATCCAATTGGAACCAACATGTGCGAAACTCTTCTAGTTTGGCATTTTCTGAATTCAGGATTCTTTGAATGGCACTCTAGACTAGTCCAAATAATTTGCGGCACTTCGAATCGAAGCTTCAGGATATGCATGGAAGTATGCTAAAACATTTACAATGTTGTCTTCATCAGAAATTACAGGTTTTGGTAACTTCGGTTCAGCTTTCAGTTTGGTGCCATAGTTGACAAAATTCTTCCGTGTTTAATTGCTTTAAATTAGGAAACAATTGGTTGAAAGTTCTGCATGTCATTGCAATAGTTTGGTTACGGTCACATTGTCCGTAAGGAATAAACAGTTTCATTAAAACTTCGTTAAACTAATTGTTGCTCTCCATTTTGTTAATAATTGAATCTAAACTGCATAAAAAGTGCATAGGAGCTGACAACAAGTTTGAAGAATCGCAAAATCTTTAACTATTATGACATTTCATAGCGATTTTTACAAATACGTTGAAACAGTAAAATTTGTACTTGTAAAATATTTTATATATTAATAAAAGTAGAGAATATCCGATTACTTTGTTGTACAAATTTGCAGATAGATCGTGCATCGGATTCTCCTTAAGCGTCTAATACGCCATAGACCGTGAATCGCTCTGCATATATGTAATTAAATCATTTTTCAACTAATAATTTTTTTACATGAAACCAAATCGCGCATGAGCAAATACTTGTTATAGTAAAAAGTTGGCGTAATAATTACTAAAAGTAGTACTAGAAACATTTAAAAAACAGCATTTTTTGCAGGATGTATACATTGTCGATCAAGAAATAAATGGTATATGGGTGTGGGTGGGAAAACGTGTTAACGAAAAAGAAAAAAATGAAGCTCTTAGAAACGCTCGAGGTTTTGTGAAGAAGAAAAAATATCCGGGAAACACCAAAGTGACGAGAGTGGTAGATGGTTTGGAACCCATCGAATTCAAAGTCTTATTTAAGCTATGGAAAACCGAGCTACCGAAAGGCAAAGGTTTGTATAAGTATTACCGGAGCATAAACCATCATAATTTAAAAATTGATTTAATATTTCAGTTGCCAAAACGCCCCTGTTGATATCAAAGTTTGACCCGATTATTATGGAAGATCGACCCAGTCTGGCTGCAGAAACTCAACTTATTGACGATGGATCGGGAGGAATGACCTTATGGCGAATAAAAAATACGAGAATAGTTGAAGTGCCCAAGGAAAGACATGGATGTTTTTTCTCAGGCGATTGTTACATTACTTTATACAGTTATCACACCTCCAATGAAGAGAAGCATTTATTATACTGTTGGATTGTATGTAGATTATGCACTTTGCATTTGAAAACCTCATTCATTAAAACCTAATCCATTAAAATATACATATTTCAGGGATCATACGCCTCCCAAGAGGAAATTAATATTACAACATCAAAACTGACAGAAATCGATGATGAACTCGGTCAGTTGGGTTTTCAATGCAGAATAATTCAAGGACGAGAAACTGCCCACTTTTTACAACTATTCAAAGGAAAATTGACCATATTTAAAGGAAAAGGCGTAGATTTTGACGGTAATTATGCGAAACACTACGGGTAGCTGTACAATTTTCTCATAATTATCAAGTTTTTACTTATAATGCAGAAAATAAAGATTTGCTGTTATGAAGCAAACTTTTTAACTCAGTTAAGGGTCAGTTGATCTGAATGAACCAATCATGCGAGATACGTTTTTTTTTTAATTTGTTGTGATTTTAATTGTAATTGTAAATCGCGTTGTAATTTTATAGAAATAGTCTTCATCAATAAACTACAAACTACAAGGTAAATTTGCAAAATCAATATTTTAAGACCTTTTTCGTAGTTTCGTTGTAATTCATTGGAAAAAAATTATTTTTATGTGAAATGTTGTAGATAAAGTCTTGTAAGACGGTTATTTTTGGAAAATAAAATTTTGATAGTATTTTTACTATTTATAGCGAACCAAAACGGCATCACGCATTTTACTTTACTTATTTATTGAAGGGAGCAAATCCAGTTTTGAAGATTCAAAATTCGATAGTTATTTTAACTGTAATTACAATAATTACAAGTGTTATTTTTCTATCGCACAACTTGACTCCTGATTAGAAGAACTTTTTATAAAAGAGTTCCTCTTATCTCTTATCGTACTCTTATCGAAATCCATATTTGAAAATTTTCCTTGAGCATCTAGAAGCGTTTGAGAATTTTTCATATTCCGCTCTCTTGTCACTGTGCATAAACTCTCGCTAAGTTTGAAGGAATTTGTTTTTGTGCCTAATTCTTGTACTTACACAAACAGTCGCGCGATTGAAGTTGTTTGAAGACGGTTTTGTGGCAATGGAAAGTACTTGGTATTTTTCACAAAGGGTCCGAATTGACAAAAAATATATATTTGCTCCGGATTTTTTATTATTAATACTTGAAAAATTATTCCCAAAATTTTGCAGATTTTCTGAACCGGAGTTTTCAGTACCAAACAGTGTTAATTGAATGTTGCGGCCGTTGTACTTTAAGAAATACGCTCTGTTTTGCCTGTCTTGCAAGTCTGAAAATGTTCAAACTTGCAAGTTTTCCTGAAAATAACATGATTATAACATTTTATGCACTCAACCAAAAACGAAATGGAAGCACTGCTGAGGGCTTTCATTGTCTGGCTCCCGAAATATATTTGTTTCGTATGCGTCTTGTTTCTTCTATTTGGTTCACCATCACTTAAACATTTCCATCAGTTTTATACAAACATAAATTCACTCATATTCAACTATTATTCAAGATTCTGGAATGAACTTGAAAAATCCCAATCAGTACCTTTTACAAGTATTTGGATCTACAACATACAGTGCAAAGGCAGAGCAAGTTGATTCTGCAGTATCTTCCTTGAATTCAAATTCCTGCTTCGTATTCAGACGAGGAAAGAAATATTACGTTTGGTGTGGAAACTACTCAACCGGTGATCAAAGGGAAATGGCCAAAGGTTTTGCTGGAAAAGACTTTGAACTGTTGCTTGAAGGTATTTTTTTGTTTATTATATTCACTGAATTATCTTTATTTTCAACAGATTATGTTTGCATTTTAGGCAAAGAAAAGAGCGATTTCTTTACATTTTTGGGGGGTCCTGGAAGTTACCAATCACAAATGGTGCGTAACGATTTCGACATCAGACCACCTCGATTATTTTTTTGCAATTCATCTAAGAAGTTTAGTGGTAATACAACGACCAAAATCAATATCGTGGTAGCCGACATTTCATTTTCTTAATTTTAGTGACGGAAATTTTATTTTTCCAACAAAAAGACTTATTGCCGGAGAATGTGATGTTATTAGATACCAGCTATGCCCTTTACATATGGATAGGCAAACTAAGTACTAGAGAAGACCAAAGACTAAGCATACAAACAGCCTTGCAATATTTACAAAATGATCCTTCCGACCGGGACATGAATATGACAATTATTCATATCAAGCAAGGGAAAGAAACGCCCACATTTATCGGATTTTTTCCCGCCTGGGATAGGAAGCTGTGGAAGGTGATTAACCAATCCATAAAACTCGTATTCCATAAATGAATTGAAACTTATTTTAAATGCATTTCTATATGTATGTGACTACTTGAACATTTTTTAATGGTTTTTTTAACTTTAAACTCATTTAAACAAATTATGCAAGTTTCAGTTAAAATATGTTAATTACTCGAGTTTGCAAACCTGATTTTGCACACACAAGATTTTTTTTATTATTATCTCATTAAGATTTTAAAAAAGTAAGCTCATTTCAATCAAGGGCTCCAGGGTGGGGGGTCATGGGTGTTATTTCTACTACTCGAAAGCTGGATCAGCTGCTCATCAATGTATGATATTTAAATTTCGCTTTTTGGTGTAGTTATGTATGAATAGAATTTTCAATTCTTTATCCAACGATGCCGAAACGCATTCTGTGGCTCAAATGGTTCTTGAGAACTTTCGAAAAACCAGCATCATGTTTGAGTCGATTTTGCAACTCAAAAAAAAAACACGCAAATCTGAAACTTCTTGAAATAAACACTTTTCTGAAAAAACTTCCAACATTTCCTTATTGATGGATCACTTTGTAAAAAGGCCATTTAGTTCTCTGTGTAATGATGTAAAAATCAGCGTCCTTTCTCATTTTGCTTCCGACAAATGAGCAAAAACGTAACGGAAAACATGAAATTTTGACATAATCTTGCACCTGAATGTCTGATATTCAAATTCGACTTCCTGGGACTAAACTACTTCAATTTCCGCCAGGAAATCAAGAAGATATATTTATTTGTTCTATTTTTTGTTTTTATATTTATTTGTTCTGTTTATTGAATAATCCAATAAACTGACCATTCTAAACAGATTCTAAAAAGAAATTAAAACCATTCTCAAAAGAAAGTATGAAATAAAATTTAGTACTAAAATGTGATTGATGCGCATTCATCAGTAATGCAAGAAATAATGTAAAATAGTTTACTAATCATTTCTCAATTAAACAAATTGTTATTTTGAATTTTCGAAATGAAAATAGAAAATTTTGAATGCAATGAATTAAGCAGCATTCCACGCGAAAACTGAAAAATATTTCAAACTGTTAACGGAACTGGAAATCAAAGCTACAAAGACGTTTCGACAATGTTTAAAAGTATGTCCTACGGAAAATTCAACTATAGAAAAATTTTCCAATTTGTAAAATCAGCAATGGAGTTACAGAATAGCAGGGTTGTTCTTTAAATTGGTTTTAAAGCAGTTAAAACCAACAAAACCAAACAAAAGGTTTTGTAGCTTGATTCTTATGATAATCATGTATTCTGTTCAAATATTTACATCATTCCAATCTTGTTTCACCAACTTGTTATAAAAATCTTAATGCATCTAATGCAATATACCCGATTGCACAGCTACCCAAATTTGAAGCGACGCATGATACGCACATTATTTATTAATTACTTTAACAAAGTCATCAGCTAATGGACTTGAAAGCGATTCAAAATCCTCGTTTAGTTTAATGAAAAAACAATAATGTAGCAATGTAATGTATAGCTTTTAAAATTGTATTGCTATGCGTTCCAGAATAAGAGAAATTGTTACTATATTTAATAACCTTTCTTATAGGTTGAAGCGTAGTAATAGATGATATAGATTGTGGTTTTTTAGTGCGATAGAGTGCATTATTTCCGATGATGTCTTCGACTTTCGAAAAATAGTTTCATATAAAACTTGTTGACGCACAAGGTGCACACATTTTAAAAATATCTTATATGATACAGAGTGTCTCAAAAAAGCGAGGCAAGATCAACGTGTATTTTTTTAAATAGAACTACCCATTTCTTATTAGCTGATGGAATGTAGCTTGAAGCGCTGCATATGCACCGTAAATTGTTTTTTCTTAATTGCCACGTTGGCAGATTATCGCCATTTTAGTAAAATTTTGCTTAAAACTATGGTATCTAAAAATTCATTGTAGAAGAACTTTTGTTTTTCAAATGGAAGTACTTGTATATTAATACATCATTAGATAGACAATGTACAAAGTTACAAATTTGTATTTACACTTTAAGCTGTGAAATCAACCGTTTTCAAATTATAAATTATTTTATTTAAAAATTTCAAAAAGTTGTTACATTTTGTAAGGTGACTATGGAATTCATTAAATTAGCTCGCTTTTCTGAGACACTCTGTACCATACAGGACATTTTTTAAATGTGGGCACTTTGTGCTTCAACAACTTTTATATGAAACTATTTTTCGAAAGTTCAACACCGTCGGAAATAATGGACTCTATCGCACAAAAAAAAACACCGTGTATGTATGCCATTAATAATCACAGTTCGTTTATTGGATGTGGAAACAGTTGAGTTTTTCTGGAATGTTTGGCTACCAGAAGTATCAGATCTGTAGATAATATTTGTCTTTGTCTATGGCCTAAGGAGTAGAATGATGCTAAGAGAAAATTTCATTTGATTGAACAAACTTCAACTTTCTTACACTAAGCTCAGTAATGAATCACTCAATTTATGCATTTTATGACGAATGGAAAGAAGTACATTTTGCCATTTTTCGGAGAGCTTCCACCATTATCAAGATGCGTTACCGGACGCAGCCACAGCACTGGTAGAGCACAAAATTCTCTACTGCCAATAAACCTGAAAACGAAATAAGCACCTTCTTTCCTCAATTCTTCGTATATCCCATATGTTTTAAAGCATTAAAATAGATCGAACAATATATAAGAAGACATAAGAACAGCATTGATATAATCCGTTTCTATAATATATATATTATCATGCAATATGACCAATAATTAATAAAATAAATAATTAAATGATTCAATTGCAGTACTACAGAACGTTTTCCAAGATTCGGCAAGAAATCGAATTAAAAAATACGGACCAAAAGCCACAGAACGGGCACCAAAGCCGCAACAATACATCCGACAATGGTGATTTTGATCACTATGAAAAGTATCCAATCAATATTTTAAAGGAACCAAATGATCGATTACCGGCTAGTATTGACTCCCTTAACAAAGAGGTAACATTAATTTAAATCCTACAAACGTTAATATTTCAAATATTTTCCAATTGTTTTGATACTAAAGATCACTAGATAATAAAATACAATTTAATTTCACAATGAAATGTTATAAAACATTTTATTTTAGTTGCATCTAACACATGACGACTTTGTTTCGCTTTTTAACATGACATACGTTGAATTCGAAAAATTACCAAGATGGAAAAAACAGGAAATGAAGAAAAAAGTGGGTTTGTTCTAAAAATATTCTGACAAATCTCTTTTTAATGTATGTTTAAATAAATGTTGTATTATTTCGTGTAGCAAGAAAATAGCAACATACTGTTGCTATTTTCACTCAATTATTTCCAAAAATAAATTATTTTTGCAAATAAGTGTTTAAGTTTTATTTATTTTACATAGAAACTTTTTTGCTCAATGGGGAGCATGCCAAACTTTCAGAAATTTTGCATTGTTTCATTTTCCGCCCTGTAGGAACTTTATCTGAAGTACTGAATCTTTGCCCACGGATTGAGAGGAAAATTAGTATGTCTTCAAAAAAAAATATGTGCTTAAGACCACACGATAGAAGTGAAAACTTCAACAAGCAGGGCAAGGCTGTAATAATTAATAGTATGAAATAAATATATTTTTTTCTAAATATTTTCACCAAGTAAAATAACATTTACAATATCGTGGGCTTCAAGCTAAAAGTGCCCAAGTCCAAAATTGCCGTGTTTGTGTTTGGTTGGTTTAAAAAATTACTTATTTTTTTTAGGTTAAAATTAAAAGACCAAATTTTAAAGCATAAAATACAAAAATATTTTCGGTAATTCTTATATAATTTTCGGGTCGGTTTAAAACTGCATTTAGCAAAAAAATAATTTTAGACATGGTCAGCTTTAAGCCCACGATATAATGCAGTTATAATTGAATATAAATTACTATGACAAGAAGGATATAATAAATTACTATGGTACACTTTGCTCTAACTCATCGTAATTCGTATCATATTCTAAAATTGAAACAATGGGTTTGTGATAACTGAGATATGCTATGAACACTTTTGATTGAAATCAATTTTTATAGATACCTAACAAAAACTCCGTCAATTGTTGTACCATATTTTCCTGGCGGTACTGCAATACCAGGCCAACCCGCGACAAAGGTGGAGCAATCCCCTAACTTTCGTCAATTTCCAAAAATTAGATTAATATACTAGCCCCGCATGCGGGGCGTTTCAGATATAAAGCCGATAGGAACAGATTAAATTTTTATTCAGCGAATATTTACAATTATGTATGTGACTGAGCAGAGATAAATAGGAGTGTTCCGTGATGGGACAGCTCCTGTGAACTTATTTGTTACATTGAATAATTTGATGGCGAGGTCAGCTACCCAGGCGGTTCACCTTCATATTGCTTCCAGCTGTGATCTGCTCTATGTAGATGTCGCGGCTTCATCGTATGGCATCGGACCACATCAGGCGTCGCATAGCGTGGCAGTAGTGGCGGCCTATTCCCAAGTGGGCGAAGACGCGCTCATTGGTCCCAGCCTCCAAGTGTCCCGACAATGAAGGCGTTTGTAAACACGCTGTATCCCGGTTGTTGAAAGTGGTTAGTGGCGATGTCGATTATGGTTGCCAACTTGGTCTTCTCATTGATGATGACCAGGTCAGGCCGGACGTTGTCACCCAGGTCTGGGATGGTTGTGCAACACGGATTGTTGTATCTGGTGGCGGCCTAAATGCCTTTATAATCCGGTTTAGAATGGCGTTGTGGCGATGCCTGATGGCAGTGAGGTGTGGGTTGGAGTGGTTAACTACGTGTGGCAGGGTTTCCTTGGCGTGGCAACAGCGGCGACACTTCTGATCGGTTGTCCCAAATCGGCGGGCTCCGTTGAGTGGGGTGCAGTTAAGGCGGGCAATGGGGGAAATAAGGCAAGGTTATAAATCTCCATTCGTCAAAACGGGTGAAGTCGCCGGTCCTCATAAAATTGTTTGGAGGAGTGGTGGTAGTGGTGACTTCGAACACCTTGCCTTGATCGGTTTTGCTGGTATGCCGGCTTCCGCTTCCTTTGTGGGCAGGGTGGCACCGTCAAGTTGGAGCTGGAGCTGGTTGGATGCGTCCATCGCCCAGCCAATACTGATCTTGCTCCTCAGGCGGTGGGTGGCAGACCGCAGGCGGGTCCAGGTGTTGGTGATGCTGGTAGATTCGTTGGCAAATTTGTCCACCATGCTGCCATTAAGGTAGGCTGCCACGTCGCATGGCTGCAGGTCCCTTCGCAGTCTTCTCCTTACCACGGCTTTGAGCGTTGAGTTGGCCAGAGGCTGGAGAGTCGGAGATCGTAAGATGAGGAGGAGAAGATGACAAGATCAAAAGCTTTTTGACGCTGCGAGAAGATGGGAAATCAAAGCACCAGAGAGAAGGAAGTCATATTATATATGCGAACTGCAAGTATTGATCCGACGGCAAAACTGGCCCAGGCGTTATCA
>NW_026018374.1:0-15904 GCF_020466585.1 Dendroctonus ponderosae | reverse complement strand
TGATAACGCCTGGGCCAGTTTTGCCGTCGGATCAATACTTGCAGTTCGCATATATAATATGACTTCCTTCTCTCTGGTGCTTTGATTTCCCATCTTCTCGCAGCGTCAAAAAGCTTTTGATCTTGTCATCTTCTCCTCCTCATCTTACGATCTCCGACTCTCCAGCCTCTGGCCAACTCAACGCTCAAAGCCGTGGTAAGGAGAAGACTGCGAAGGGACCTGCAGCCATGCGACGTGGCAGCCTACCTTAATGGCAGCATGGTGGACAAATTTGCCAACGAATCTACCAGCATCACCAACACCTGGACCCGCCTGCGGTCTGCCACCCACCGCCTGAGGAGCAAGATCAGTATTGGCTGGGCGATGGACGCATCCAACCAGCTCCAGCTCCAACTTGACGGTGCCACCCTGCCCACAAAGGAAGCGGAAGCCGGCATACCAGCAAAACCGATCAAGGCAAGGTGTTCGAAGTCACCACTACCACCACTCCTCCAAACAATTTTATGAGGACCGGCGACTTCACCCGTTTTGACGAATGGAGATTTATAACCTTGCCTTATTTCCCCCATTGCCCGCCTTAACTGCACCCCACTCAACGGAGCCCGCCGATTTGGGACAACCGATCAGAAGTGTCGCCGCTGTTGCCACGCCAAGGAAACCCTGCCACACGTAGTTAACCACTCCAACCCACACCTCACTGCCATCAGGCATCGCCACAACGCCATTCTAAACCGGATTATAAAGGCATTTAGGCCGCCACCAGATACAACAATCCGTGTTGCACAACCATCCCAGACCTGGGTGACAACGTCCGGCCTGACCTGGTCATCATCAATGAGAAGACCAAGTTGGCAACCATAATCGACATCGCCACTAACCACTTTCAACAACCGGGATACAGCGTGTTTACAAACGCCTTCATTGTCGGGACACTTGGAGGCTGGGACCAATGAGCGCGTCTTCGCCCACTTGGGAATAGGCCGCCACTACTGCCACGCTATGCGACGCCTGATGTGGTCCGATGCCATACGATGAAGCCGCGACATCTACATAGAGCAGATCACAGCTGGAAGCAATATGAAGGTGAACCGCCTGGGTAGCTGACCTCGCCATCAAATTATTCAATGTAACAAATAAGTTCACAGGAGCTGTCCCATCACGGAACACTCCTATTTATCTCTGCTCAGTCACATACATAATTGTAAATATTCGCTGAATAAAAATTTAATCTGTTCCTATCGGCTTTATATCTGAAACGCCCCGCATGCGGGGCTAGTATATTAATCTAATTTTTGGAAATTGACGAAAGTTAGGGGATTGCTCCACCTTTGTCGCGGGTTGGCCTGGTATTGCAGTACCGCCAGGAAAATATGGTACAACAATTGACGGAGTTTTTGTTAGGTATCTATAAAAATTGATTTCAATCAAAAGTGTTCATAGCATATCTCAGTTATCACAAACCCATTGTTTCAATTTTAGAATATGATACGAATTACGATGAGTTAGAGCAAAGTGTACCATAGTAATTTATTATATCCTTCTTGTCATAGTAATTTATATTCAATTATAACTGCATTATATCGTGGGCTTAAAGCTGACCATGTCTAAAATTATTTTTTTGCTAAATGCAGTTTTAAACCGACCCGAAAATTATATAAGAATTACCGAAAATATTTTTGTATTTTATGCTTTAAAATTTGGTCTTTTAATTTTAACCTAAAAAAAATAAGTAATTTTTTAAACCAACCAAACACAAACACGGCAATTTTGGACTTGGGCACTTTTAGCTTGAAGCCCACGATATTGTAAATGTTATTTTACTTGGTGAAAATATTTAGAAAAAAATATATTTATTTCATACTATTAATTATTACAGCCTTGCCCTGCTTGTTGAAGTTTTCACTTCTATCGTGTGGTCTTAAGCACATATTTTTTTTTGAAGACATACTAATTTTCCTCTCAATCCGTGGGCAAAGATTCAGTACTTCAGATAAAGTTCCTACAGGGCGGAAAATGAAACAATGCAAAATTTCTGAAAGTTTGGCATGCTCCCCATTGAGCAAAAAAGTTTCTATGTAAAATAAATAAAACTTAAACACTTATTTGCAAAAATAATTTATTTTTGGAAATAATTGAGTGAAAATAGCAACAGTATGTTGCTATTTTCTTGCTACACGAAATAATACAACATTTATTTAAACATACATTAAAAAGAGATTTGTCAGAATATTTTTAGAACAAACCCACTTTTTTCTTCATTTCCTGTTTTTTCCATCTTGGTAATTTTTCGAATTCAACGTATGTCATGTTAAAAAGCGAAACAAAGTCGTCATGTGTTAGATGCAACTAAAATAAAATGTTTTATAACATTTCATTGTGAAATTAAATTGTATTTTATTATCTAGTGATCTTTAGTATCAAAACAATTGGAAAATATTTGAAATATTAACGTTTGTAGGATTTAAATTAATGTTACCTCTTTGTTAAGGGAGTCAATACTAGCCGGTAATCGATCATTTGGTTCCTTTAAAATATTGATTGGATACTTTTCATAGTGATCAAAATCACCATTGTCGGATGTATTGTTGCGGCTTTGGTGCCCGTTCTGTGGCTTTTGGTCCGTATTTTTTAATTCGATTTCTTGCCGAATCTTGGAAAACGTTCTGTAGTACTGCAATTGAATCATTTAATTATTTATTTTATTAATTATTGGTCATATTGCATGATAATATATATATTATAGAAACGGATTATATCAATGCTGTTTTTATGTCTTCTTATATATTGTTCGATCTATTTTAATGCTTTAAAACATATGGGATATACGAAGAATTGAGGAAAGAAGGTGCTTATTTCGTTTTTAGGTTTATTGGCAGTAAAGAATTTTGTCCTCTACCAGTGCTGTGGCTGCGTCCGGTAACGCATCTTGATAATGGTGGAAGTTCTCCGAAAAATGACAAAATGTACTTCTTTCAATTCGTTATAAAATGCATAAATTGAGTGATTCATTACTCAGCTTAGTGTAAGAAAGTTGAAGTTTGTTCAATCAAATGAAATTTTCTCTTATCATCATTCTACTCATTAGGCCATAGACAAAGGCAAATATTCTCCACAGATCTGATACTTCTGGTAGCCAAACATTCCAGAAAAACTCAACTGTTTCCACATACAATAAACGAACTGTGATTATTAATGGCATTAATGGCCACGGTGTTTTTTTAGTGCGATAGAGTCCATTATTTCCGACGGTGTTGAACTTTCGAAAAATAGTTTCATATAAAAGTTGTTGACGCACAAAGTGCGCACATTTTAAGAATATCCTGTATGGTACAGAGTGTAATGAATTCCATAGCCACCTTACAAAATGTAACAACTTTTTGAAATTTTTAAATAAAACAATTTATAATTTGAAAACGGTTGATTTCACAGCTTAAAGTGTAAATGCAAATTTGTAACTTTGTACATTGTCTATCTAATGATGTATTAATATACAAGTACTTCCATTTGAAAAACAAAAGTTCTTCTACAATGAATTTTTAGATACCATAGTTTTAAGCAAAATTTTACTAAAATGGCGATAATCTGCCAACGTGGCAATTAAGAAAAAACAATTTACGGTGCATATGCAGCGCTTCAAGCTACATTCCATCAGCTAATAAGAAATGGGTAGTTCTATTTAAAAAAATACACGTTGATCTTGCCTCGCTTTTTTGAGACACTCTGTATCATATAAGATATTTTTAAAATGTGTGCACCTTGTGCGTCAACAAGTTTTATATGAAACTATTTTTCGAAAGTCGAAGACATCATCGGAAATAATGCACTCTATCGCACTAAAAAACCACAATCTATATCATCTATTACTACGCTTCAACCTATAAGAAAGGTTATTAAATATAGTAACAATTTCTCTTATTCTGGAACGCATAGCAATACAATTTTAAAAGCTATACATTACATTGCTACATTATTGTTTTTTCATTAAACTAAACGAGGATTTTGAATCGCTTTCAAGTCCATTAGCTGATGACTTTGTTAAAGTAATTAATAAATAATGTGCGTATCATGCGTCGCTTCAAATTTGGGTAGCTGTGCAATCGGGTATATTGCATTAGATGCATTAAGATTTTTATAACAAGTTGGTGAAACAAGATTGGAATGATGTAAATATTTGAACAGAATACATGATTATCATAAGAATCAAGCTACAAAACCTTTTGTTTGGTTTTGTTGGTTTTAACTGCTTTAAAACCAATTTAAAGAACAACCCTGCTATTCTGTAACTCCATTGCTGATTTTACAAATTGGAAAATTTTTCTATAGTTGAATTTTCCGTAGGACATACTTTTAAACATTGTCGAAACGTCTTTGTAGCTTTGATTTCCAGTTCCGTTAACAGTTTGAAATATTTTTCAGTTTTCGCGTGGAATGCTGCTTAATTCATTGCATTCAAAATTTTCTATTTTCATTTCGAAAATTCAAAATAACAATTTGTTTAATTGAGAAATGATTAGTAAACTATTTTACATTATTTCTTGCATTACTGATGAATGCGCATCAATCACATTTTAGTACTAAATTTTATTTCATACTTTCTTTTGAGAATGGTTTTAATTTCTTTTTAGAATCTGTTTAGAATGGTCAGTTTATTGGATTATTCAATAAACAGAACAAATAAATATAAAAACAAAAAATAGAACAAATAAATATATCTTCTTGATTTCCTGGCGGAAATTGAAGTAGTTTAGTCCCAGGAAGTCGAATTTGAATATCAGACATTCAGGTGCAAGATTATGTCAAAATTTCATGTTTTCCGTTACGTTTTTGCTCATTTGTCGGAAGCAAAATGAGAAAGGACGCTGATTTTTACATCATTACACAGAGAACTAAATGGCCTTTTTACAAAGTGATCCATCAATAAGGAAATGTTGGAAGTTTTTTCAGAAAAGTGTTTATTTCAAGAAGTTTCAGATTTGCGTGTTTTTTTTTTGAGTTGCAAAATCGACTCAAACATGATGCTGGTTTTTCGAAAGTTCTCAAGAACCATTTGAGCCACAGAATGCGTTTCGGCATCGTTGGATAAAGAATTGAAAATTCTATTCATACATAACTACACCAAAAAGCGAAATTTAAATATCATACATTGATGAGCAGCTGATCCAGCTTTCGAGTAGTAGAAATAACACCCATGACCCCCCACCCTGGAGCCCTTGATTGAAATGAGCTTACTTTTTTAAAATCTTAATGAGATAATAATAAAAAAAATCTTGTGTGTGCAAAATCAGGTTTGCAAACTCGAGTAATTAACATATTTTAACTGAAACTTGCATAATTTGTTTAAATGAGTTTAAAGTTAAAAAAACCATTAAAAAATGTTCAAGTAGTCACATACATATAGAAATGCATTTAAAATAAGTTTCAATTCATTTATGGAATACGAGTTTTATGGATTGGTTAATCACCTTCCACAGCTTCCTATCCCAGGCGGGAAAAAATCCGATAAATGTGGGCGTTTCTTTCCCTTGCTTGATATGAATAATTGTCATATTCATGTCCCGGTCGGAAGGATCATTTTGTAAATATTGCAAGGCTGTTTGTATGCTTAGTCTTTGGTCTTCTCTAGTACTTAGTTTGCCTATCCATATGTAAAGGGCATAGCTGGTATCTAATAACATCACATTCTCCGGCAATAAGTCTTTTTGTTGGAAAAATAAAATTTCCGTCACTAAAATTAAGAAAATGAAATGTCGGCTACCACGATATTGATTTTGGTCGTTGTATTACCACTAAACTTCTTAGATGAATTGCAAAAAAATAATCGAGGTGGTCTGATGTCGAAATCGTTACGCACCATTTGTGATTGGTAACTTCCAGGACCCCCCAAAAATGTAAAGAAATCGCTCTTTTCTTTGCCTAAAATGCAAACATAATCTGTTGAAAATAAAGATAATTCAGTGAATATAATAAACAAAAAAATACCTTCAAGCAACAGTTCAAAGTCTTTTCCAGCAAAACCTTTGGCCATTTCCCTTTGATCACCGGTTGAGTAGTTTCCACACCAAACGTAATATTTCTTTCCTCGTCTGAATACGAAGCAGGAATTTGAATTCAAGGAAGATACTGCAGAATCAACTTGCTCTGCCTTTGCACTGTATGTTGTAGATCCAAATACTTGTAAAAGGTACTGATTGGGATTTTTCAAGTTCATTCCAGAATCTTGAATAATAGTTGAATATGAGTGAATTTATGTTTGTATAAAACTGATGGAAATGTTTAAGTGATGGTGAACCAAATAGAAGAAACAAGACGCATACGAAACAAATATATTTCGGGAGCCAGACAATGAAAGCCCTCAGCAGTGCTTCCATTTCGTTTTTGGTTGAGTGCATAAAATGTTATAATCATGTTATTTTCAGGAAAACTTGCAAGTTTGAACATTTTCAGACTTGCAAGACAGGCAAAACAGAGCGTATTTCTTAAAGTACAACGGCCGCAACATTCAATTAACACTGTTTGGTACTGAAAACTCCGGTTCAGAAAATCTGCAAAATTTTGGGAATAATTTTTCAAGTATTAATAATAAAAAATCCGGAGCAAATATATATTTTTTGTCAATTCGGACCCTTTGTGAAAAATACCAAGTACTTTCCATTGCCACAAAACCGTCTTCAAACAACTTCAATCGCGCGACTGTTTGTGTAAGTACAAGAATTAGGCACAAAAACAAATTCCTTCAAACTTAGCGAGAGTTTATGCACAGTGACAAGAGAGCGGAATATGAAAAATTCTCAAACGCTTCTAGATGCTCAAGGAAAATTTTCAAATATGGATTTCGATAAGAGTACGATAAGAGATAAGAGGAACTCTTTTATAAAAAGTTCTTCTAATCAGGAGTCAAGTTGTGCGATAGAAAAATAACACTTGTAATTATTGTAATTACAGTTAAAATAACTATCGAATTTTGAATCTTCAAAACTGGATTTGCTCCCTTCAATAAATAAGTAAAGTAAAATGCGTGATGCCGTTTTGGTTCGCTATAAATAGTAAAAATACTATCAAAATTTTATTTTCCAAAAATAACCGTCTTACAAGACTTTATCTACAACATTTCACATAAAAATAATTTTTTTCCAATGAATTACAACGAAACTACGAAAAAGGTCTTAAAATATTGATTTTGCAAATTTACCTTGTAGTTTGTAGTTTATTGATGAAGACTATTTCTATAAAATTACAACGCGATTTACAATTACAATTAAAATCACAACAAATTAAAAAAAAAACGTATCTCGCATGATTGGTTCATTCAGATCAACTGACCCTTAACTGAGTTAAAAAGTTTGCTTCATAACAGCAAATCTTTATTTTCTGCATTATAAGTAAAAACTTGATAATTATGAGAAAATTGTACAGCTACCCGTAGTGTTTCGCATAATTACCGTCAAAATCTACGCCTTTTCCTTTAAATATGGTCAATTTTCCTTTGAATAGTTGTAAAAAGTGGGCAGTTTCTCGTCCTTGAATTATTCTGCATTGAAAACCCAACTGACCGAGTTCATCATCGATTTCTGTCAGTTTTGATGTTGTAATATTAATTTCCTCTTGGGAGGCGTATGATCCCTGAAATATGTATATTTTAATGGATTAGGTTTTAATGAATGAGGTTTTCAAATGCAAAGTGCATAATCTACATACAATCCAACAGTATAATAAATGCTTCTCTTCATTGGAGGTGTGATAACTGTATAAAGTAATGTAACAATCGCCTGAGAAAAAACATCCATGTCTTTCCTTGGGCACTTCAACTATTCTCGTATTTTTTATTCGCCATAAGGTCATTCCTCCCGATCCATCGTCAATAAGTTGAGTTTCTGCAGCCAGACTGGGTCGATCTTCCATAATAATCGGGTCAAACTTTGATATCAACAGGGGCGTTTTGGCAACTGAAATATTAAATCAATTTTTAAATTATGATGGTTTATGCTCCGGTAATACTTATACAAACCTTTGCCTTTCGGTAGCTCGGTTTTCCATAGCTTAAATAAGACTTTGAATTCGATGGGTTCCAAACCATCTACCACTCTCGTCACTTTGGTGTTTCCCGGATATTTTTTCTTCTTCACAAAACCTCGAGCGTTTCTAAGAGCTTCATTTTTTTCTTTTTCGTTAACACGTTTTCCCACCCACACCCATATACCATTTATTTCTTGATCGACAATGTATACATCCTGCAAAAAATGCTGTTTTTTAAATGTTTCTAGTACTACTTTTAGTAATTATTACGCCAACTTTTTACTATAACAAGTATTTGCTCATGCGCGATTTGGTTTCATGTAAAAAAATTATTAGTTGAAAAATGATTTAATTACATATATGCAGAGCGATTCACGGTCTATGGCGTATTAGACGCTTAAGGAGAATCCGATGCACGATCTATCTGCAAATTTGTACAACAAAGTAATCGGATATTCTCTACTTTTATTAATATATAAAATATTTTACAAGTACAAATTTTACTGTTTCAACGTATTTGTAAAAATCGCTATGAAATGTCATAATAGTTAAAGATTTTGCGATTCTTCAAACTTGTTGTCAGCTCCTATGCACTTTTTATGCAGTTTAGATTCAATTATTAACAAAATGGAGAGCAACAATTAGTTTAACGAAGTTTTAATGAAACTGTTTATTCCTTACGGACAATGTGACCGTAACCAAACTATTGCAATGACATGCAGAACTTTCAACCAATTGTTTCCTAATTTAAAGCAATTAAACACGGAAGAATTTTGTCAACTATGGCACCAAACTGAAAGCTGAACCGAAGTTACCAAAACCTGTAATTTCTGATGAAGACAACATTGTAAATGTTTTAGCATACTTCCATGCATATCCTGAAGCTTCGATTCGAAGTGCCGCAAATTATTTGGACTAGTCTAGAGTGCCATTCAAAGAATCCTGAATTCAGAAAATGCCAAACTAGAAGAGTTTCGCACATGTTGGTTCCAATTGGATAAAGCACTGGCTCATTGCGATCAGGAAGTAACCAGGGAGCTCTTCGAATTGTTTCATGTCCGCTGGTTTAGACGCTTTGGACCAATGGGACTGGCCTGCGAGATCTCCCGATCTGGCTCCACTGATTTTTTTCTTGTGGGATAAATTAAAAGAAAATGTTTAGAAGGCCCCGTTCAACAGCATAGTGGAATTGCGCCGTCGAATGCATTGGAGAACTGGATGTTGATGAGTTACAGACGGCCACAAACTTCTCTGTAAATGTACGAATTTTGAAGAGCTTGGCAAGTACTGGGCGTAATTTAGAACATGTATTGTAAATGTTCAGTTACAGTTTATTAGGCATATTTTTGGAATCGTCAGTTATGCGTTCGCTTACTTTGTTTCAATCCCGTTTTATGTCGTAAATAATTAAATTATTTTATATTCACGCACACTTATTTGCATTCATTTGCTTTAAATTAGGATACATTTCGTTGAATTTTCTTCCTGTTCTTGCAACAATTTAATTACATTGCGCTTGAAAAATAAATAGTTTCATTAAAACTTTGAATAATTGTCTCTCTCCATTTTGCTAATAATCAAATCTAAACTGTATAAAAAGCGCAGTTTGAAGAATCGCGAAATCTTCAACTATTATGAAATTTCATGGGACTATTTTGTCAAATACGTCGAAATAATCGAATATTTGCAAAAATCCATTTATTTCGGAAATTTGATACTTTAGGTATAGAAACGTAAATATCGTTGCATAAGAAATTTAATGGTCTTTCCGTATTTGGACCAATATACAGGGTGTTCTATTTGGAAAAATGTAATTGGAGCAGTTTAGATCTCTGGCCAAAATATCAGTATTTTCAAGACATCTTGTATAATTTGGAACAAACGGAGGCTCAAGCCTAAGGTATTCCCATCCAAATGCCAAAATTTTCAATTTCCAGATGTCTAAATCGCGTTGAAATACAAGATTCCTTGGGGGTATGGTTTGATTAAAACCATACCAAATGTTTTATTACAACCAAAATGAATTAACAAATTTAATGTTAATTCATTTTCATCAATCAGATGTGTAAAGCCAATCCAAGCGTTCATTAATATACAAAGTTGTATGTACTTTTCGATATAAGCGGCAACCTGGCGTCGCTGAAAATATTTTAGACCCCGATAGATCATATCCGGAGGTCTATTCGGTCTTCATCGAGTTCTCCTTAAACGTCTCATACGCCATCGACTGTATATCACCTTGTATATATAAAAAGTTATACCTACATCTGAATTTAAATCCGTACAATTTAAAGGTCCGCTTCTAACTTCAGCCACTCTATATTTTCCATTGTTTTCGGAACATTTGTACAATCGCAAATTGTACTTTGGGTTTCCAGCTTCTCCATTTTCATTCCCATTATCTGGCAGAACAACTCGTTTTTCTAATGGCAAATACTTGCTGAATTGTTTCTGAATGTCCGAATCGATTGTTTTCTCGTAACCATCATCGACAAAAACCACGTTTGAAATCTTGTATTGGTCTTTCATTTCTTGAGATATCTGAATTAATAATAATTTAGTGACTCTTGTATTTTCAAATCATTGGTACATACTATAGTGGCATGACGTTTCTCTTCCACATTAGCTGCTCTACCAACCCAGACGAAAACTGTTTGCGGAGCTTTTATGATGAAAACATCCGAACTTCTAAAGTTTTCCCAAGACACACTGTTCATTTCAATAAGGGCAGGAGTACACTTCCCTTTCACTCTGTACAATTTTGGCAGTTGCTTGTTCCCATTTTGGATGATTGCGGGCTTCAAAATTCTAAACAGGTCACTAATGTAAATATTTGATTAATCAAAGCTTATTTCTTGTTACCTATAACCAGTTTTAAAGTAGCTTAAAAATCTGTCGCTTTCATTTTCTTGAGTTTCTCGGTGTTGAGTTGTGGAGCAATTCAACATGCTATCTAATTCGACAGTTTTATAAGCTGCTACTCCGGATTTTTCAGGGGTAGTATTTTGCCCAAGCCAGAAGTGTATATGGTACTCGATTTCTTTGCCTTTAATGTCTCTAGTCTATAAAATAATATCCATGCATTTAATTTATAATGGTGATTTATGGAGCAAAGATCATCAGCAAGATCGCGTATTTACATGCGCCTATTAGATTTAGGAGGAAAATTTCAGTTTTAAAGTTCTGTTTTTTCTTTCAATCAATGGTTTTACTTGCTAACCTTACAAATGATTTCATAAAATTATTGTTTGCTTTTAATTTTTAAAGTTTGGAAGCGCAATAAGTACATTTAAATTTAGTTTCTGATGCAGTACTAAATGTTGGTATTTATATTCTCATGTCTATACTTCAGATTGAAGAAATATGTGTTCACTTTGTATTCTTAATACTTACTACAGAGTCAATTCCAGATGACTGTCCATATTGCGATGCTGCATAAATAATGTAGGACTCGGTATCGTAAAACGTACCATATTGATCTTTTGTAAGGGCAAGAACGTTCATGTTCTGCAAAACATGAGAAATTCCTAGTGTTAAAATTAATATCCATTGATTTATCCCACGATCAATGTGATTTTCATACTCAAGCTCCAATTTAATCAAAGGATATATTTTATCCTGGTTGTACAGCGTACAAAACTAAATCTTGCATTTACAAATTCTACACAATTTGTCTGATTGGAATTAAAAATGCAGCAATATTTCTGAATGCCTACACTAGATTTCCCATGTACAAAATTCTACAAATATTCCATATACATTTCATGAATATGTATAGACGTTCGCAACTCTATCGCATCCATCAAGATTGGTTTTAACGTTGTTGTTTAAGTTAATGGAGCATTTTAATACGTTGGTAACAACACTTTTGTTGTAATAAAAAAGTTGAAAATTGATGCAGCTTATTTTTTTGCAAATGTGTGTGGTACAACGTATATTATATTCAATTTTAGAAATTTTTTGGAACTTGTTAAGAATTTAGCTGATCAACATGTATGTGCCTTCTAAATCACATTTGCATGGCTCGATTAAAACCGACAAATTTTTATTTTCAATTGTTACTAGATCTTTAGATAAACTCTGTCCTAAGATTGAGAAAGAAATAGAGGAAAAGAGAAAACTGTATTACATTTACTTATCTCAAAAAACCGAGAATGCCAGATAAAATTTCAAGTGCGCACAACCGATGGTAAGAAGAATGATTAGTGATAAGGAAAATGTAGCACGAATCCAAAAGTGGCAGAAAATAGACTCTTATTTAGGAGGTCGAAGAAGTACCGAAAGTTGGAAGACGATAAAATAAATTAGAAAAGAAACGACCAGAGGTAACTTGTAGTTACGATGTTGGAATCATCAAAGGCTAGGGGAAGAAAACCCCGATCAAAAATGTCCTGGTTCTCCAGGTTGGGGCTGGGACATGCTACTAACTCTCTGGTACTCGGCAAAAACAGTGCTAAAAAATCCAATGAAATGCCTCGGAATGGAAAGAAAAACCCAAGAAGACTCAAGCAACAAAAAAAAAAACAATCAATGATTTTTGGTACATGGAACGTGCAAGGAATAAGTCGAAAMAKTACAYTGMARGTAGTACCTMGCASKARGATCAGWACCAWKGMAAAGRTMTGAMMTCTTAGGACAKTASGAYCATTTTTATAGTGGARTTGCYAASGAAAASATGCACAAACTGAAGTGTCCATTTTGATCAACAAAAAATTTAGAAAATTTATTASCAACTGGGAAGCTATAAAGCACAGGAAAATACACAAATACACCTGGACGAAACCTTCCCAAAATTTCAAATCAGTAATTGACTACCTTGTWACTAAACGAAAGATAAAACGAAAGTTATTTTTCCAAATAAAACACWTAGTTCTTTCTTAAGTCATTTATGCTACATTCAGATAATTTTGAAAATGGCTAAGACAATTCCCGCTTTAWAAACAACATTTTCGTAAAAAATTCACACAAAATTTCTTATTGATACTAAATTTCGATTAATCAAGACTAAACAAATATTTACAGATATACATCATACTTTTCGCATTCGTCATTTTTACATCCAGTTTTACTTTTACAATTTCACATAGATCACACAAACTTCAAAAAAACTTTCATATATTTCGAGCGTTAAAAAAGTTTAATAAATATGGTTTGGATAACTTACATCAAATAAAAAGTACAAACGTTTATACACTGTGTATAAATACTGATACTGTAAATGTACAGAGAGTACATTTACAGTTTTCCGTTTTTCTGAAAGTAATGTTATTTTTATGCTCTGATTCCTTTGAATTATTGTGACCGATTTGGACTAAATTGGTCGATAGTCGATGCGCCACGACTTTCATTTCAATGTTCATTTGGTTTGGAAACTAAATAAACATTTGAATAATTTATATATCATATTATACCGATTGAAATATCTGAGTAGCGTCAGTGCAAAAAGTTACTTAATGATAATCTTAAGGAACTCTTAACATCTTTCGTAGTCTCAAGGAAACATGATTCTTTTGCCATTAAATTTTGAGAAATGCAACGGCAAATTTTTTTAACAAGCAAACAAACTCTTACGTCATTATTATTTTATTTTCTTAATGTCTTAACTATGCTTTTGATTAGCGAAAATTAAGATTGGACACGCGGAGTTGAACATAAGATATACACGAATCAAAACAACATTGTTGGAATATATGGGCTTTACTGAATCGGGGGTTAAAAATAAATTAATGATATAAACTACATTTGAATATCAATTCTACTAGGATATAATTCTTAATCAATCAATGATAGTCACTATACTTACTTCTACCCTCCAAATAAGAAAGTCGGCAAAATTTTTGTTAATCTTCTTAAAAGCAACATCAATATTTCCTTGAGAGTCGCCAGTGATTCCGTCATCCTGAAACCAAATTTAATATATTGTGACTATTCAAGCGTCAGTTGCAAACGAAGTTCCATTAGAGAATAGTATTGGGTGTGCATTATTTTATTTCTAATTTATATTAAATTTAATCAAACGAGTTTTTTTCTTTCATTTGTACTTTCATTATTGGATATTCTATACATATACTGCTGCTCATAGGATATGAAAGCTAGTTTATTTAAATATCAGCTGAAATTTCGGGGGTCTATTGCGGATATTGGTTTTAAGATGGTTTTATATTGGAAGTTCAAAGTCTTGTATGGTTATGAAAGGAGACCAATCAATATAAATTCATAATATTAGGTATTAACATATTTCTATAAATACGATCTATCTATAATTGTAGTCTAATTGTAATTTATTAATTGTTCCATACTAGACCATAGCTGATCTTTTCACTAACACTTGATTAAAAATTGATCCGTACGTCTGTTCCATCATGTGGGAATGAATTAATAGTATAACAATATTTTAATCGACTATTGTTATTATTGTAGCGCTTTCTATAAGTATAGGTACCGATTTCTTTCTGGTTTAATTGTTTTCCTTTCTAGTTATACTTTTATAAAACCAAAGCTGTAAAATTAACTTCTTCTTGAGATATTAGCAAATTTTATTCAGAATTAAAGATTTTTGTTTGCCATTAGATGCCATTATTGCAGATTGTGCATTCTTGAAATAAACCGCAAAACTGCGAAACCTAAAATGTGTAATAAAACATGCCATGCCGACCGTGCATGCTCAAGATTACAACGCTAAGAGCTTTTTGATATATGACCGTTTTCATACACTTCACGTTTAAGCGTAACATTGTAAAAATTTCAGGAATTTTATAATATGATTAGAGATCCTGATCAACTAGTTCATCGACTTTCATTTTAATATTTTTATACTACATGTATTCAATTTGAAACTCGGTCTAGATCATCTGATTTCCAATCCGTGTTTCTTTAAAAATAACGTTCATAATTTAAGCTCAATATTGAGAGTCAGCCCGCTTAAAGCTCAATGAGCTCCGCATGGAAGCTATTTCCAATTATAATAATTGAATTGTCGTTTATATTGTATTCATTTTCGCACATAGGTTGCTAGAATAAATATGCATATCGATTAACCGCTCTTCTCCACCAGTTCGCTCTCTTTCTGTAGCTCTCACAACCCAGGATGCGTCTTGGCTGACTCAACAATTTCCCTCCGCAGGGCCTTGTTCATCATTAGCTTTTCTGCTTGCTGCTGATGTTAAGTTGTCTCTCCACCATAGTGGTGGTCGTCCTAATGGTCTTCTACCCGTCGGGGCCTGCTTCCATACTAATTTGACAACTCTTCCGTTTTGCTGTCTTTTGACATGGCTCAACTGAATCTTTCCGCTTTAATTATTTTCACAATGTCCGGTTGATCATATAGTTGTTATAGATCCTTGTTTTTCTTATTACGACATTGTTGTGTGGTTTCACCCCTTGTGGGTCCGTATATACTCCGTAGGATTTTCCTCTCTGCAATCCTCGGTCTGTTCTCGTTCTGTTTCGTCATGTCCAAGTCTCTCAGGCGTACGTCATAATCGGTCTTACAATGGAATGGTATAATCTTATTTTAATAGTCTGAGATACATTTTTGGATTTTATTACTTTCCGTAATGCAAAATAGCAGCTATCGGCACTTTGTATTCTGAGGTTAATTTCCTTGGTCATGTTATTGTCTGACGTGGTAGTGGCAGCCAGATATTTAAATTCATGGACTCTTTCGAAGTTGTATTGGTCCACCGTCACATTTTGCCCTATTCGATCCCTTCGGTCCGTTCTTGATGTGGCCATGCACTTGGTTTTACCCTCATATGTTTTTATGCCCACACTTTCCGCTGCAGATTAATATTTATAAATTCTTCTTTAACGTTCACAATATTTCCAATGATGTTTATATCATCTGGGGACCCCAATTTCTGAAAAGAGGAGTCTTTGTTTTTGCGTCCCT
>NW_026018373.1:0-763 GCF_020466585.1 Dendroctonus ponderosae | reverse complement strand
GAATTGGCAACTCAAAAAAAACCACGCAAATCTAAAACTTCTTGAATTCAAGCATTTTTTGAAAAAACTGCCAACATTTCCTTATCGATGGTTCACATTCTAAACAGGCCATTTAATTCTGTCTAGAATGATGTACAAATGAGCGGTCTTGCTCATTTTGCCTCCGAGAAATGAGCAAAAACGGCACGGAAAACATGAAATTTTGGCATAATCTTGCACCTAAGTGTGTGATTCAAATTTCGCTTTCTGGGTCAAAACTACTCGAATTTCCTCGCTCACGTTGTTACGACTAAATCGAATTTTCAATTCTCTATCCAACGATGCCAAAACGAATTCTGTGGCTCAAATGGTTCTTGAGAAACTCCGTAAAAAGCAGGGTCATGTTCAAGTGGATTTTAAAACTCAAAAAAAACTACGCAAATCTAAAACTTCTTGAATTCAAGCATTTTTTGAGAAAACTGCCATCATTTCCCCATCCATGGTTCACTTTCTAAAAAGGTCATTTATTTCTGCTTAGAATGATGTACAAATGAGCGTTCTTGCTCATTTTGCCTCCGAGAAATGAGCAACAACGGCACGGAAAACATGAAATTTTGGCATAATCTTGCACCTAAGTGTCTGATTTAAATTTCGCTTTCTGGGTCAAAACTACTCGAATTTCCTCACTCACGTTGTTACGACTGAATCGAATTTTCAATTCTCTATCCAACGATGGCAAAACGAATTCTGTGGCTCAAATGGTTCTTGAGAAACTCCATAGAAA
>NW_026018372.1:0-914 GCF_020466585.1 Dendroctonus ponderosae | reverse complement strand
AGCGTTTAAAATATTACTATCGCGCTTCAAAAAATTAGTAATTCTTTTGAAAAATGCAGCTCTTCAAACCATCTTGATTAAAAAATTTTAATTCCTAGACTGCATTTAATCCAAGATCAGAATCTCCGTTTTTTTTACAGCTAAGTAGATTAGAACAAGAACTCCATTTTACATCAGTGGACCAAAAATCCCTACGAGCTCCTCTGCAGGGGCGGATCCAGCTTTAAAGTCAGGGGGCGTTATGTAGAAAAAATACAGTCTTCTGTTGTTTATGAAATTAGAAAAATGATCGTCGTTTTGTACAAGGGTGGCGCAAGTTTATTGCAAAATTTCATGTTTTCCGTCCCGTTTTGCATGTTTCTCGGAAGCAAAATGAGCAAGAACGCTCGTTTTTACATTATTCCAAAGATAACTAAATGGCCTTTATTGGAAGTTTCTCAAGAACCATTGGAGCCACAGAATTCGTTTTAGCATAGTTGGATAGAGAATTGAAAAGTCCATTCAGACGTAACAACGTTAATGAGGAAATTCGAGTAGTTTTGAACCAGAAAGCGAAATTTGAATATCAGACACTTAGGTGCAAGATTATGCCAAAATTTCAAGTTTTCCGTCCCGTTTTCGCTCATTTCTCGGAGGCAAAATGAGCAAGAACGCTCATTTGTACATCATTCTAGACAGAAATAAATGGCCAAATGGCAAGAAGTTTTAGATTTGCGTGGTTTTTTTTTTAGTTGCAAAATCCACTTGAACATGACGCTGCTTTTTTCGAAGTTTCTCAAGAACCCTTTGAGCCACAGAATTCGATTTGGCATCGTTGAACAGACAATTGAAAACTCGATTCAGTCGTAACAACGTGAGTGAGGAAATTCGAGTAGTTTTGACCCAGAAAGCGAAATTTGAATATCACACATTTA
>NW_026018371.1:0-1045 GCF_020466585.1 Dendroctonus ponderosae | reverse complement strand
TGATATAATGTCCTCTACTGGCAACCTGGACGGTACTATGGCAAAGTTTCCTCCCTTGGCCAGCACGCTTTGTTCGTCAGCAGTAAGTTCCTTGCGGGTCAAATCGTTAGAGTGTTTTACAATGACGTCCCTGACTTAACCTACCTTAATCTACCTTAACCTAATGTGGGCACATTACCCTACCCCTAAGTTTAGACCTAGATCTAATACAATCTCTCTTGCTACATAAGCCTACTACATCCTCTCTTGCTTCCTAAATCTAACCTAAAGTTAGCCCATGGTTCTCGATGTGGTTCAACTACCGTGACGTGATGTTTGACGCAGACATAGCCATTTAAGGTTACGATTTTTAATGAGAGTTTTGAGCTCAGGCGGCAGAGAGAAAGGGTTTTTGTTGGAATTTGGCTTTAGCATTGTGGCTTTTGAGAGTGCTGCGGTGATGGTTTCTGTGATTTGGGCTGTTAAGTTGTTTAGATCTTCCAAGTTTTGCGGAGAGTGGGCAGAGATTTGAGCCTCTCCAAGGTGGTATGCAAGGGCGTCCCAGTCTGTGTAAAAAATTGGGGCTAAGGGGTTGCTAGTGTACTGTTCATTAATGTCGATAATGATAGGGTTGTGGTCAGAACTTAGGGAATCGGAGTTTGTAACGTGGAGGATGTGGTAGATGTCTTTGGAGATGGCAATGTCGAGAATGTCGGGGGTATTGTGGTCATAGTGTGTTGGCTCTGAGGGAGCATGAATTTGGAATTGTAAGTCTTGTGCGTAGTTGAGGAGCTTGCGCCCCTCAGGGTTTGTTTTCCTGCAGCCCCAGGAAGTGTTTTTGGAGTTCAAATCTCCAGCGAGTAATGTCGGGATGTTTCGATTGAGAAGGTTCGAGTAATCGAGTTCGGTTGTACGTGTATTGGGTGGTTTGTAGGCCGAAATAATGAGGATCTGGGAGTTTTCCATGTTTAGGGTGACCGACGTGTGTTCGATTGAGGTGTTGGCGATGGGGGGGTTTGGGGAATGGGAAATGGAGTTTTTGACAATAATGGCAGTGCCGCCCCCT
>NW_026018370.1:0-1027 GCF_020466585.1 Dendroctonus ponderosae | reverse complement strand
TACTCTAAATGAAACAGAACAAAAATATTCTACAATTGAAAAGGAATTGCTCGCCATAGTTTGGGCATGTAAATATTTTAGACCCTATCTTTACGGCAGAAAGTTTCAAATATATGCCGCTCATCGACCCTTGGTATGGTTGTTTAATCTAAAGGAACTAAATTCTAAACTCGTAAGATGGATGCTTAAACTCGAAGAATTTGATTACACAATCATTTTTAAAAGCGGAAAACAAAATACTAATGCTGATGCTCTTTCTCGTATCACTCTGAACGCACTAGAAACTAATTCAACCCATAACAACCCAGGTGACATTGATATCGATATTGAAAAATTTCTAGAAGAAACAACTAGTCAACCCAGACGATCTAAAGAACGAAAATATCAGCCAAATTATTGAAGAACTAGAAAAACCCTTAACATCAAGAATAAATGTAATATCAAATGTTCAAATAAGACCACCGCACAATTCTTCACAAACCATTCATAGTCTTAATGCAAACGAAAGCCCTGCAGAAATGACTCTTTTAGACGAAATAATTAATAATAAACCAAATCAAATAATTGCCCATCAAGCTCCTTATGAAGCCTACATAAATGTAAAACAAGAATCATTTGACGGACAAAAAATCATCCATGTTACTATTCCAAACAATGTAAATGCAATAACAAAATTTCTCAAAGAATACCTTATAAGCAAAAATACTTACATTCATTTCCTTTCTCCAGAACTACGATGTACATTCCAAGAAACTCTAACGGAACACTTTAATACTTTCAAACTCATTGATTGTAGCAAACTAGTAAACAATGTAAAACTGGAATAAAGAGAAATGATAATAATTAACTGGCCAGATTAAAATTAAGCTATTACTGGAAATCAATGAAAAACGATATTTCTAATTTCATCAATAATTGCGAAATTTGTCAGAGATCAAAATATAATAGAAGACCACCAGATCAACCTCTGATACTTACTGAAACTCCTTCAAAACCATTCGAAATACTACACATTGATACTCTAGTA
>NW_026018369.1:0-1046 GCF_020466585.1 Dendroctonus ponderosae | reverse complement strand
CATTTCTGCAATCCTGTTTGCCACAAAAGTAGTCCATCTGTTTGGAGTACCTCTGTACACATTGCCAATTTTCAATTTGAGATCTGGAACAATACGATGAACCAACATAGAGAGAAACAAAGCGCCACATAGCTCAAATCTTGGCAAGCTCACAGTTTCTTCGACTTCGAACAAAGAAGATTTGAAGGCGCTGATTTATCTTCATAAATTGCTCTGATATAGATACATGCCTCATATGCTACCATAGATGCATCTGAAAACCCGTGAATTTGAATCTCAATGATGTCCTTAGACTCAAAAACCCATCGTGATATTTTCCAGTGGCTTAAATCACTTAATTTACATGAAAAGGTTTTCCAATTTTCCTTAAGATCCGTTGGAAGTTCATCATCCCAACAAAGTTTGCGCACCCAAATTCACTGCATTAGTAATTTTGCACAAACTACTACAGGACTCACAAAGCCTAACGGATCAAACATTTGAGAAATCCTAGACAAAACAAGTCGCTTAGCTATCTTCTCAAAAGATGTTTTAATATTTGGCAAACGAATTTTAAATTTATCCTGACCTGGTTGCCACACAATACCCAACACTTTTCCATCCTCCGAGTTGAAATGAAATTCTTTGCCATATTGGTTACCCTCGCCTGAATCTAAAATAGATAGATCATTTGAAAACCACTTATGCAACGAAAATCCTCCTGACCGCAATATTCCAGTCAATTGAGCTTTCAACTCAATAACCATATTCTTTGAATTTGCACCACAGAGTATATCATCGACATAACAATTATTTAAAATAGCATTTGCTGCTAGTGGATAATTTGAACTTTCATCCGTAGCCAATTGATTTAGACATCGAGTAGACAAAAATGGTGCAGCCTTAGTCCCATATGTAATTGTTTGAAGTTCAATCACCCTGATTGGATCATGTGAATTTTCTCTCCATAAAATATTTTGAAGAAATAATTGCTTTGGATTAATTTTAATCATCCTGTACATTTTTATTATATCGGAAACTAGCACAAATTTGAAAGTGCGGAATCT
>NW_026018368.1:0-929 GCF_020466585.1 Dendroctonus ponderosae | reverse complement strand
CAATCCAACGTGGGATTTTAAATAACAAAGTTGAAATTCGATCTTCAACTGTTAATATCTTCTAGAAATTTTCGAAAAAAATTTGTTCAATATTTGTCTGGTACTCCTCAAGGGAGCCTCTATCACCCCTTAAAAGGAAGGACGCCAATTTTGAATCACCCTGTATGTATTTTACATACAGGATGATTCAAAATTAGCGTAATTCCTTTTAAGGGTATATAGGGACCCACTTAGAGAGTACGAGAAAAATATTGAAAAGTTTTTTTTGGAAAATTTCAAGAATATATTAACAGTTGAAGACCGAATTTCAACTTTGTTATTAAGCATTATTTTGAAGAGGTCCCACGTTTGGTTGGAAGCCTATTGGAATACTTAAGCATTCGAAAAGAGAAATTACAATCTTTTTGTCAAATTACGAAAAACAATTATATTAAAAAGTACTCTTCTACAATTTTTTGATGAAAATTCGAAGCGGCAATGATGTTTTTTGTCAATAACAGATAGTTACAGGTAGACAGCTTTCGTCTATAATAAAAAGCATTTGTCAAACTGTGGCTTATTTTGAAGCTTCTTTCACAAAATGTAAACGAATTTGCGAATATGCGATTAGTTATGGGAAAATTCCACAGTAACATAGCAGAAGCTTTACTAACTTACACCAGCAAAGAGCTACACACTAGACGAGTGTTCCGAAATGGACGCAGATAGGGGACAATCTAAAGGTGCTCGGTTGGAGATTATTGCAGCTGACCCTCCAGGAGTACTTGAAGCATTGCATAACAACTGAACGTTCTCAAACACTGGATACTTAATTGTCCCGATAACTCCCCCGAGGAAGGGCCTACATTCCTACCATGTATCTAATACTCACAGGACACTAGAACACATTAAATCTCTGATCTTCCGAACACCGGTTCAAATTGAACAGC
>NW_026018367.1:0-995 GCF_020466585.1 Dendroctonus ponderosae | reverse complement strand
CGAACTGAGTTTTGCATGTGGGTGTTAGATAAAGTGGCAGAAAATTAAAAGTTTTTCGAAAATGTGTTATTTAGTGATGAATGTACTTTTCATAACAATGGTCTCGTGAATAGACATAACTTTCATTATTATTCTGATACGAATCCGCGCGAATGGTTTGATGTTTCTCCAGTTTCTAATAAACCATCTCTCAATATTATTAGAAAGAAGAAGTCCCTTTCAATATTAGAATCAACATGTGGCTTCAATTGGATGGAGCTCCGCCTCATTAGCACTGCGAAGTTCGGCAATTTTTAAATGCCAACTTTCAAAACAGGTGGATTGGCAGAAATGGGTTTCAAAATTGGCCTCCCAGATCTCCGGACTTAACTCTTTCTTTAACGGATTTCTTTTTGTGGGGTATATAAAATGAATTGTCTACCGTACACTTCCGACAACTTCACACGATATGAAAACACGCATAAGAGACGCTTTTAAAACTGTAACTCCGCAAATGTTGTCTAGGGTTAGTAGTGTTTACAAGTGCCTGGAATGGCGGGTCAACATTTCGAACATTTGTTATAAATAATTTTCCTTTGTTTTATGTTATTGTTGATATGTTATTTAACCTTTTAATTTAAAAAACCCCAAATCGTGCATAGAACCATTATTTGGTTTATTTTGTGAAAAGGCAAAAACTTAGTTATCAACATCCTAGTACCATTCGATAGGTAGTTAAAAATTGCATTTCCTGGTAAGCTAAAAAATATGGGGTTGTATTTAAATTAATCAAGTTATAGCCAGTTAAAGTTCTTATTTGATTAGTTTAAATTTGTGGACACCCTGTATAAAATGGTAAGTTTTTTATCACTGGGATGTAAAATATGATTTTTTGTTACACTACACTACGAATTACGTTTACATAACTTAAATAATTCGCAAGTATTTGACACATGAAAATAATATTAGATTTTGATAAAATTCGAATTATTTAAAAAACCTTTAGATTTAGACAT
>NW_026018366.1:0-1050 GCF_020466585.1 Dendroctonus ponderosae | reverse complement strand
TTAATAGCTAAGTTTTCGCCTTTTTACAAAATACGTCAAATAGTCGTTCTGTGCACAATTTGGTGTTGTTTAATTTAAGGTTCCTATGCCATTTACACATGTCAACTCATTTATTTTATTTTTCAGTTTAGACTGCAAAGTCTTTTTTTGATAGCTAGAGTGGTATTGTTTTTTGTAATTGTTGACGTGTTGGTCGTTATTTTAATATTATTATTGTGTTTCTAAGTGAAAATGAAGAATTGTCCAAGAGAAGAGCGTATTGACATGATTTTCACCCTTGGAGAATCTCAAAAAAACTTTTATCCTTATAAAATTCAGCTTTGCCAAGAACTTGATGGAAATGATTTTGAAAACCGAACTGAGTTTTGCATGTGGGTGTTAGATAAAGTGGCAGAAAATGAAAAGTTTTTCGAAAATGTGTTATTTAGTGATGAATGTACTTTTCATAACAATGGTCTCTGGTGAATAGACATAACTTTCATTATTATTCTGATACGAATACGCGCGAATGGTTTGATGTTTCTCCAGTTTCTAATAAACCATCTCTCAATTTTATTAGAAAGAAGGACTTCTTCTTTCTATATTAGAACCAACATGTGGCTTCAATTGGATGGAGCTCCGCCTCATTAGCACTGCAAAGTTCGGCAATTTTCAAATGCCAACTTTCAAAACAGGTGGATTGGCAGAAATGGGTTTCAAAATAAGCCTCCCAGATCTCCGGATTTAACTCCACTAGATTTCTTTTTGTGGGGTACATAAAAGGAATTGTCTACCGTACGCTTCCGACAACTTCACACGGTATGAAAACACGCATAAGAGACGCTTTTAAAACTGTACCTCCGCAAATGTTGTCCAGGGTTAGCAGTTGTTTTGTTTTGAAAAAAGAATTTACAAGTGCCTGGAAATGCCCGGTCAACATTTCGAACATTTGTTATAAATAATTTGCCTTTGTTTTATGTTATTGTTGATATGTTATTTAACCTTTTAATTTGAAAAACACCAAATCGTGCATAGATCCATTATTTGGTTTATTTTGTAAAAAGGCAAAAA
>NW_026018365.1:0-1051 GCF_020466585.1 Dendroctonus ponderosae | reverse complement strand
TCCAGAAATTGTTTATTTTTTATACTAAAAATGTCTTTTTTGATTTTTTCGTTGAGTAATTTTTCTAGTTTATGGTTATGAATTTGTTTTTGAATAATAAATTTTAAGAGAGTGAGACGTGAGGAAATTGTGTCTTTTTTAAAGACAAAAATTTTTGAGGCGAAATACCCAAAAAGAAGTTTGTAAAAATGAATCCGCCTCAACAATATAGAACTTATCTACAATTTATATAGGTAGTTTAATTACGTTCTTTTTCACCAAACGCCAAAGGTGCCTGTTAGAAATATTTATTTTCTTTGTTCGGCTCATTTTATTGCCCTCAAATAATATTCATAAGCCTTTTAGTACATAAATGAACTGAACCACTCGAAATGAGAACAACATAACATCGTCCACATGGTCTAAGTCAGAGATAATTTAGTTAAATATACTTACCTATACTAAAGTTTCTACATTTAAAAAATATAGGTACTTACCAATATATTATCACTTAGTTTGCTGAACCACTCAAGTAATCTAATAATGAAAAATTAAATAATGCAACCTGCCAAATAATGTGTTGTTCGGAGAAACCTTTGAATATAAAACTAATATAATTAATATTATTATTCTGAGATATTTGCTTAAGATTATTATAAATGTGAAATTTTTAAGAAAGAATATATACTTTATAATTAAACACTAGTGTACAAAAACTAAAATTATTTTATTTTATACATAATACATAGTTGTAGTTAATAAGTTAAATTTACGTAAATTTTTAAAGTAAAAAAATTAAAAGTACCTGCAGCATATAGACTGCAGAATTTAATATAAGTTTATGTTACATTATGGAAGTACTTTTAATAATTCAAAATTCCTTAATATATTTAATATATTGCAATTGTGGTTTGTTTTTATTTAGCCTTTCTCCACCACCTGTTTTTAAACTAATCAGGTTTTTAAATTCAATGGTCTTCAATTAAATTAGACGCTAGATAATTACATATTAATCCAATTTAAGGATGTGTATAATCTCGTCAAGCTTCATTAATTCACTACAACAGATTAA
>NW_026018364.1:949-1053 GCF_020466585.1 Dendroctonus ponderosae | reverse complement strand
GGACGGAAAACATTGCAATAATCTTGCGCCACCCTTGCACAAAACGACGATAATTTTTCTAATTTCATTGACAACAGAAGACTGTATTTTTTCTACATAACCAG
>NW_026018364.1:725-851 GCF_020466585.1 Dendroctonus ponderosae | reverse complement strand
CGTGAAACGTGTGTAAATGACACAAAAATATGATCAATAATTGAAACCACCAACTGTGGCTTTCAAATGAGTGCAATCGGAGGCTTGAAAGTGATATTTGGCCCCCTATTGAGGTCAAAACTACAT
>NW_026018364.1:0-149 GCF_020466585.1 Dendroctonus ponderosae | reverse complement strand
TCTCTGTTTGTTTGTGAATTTACTTTATCCGCTGGTGCTCAAGTCGCTTTACTGGGCCTTTGCCTGGTAACAACGCAAAATACTAATGAAGGATAATAATCGGATGCAAAAAGTGATTTTTCCTAATAGCGGAAACGCTGCAATTGCAG
>NW_026018363.1:0-31881 GCF_020466585.1 Dendroctonus ponderosae | reverse complement strand
TACCGACAATCTTAGCTCAGTATATCATACATTAATTAAATGAAATAAACATAGAATATTAACTAACACCCGGTATATTGAAGAATTTTGCAAACCCAAAATAATATCCTCAGAATACAAAGAAAAATAGCTGAAAGTAAAATAAATCAATATAAACAGTATTTTATTCGCCTTGTGTCCAAAATGGACAAAATACTCCAAGTGTATGCCAAGGCTTAAAGCAGCAACAATGCTACCCATGTAAGTAAAAATATTTAAGTGTCTGAACAAAGAATTTTAGTCTCTTCCCAGATTTGATTGTCCTGACTAATCAACTGTTAGGCCTAATTAATTTTAGAATGTTTTAAAGTATTGCAATTGTGATGTATTTTAATGTGTGATATGATGAGGCTGTTGACGAACTGTGGTTGTTTTTTAAATTAATGAAATTTTTTATAACTATCTGTTATTTTAGAAAAACTGATGATGGTGGAAAAATACACCGAAACGTATTTTAATTGATAAATAGGGACAATAAATGACTGAAACCCAGGAATTAATTTTGATTTGGAATTGATCTTAATGTTTTCATTTCGGTTGTTGTAAGTATTATTTTGGCTTCTGCTGATTCAGCTCTCGTTTCTATTGAATATGTTAGTATTGACCTTACACATGACTTATGTACCCCTATTTTGCCGTCCAGCCTCACATCTCTATCCCTCCAGCTAACACCCCTTGAACATCCTGGTACCTAAGCTGCTTTATTAGCCTGCTTTCGTAGACTTTCTTTTAGATCTCCGCAGATGGATATTTCTATTCCCAGATATTCGAACTTGGAAACTTCTTCGATTGCTTCTTCGTTAATTACGATTTTGCATCGTCTGGGATCCCTTGCTACTACGAGCGATTTGGTCTTAGATGTTGATATCTGCATATTGTAAATTTATGTCGTTGTTTTAAAGGTATGCACCAAGCACCATAGGTTATTTTCAGTATCCGAGATCAGAATTGCGTGGCCCACATACCAAAGAATTTTTATCTCTTTTCTCCCTAGCCCTTATCTGCGTCCTATCTGTTTTTTTTTCGATAGTTTTGTATTAATAAATTGAATAATAGTGGACATAAAACACTACCAAACATTAGAAAATTATTGTGCAACAGCATGCGTTACCAGAGATTAGTAGTCTCTGGCGTTACACACTTTGTTTTACAATTTGTGAGCCCTTTACAGCCCTTTACAACTAGTAATTTAGTCCAGTCCACCAATGTATCAAGAATCGCTTTAAAAAATGTCAAGAACAGATATTTGTTTGTAAATAGTCTATGATAATAAGCACAGTTCCATCCCGTCTCTACTCTATGAGCATTCATAAGATGCTTCACGTTTCAACAGCTAGAATAAGATGTGATAGGAAAATACAGAAAACATTTTTATGATTGCAACCCGTAGTTTCGAAAATACCGCGTGTCGAATCTACGAAAGTATTTTGATTAAATAAAAATTAATAGTTAATAACTTTTTAATAACAAACTACACTGCTAACAAAAAATTAATATTTTA
This sequence comes from Dendroctonus ponderosae, assembly GCF_020466585.1. NCBI lineage: Eukaryota > Metazoa > Arthropoda > Insecta > Coleoptera > Curculionidae > Dendroctonus > Dendroctonus ponderosae. The sequence continues at coordinate 30,341 of NW_026018363.1, read as the reverse complement.
TCAAATAACTGAAAAAGGGGGTAGATATGTTGAACGCACAAGAGACAAGAAGGTTTCTCTAAGTGGGTTAAAAAAAAAGCTGCTAAAATTCTGTGGCGCACCTTAAAAAATATGTACCTCTCTGTACAATCGCAAAACGAGCCTGCCTTCCAAATGTGAAAAAATACTCAAAAAATACAAGACTTGAACCGGAAAACCAAAATAATCACTATAATTTCAACACCCTGTATCTCGGAAACCAAGAGTTTATCGGCATATGACTACATAAAATTATCTATTTATTTATTCTTTTCCGATTAACAAGAATTTCGTTTATCTCAAAAAGCTTAAAATATACAGTGAAAAATTTAATCGCTGAAGAAATTGGCCGTTTAATGATGGTCAATTACGCCAGCATGGCTTATCAGAAAGTTCATAATTTTGCAAACACAGTGACGAAATTTGGTATTCGTTTTGCGCTATTTTTCAACAAATCTGTAACTTAGAAACTTACAAATTGGCTTCGGTATAGTCCGTTAGAAGACTGATAGGGAAGTAATAAGATGCAAACATCACTTAGGATCAATTTTCGCAGATATTTGCAGAATTAGAGAAACGTTTACCCTCACAACTAGGTCTGAACGTAATAAACACAAAAAATAAATTAAACTTACTATTTTTGAGACATTTCATCGGCCTAATTTTTCGGTAATATGTTACAGTAAAATGTCGATAAACGGTCTAAATGTATTTGCGAAAAAGTAATAGAGCGTTAAAATAATAAGTTATGTGATAAATTAAATGACACTTAACACTAGTTAAAAATCAGATATCAGATATATATGAGTTAAATTACATATACAGCGCATCCTAAAATATCATCTTTATAATACATCGAGCGCTGTGTTTAGTATATCTTCCTGCGGCATTGATCACTGAAGAAGCAGGCGCTTTAACTTCTTTTTTCCATGTTTAACTGAAGATAAGTTGCACAAAAAGAAATCATTAAGAAACCTTGCGTTATTTTTTGTCGTAAGTACCCATTAGCTTCGGTACAATAATGCTAGTTTTTACACTCATTTCTCAAATGTTTTTATATATATTAAATCTGCAGCTGAAAAAAGTACGCTCTTTCACCTATTTGCGAGGCACTGGAGACTAAAAACATTTTTAATACATTTATTTATAACTAAGAATGTAGTCACTTGCAGCCACATAACGAAATTAATTGTCTTTTCATATTAAAATAATAATAAAATAACTTTCGAAATCAATTTGTGCAGAATTTCCGCATCTTCGATACAAAACGGAATTTTGAAAAATCAAAGAAGGATCTATTTCAGAATAGTTCAAAAATGAACTCCTTGAATCTCTATGGTAAGTTTAATAATAATACGCACAGTACATAATTTTTCCAGGAGTGTTTACGAAAGGTAATAAAACTAAAATTGAAATTGTAATACACATACAACTGTTTATTGAGACATATTAAACCATCAGTCATCTTGTTAAAATTATTGATACAAGTTGAATAACAATGCAGTGCACCGTTGAATCTGACTAATATTACCAAGAAACTACACATACAGGGCAGCACACGATACGATCGCCCATGTCTTTCTCACAGTGGTATGGTTTTGTGATTGTAGTAAATTGCAAAAAAAGTGTAACTATGTCATATCCTGTATCAGGCAAAAATAGTAAATATTAGCTACGTCACACTAAAACAAAAAATTATTAATTAGAATTAAATATGAAAGTTTACCGCTAACACAGGTGTCTGTGAATATCAGGCGAAAAGTAATAAAAGCAATAATATACGGACAATACAAACCAAAGTAAACATGATTAAAATATACTAGAATTGCAATTACTGAAGGTTTTAGCTGTTCTATCTGAAATTCCGGGCCACGTCTGGATTTATCTAAGCATTTACGGAAGGGGGTATCCGAAATATTTGCGGATTTTGTGGTTGAAATGTGGGGAGAAACAGAAGTACATGTCAGGACATCTTAGAATTACTGCTAAAATACGATCATCACAATGCAAAAATGCATCACCAAGATAAAATATATAAAATTATATCATACACAATAAAAAAAACACTCGTACTATCTTGAAAATACAGTGTCTTCAACCCACTATAATTTAAATAATTTGTTAGAGCCGTTCACTGTTAAATTATGTAGATATTTAAATCAGTTTCTAAATAATTACACAAATTTCGCAATGATTACTCTAATTGTTATGATAATAAAATGATAATTTTTTATCATGATATTGAAATGAAATTGAGTAAATACAAAATGTAAATATACTATGCATAAATTAACAGTGTCTATTCGATTCTCTTACACAGCAATGTTTAATTTACGAGACAAATTATAAATATTTTTGAACATATTGAAGCACACTGAGTAGTGGCATTGAATTTCTTGATGGAGTTCGAATATGGCAAATCAAGTAATAAAAACAAGTGCCAAGAACAACTTGGACCATAACGCTATGCCCATGAGAGCGCTTAAATACACAAAAGAAAACATAAATCAACTCATACAATTTAATAGTACGTAATTAACCATAGTATATAACAAATTTAGAACCGCAAAATAACAAATTTCTGAAAACACAATTCGAAATGCAGATAAGGCAATTTTCGCAAGAAATTAATACAATTGTTATTAGTAATAGCAGTTTGGGGACACCGCGACTTGGCCTGGTATCGGAGACATAAAACGGTATGGGCGAACATTTGACACGCTGTGAAGTCTTGAGTTAACATTTTGATTGTAAATTGAATAAAAACTAGTAATTAGCAACAACATAGTCGACATGGCATTTGGAAAAACATTTCAAAAATAATCAATTAGTGTGTTTTTAAAATTATCCCTATAAAATTTGATGTCGACTGATCGAGAGAGAGACATATTTGGATACAGTTTTGGTAAACTGTTGATTCAAAATATCTGAAGTGTTTCCTGTGACTGAACTGACCGAACAAATATCTTGCCTTCTCGTGCCAATAATATTCGCCCAATCTGTAGCTGAACGGCGCCCAGCCACTCGCATTCATACTTGCTCTCACTCAACAGCCACATGCACGCGCCGTGCACCGTTTAGCTCCATGCTCCGTACGAGTCTTGGTACCATTGATCGCCGTTTAGGGGCTGTTGTGCCAAAGGCTGGCCGCCCCAACCCCCTTGCCCACCGCCGCTCTGGAAGCGTCGCTTTGTCTCCCCTTGATTTTGGTGACCCCCATCAAACTTCCGTTTACCTGCTGAAATAATTAACAAAATTATTAAGACATATTTTCACTTATATGCATATTTGGAAACAGCAACATGACTTGTGCATATAGAGAGTGCTAGTTTTTTTCGCATTATTTTAAAGTTCTCTGCTCAGATCAGTGCTAATTTTGCAGGTTGTACAAGTGCTGTACGAGTTCTACTGGTGCGTCCAGATCTAACAGACAGGCATCGCTTCTGTTGGTGTTTTGACGAAATATTAAAGAAACTTGCCATAAAAAAGGCCGTTCCTCCATAACAATAATTAATAAAGTAGAAAAACCGCCACTCTGTATACATCACAATTCATAGGAATCACAACCAATAAATCATTTGAGATTCACAATGAATAACACTGACATTTTAAGTTCACTATTATTCAAATAGTTGACACTTTAATGATCTCCTTTTCAATTTCTACTGGCCTGTATATTTGTTGCTAGCTCAAAGCTCAATTTAAATGTTTTGTTATTGATCATGGAATGTCCCATTTGTGCTATCGGTCGTTTTTTGTTGTAACTAGTCTTGAACATTAGCTCTCAACTTGGTCGGTTTTTAGTAATTTTTTTAGATCTGCGAGTTGTGAAAGTTATATATAAAAATTATTTAAATAAATAGTTAAAAGGTGCCCTTGTCCCCGTTGGATATTCAATTTTTTGTGGTAATTTTCCGATTAATTTACAATTGAAAAAACGAAAGTCTTAGACGTTCATACAGGTTGAGCCTTATAAAATCTTGCCCGTTCTATAGCCCAACCAAATTAACTCAAATATGACTAATAGGCATTTTATATTGCACCTCCTGTATACCACATATTTCAGAGACAACGTCTTACAACGCTGAAAGTTGAATTGCACATGAACAATCTCATACGGGTCCTTTTATATTGAACAATTGGGTCATAGTAAAAGTCAAAGTAAGTGATACTTTAAAAGACACGACCTGTATAAAAAAATTAAAAACGCATGTCGATAAAATATAATAATCAAACGCATCTTATATTGAATGAAACATATTTTTAAAGGATAATCCAATTTTTCATGTTAAAGCATGCTTGTCGAAATCAACTAAATATTCGCATATTAGTATAGAGTTTTTTAAATAAAATCTTGCGTTGAACACAGTAGATAATCCAATAATACTTTGAACATGGTGTTTATATATAAACGAATTGCAAGCGTAAATATTTATGAACCTAAAATGCCATTGTTCATTCAGTCCAGTATGACTGGTGGTTTATCAAAAAAGCAGATAGATTTGTTTGGTTGTGAAACCATATTTGCATGGTTTTTTTAAATAATGGGAAACATACATGCTGCATTCCAACAAAAAAATCACTTCTGTGGGGAAAAAACAGCTAAACTGAACAAGGAGTAGGGACTGGGATGGAATGATCTAACCAACCGACATACAAGCCACTGGAAAAGGATAAAGGGATTACGTTAATAGCAATAAAGGTAACATACAATAATCTGGATCAGTTCTAACACTACGAACCTAATTGCTTCATTTTAATTAAATCGATCTATTTCTAAAGGCGTAGATTTTAATATGACCTATGATTATGATTTATCATTTCCGAATGTTGCATTATTGAGTTTTTTCTGTAAATCCATTTGTCTGTGCACCACTAAACTTGCAACGTTGGAAAAAATTTCAAAACGCTTTTAGGTCGTTTAGTGCAGATCAAAAGGTGTTCCGAACTTTTTACGATTGCCAAAAAGCGAATCAATAATGCTGCTACATATATACAGCGTAGATAAAAAAAAGTTTTGGAGATCTGAAGTAGTCCTATAAATAGTACCTGGAGGGTTGCTCCAGAAGTCCGACAAACGTCTACTTTACATTTAAATTATTATATTCTTATCTTTCTTGGGTCTCAGTCAAAGTTTTTGCGAAACATAAAGTTAACATGTAAAAAATAATTTTTATATGTGAGACGCTTGAAATGAATGAGTGACACATTTAAATCAAATTTTCAGTTTGTTGCTAAGTTCCTGAGCATGGTGTTTGGTCATGACAAAACAGGATAACTGGATAATTGATATAGAATCAATTATCCAGGAGCATGAGATTTGTTTTCGAGACAAATTGTATCTATATTATCAATTATTAGATAGTAAGAAAATTACTAATTGCAGTTTAGAATTGTTCGAACTGTTGATTTGCAACCCTATGGAAATTTCAAAAAACTACCGACTGTTACTTTTTGTACACACTAAACTAACCCAACGGCAAAGGCGGATCCAGGGGGGATCATGGGGGTCATGACCCCCCCTTGCGCTGGGTTTATAATGATATAACGATAATTTTTCTAATTTCATAGACAACAAAAGACTGAATTTGTACTACTTGACCCCCCTTGACTCGAAAGCTCCTGCCCAATGGTTTTATGAGCACACTTGTAAAAATATGTATCAATTATCATGTACACTGTATCAATTGTAATTAATTCAAAAAAAGCCTAATTTGGCCATAAACAAACTTTGACAGCCTCTTAAAAAAAACAATTTCTTTAAGGGGGCTCATGCGCACAAACAAAAATTTTGGCCTTGATGACCTCTACCAGCAAGAGTTTGTAGGTTTATTATTGAACACCATGTATGTAAATCTGCATTAACGAGGAATTAATATGTAAATGTGCGGAACATTGAAATTTTTAAGTAGTTTATTAGAGTTTTATCAAGCGTATATAATAATAAGACAAAACTTTATTTATTAATAAATTAACAAGACAAAAACAATTTTACAAAAGATACCCAAAATTGCTCGCATAAAAAAATTTTGGAACCCTTCCGCACATTCTAAACATTTTTTAATGCGTATCTTCTGTGCATTATCTTGAACTTGCCGTCTCCCCAATTTCTTATACATACATATTTGATATTTAACTATATTTTTAACACCCGTAACGCATAAAGAAAAATTGATAGCACCAAGCTCTGCAACAAAAACCGTATGGTATTTTTAACTCAGAAAAAAAAAATGTTGTTAGTTTTATTTATGCATTATTTTTCAAAATTCTCAGCAATTTTGATATTAATAGTTTCCGAACTACGGTGATCAGGTCGGATGTGATAATTCTACATACACTGAGCGTGGTATTTTACAAGCATTCTTTTTCAATAATAAAATCCAAGATTGATTATTGTTTTCAACTCAAACATTGTAAAACAGTACACATACCTTGTAAACTTGCCCCCTTGCCTCGGGCCACTCCACGAGCGGCCGGGCGCGCCACCCCACGGGGTGCGCCCGCGCCCCGTCCCACTCGGCCCCCCTGTGCCGCCCCACGGCCCGGTGGCCCACCGGCTCCCCGGCCACGTGCCACCGCCCCACGCCCACGGCCAACCTAAACAAAAAATATATATTTAAAACTCACAACGATGTAGATTTAACATTTTTTAGGCCAAAAAAACAATTTTATTCTCCAGTTTTGAGCTCGAACAGTTAATTACATACAAATGCATAGATTGAATAAAAACTGAGTGAATAAATTGTTGTCCTTTGTCAAGCCTACGTTTTACGAGAAATAGTGGGAAAAGTTTTGGAAGCTGTATAACAAATGTCTTTAGCAGGAGTTTCTTTGCCGCATTGGAAGATTTTTTAAACAAATTTTATGCCGTTTCCAACAGATTTCCCATATTTTTTGGACAATATATACAGTTATTCGTTAGTTTCGCAAAATGAGAATTGCAAATAGTCAAGTTTCCACATTATGTAATCGGAATAATGTAAATAGACATCTAAATATCATAGTACACCCATCAAAATTTGCCCAAATAACTTTTAAATAACCATACGACTAAACCGGATGTTTTCTTATTTTTGCACCATTACACTGGTTGGGTGAAAAGGATCAGGAAATGGGTATTAATTCTTAAAGAAGCCAAAAGTTCTTCAAAATTTTAAATCTGTGGCCAGGAAACAATTTATTTTAAATGAAAAGCATTCTTCCAAGTCGAGCAAATTTGAAAACGTAATTACTTATAAAACATGACTTTTTAGTTAAGAAACAACTTGGCCACATTAGTAAATAATAAACGGGAGGTGTGTTGTTGAGTTACCAATACATTAATCTTCACATAGAAAATTACCATTCAAAACGCTTAACAAACTTTACTAGATGCCTCTGTTTAATCTAGATGCAAGGTATCTCTATAGATTACCATCGATATCCAGCAAACTGTAAATTTTGTAGATAGACTTGGTAGTTTATGAGAAGGTTGGAAATCGGGACCAATTGATATATGCTAAGTACTTACTATGAGCAACTTTCAATGCACTTAAATTTTCCATGACTTTATGAATTAAATAACCCCGAAAAAATACTTTGAAGTTTCTAAGATAATTTTGTACTAAGCACAAGAAATTCGTTCAAGAAACATTTCAGATACTTTAAATCTTCAAATCTTGTTTTCTCTGTACGCCCCAACTCTAACATTTGATAAGTTCCTTACTATGTTAAGTAAAAAAATTGCAAACCGTTTTGTACTTACTACATTGATAATAGTTGGTACTTTGCGCAAATCAAAGTTCAAGAAGGATTATTTTATTCTAGGAAAATCAAGGTATAAAGGACAAACCTGAGTAGTGTTTCGTTCAAGAAAATATCCGTCTGCCCGGCAACAAATGTCTTCCATTTCCTAGTAAAATCAATCAAGAATTTAATAGAATTGTCAACGTACGGCTTAACAACGCAAACTCATTTTAACGATGGGTGTAAAAAATATTTGTAAAATCAAATATTAACTAGGACGACTCGACTAGTAGACAAACTAGAGTCGTCCCAACCTAACCTAAGACTAAAATATTTGATAAAAGGGTTATCCAAAAAATTCATAGTTTTTACAAATACAACAAAATAATAAAGAATTATATATGTTTAGCTAGGCAAAAAAATAGAAATACGCCACGATGTGTTGAGGAGCGGTTTCAATCCTCCCATCAACCAAAAATATAAGCAAAGCGAAAGCAATAAGCAAAGCGGGCTAAAAGCAATTAATGAAGCAAAATAGCAACGGAATTAAGGAAAACAAGTAAAAAGCATGGAACTCAAGTAACATGGCCCAACAAATTAACAGACACAATTACGGTCGCATATTAGTCAATAAAGTGTAATTTACTCAGGGTTATTGAAAAACTGCACACTTCAATATCGTGCATACTTGGGTAGTCAATTGTAAAAAAATTATCAAAAAATTGCCAATTAAAGTAAACGAAAAATTAACACAAAATGAAGCTGCACTCTGTCTAGACACTCGCTTGGAAGCAACCTAAAAATTAAACAATATACACATTTGGCTTCAATTCTTGATCTCATTGAAAATTTTGAATAACATTGTATTTGAATGCTTAGAAAACAGCAAATTGAGATCAAAACTTGTAGCTTCAATCGCACATATCACAGTTATGTTAGAATTGGTGTAGGGTTAGTGTAGTTCAGCGTGGCTCCTCCCAGTTTTTGGATAACCCTGCAAATTTATTGCCGCGGCTGTGCTACACCTCAACAAGAGATTGCAGTTTAACTCATTATAAAAACGAGTATAACAACTGCCTTAAGAGCAACATCATATCTGAGCCAGCTCGTGACCTGCTGGCTGGCAGGCTACATTTCTATGCAGAATCTAACTAAGAACTTGATTGGACGCAGGTTTTGCTGCAATTTTGTTATAAATACTTTTCCCGGCCGTCAGCGTTAAATTTTGAGGTTGACTCAGATATGATGGTATTTGAAGGTGGCGGTATTCGACTAAGCTGCGGTGATGTTAGTTAACTTTTAGACAAATTGCATTCACCACTAGTTTCCTCTCATACTCAATTATTCTCAGAAATTATTTCATCAAAATGCACTTTCATCCGACATATGACGAGCGGAAGCACGCTTCAAACTCATGTCCGCAGAATGGTTTCATTAGTTAACTCCACATTACAGCCACGAGTTTTTGTTACGTACTGATACCCACAGCAGCTAGACTAATTAGTAACATAGAATAAGATGCGCACGTTGCGTATGCAGTAAGTTTGATTAGTTCACAATTGCTAGTCGATACACCGCCACAATCAAAAACCGTTTTCTTCTCAGATAATCAATTTCAGCGATTTGCAAAGATTTTTTAGTTAAGCAATAAACTGTTAGTTGACCATCGAAGAAAACATAACATAAAATAGATTTAATAAGCAACTACTAGTTTGGGAGCTTGACAACAAAAGGTAACAAACGGTAATTAGTGCGTTAAGCGAAAATGATAAGAGAACTGAAGCAATGTTAATGGGGATTTAGTTAGCAGTTTTGTTTTAATTGTTCAGCATAGACTACTAAAATGACAAAGTTGCGCAAAGTAGAGAAAACTAAAAATGTATTTTTGTCTCATTCAAAAAGCGAATTTAATTTTATGAAATTAAGTGCTTAGGGTACTTCGCATTACTCGAGACTTTACCTCTCTCAGGAAAGAGCGAATCAGTTCTTTTCATAAACTCTTTTGGTGACATACAGAGTTTTATTTTTACCATATTTTTAAAATAGCCTCAACTAATGAGGATGCCTCAAAGAAAGTTAAAAATTAAACGTCTGATTGATTTTTATTGGAAGACGCTATTTATGACATTAATTGTTATGGATAAAACTGATCGAAGTTTCAATAAAGCTTAATATGGAAAACGTAAACCTTTTTTTCTGGGATAATGTGGGAAAATATGACACTGCAAGACAAAATTTTAAAAATTGTAGGACCGCTTCAGTAAATATTCACTTTGCTAATGTATGACGTAACTACGTTTACTAATTAATACAAATTTAAAAACAGTAATAATTCTAATCACAGAATAATTAAGTAAATCTACGAAAAGACGAATCAATTAATTATTCTAAACATTTCTCTTCCTTATCCATGCATAAAAGATTTGCTTTCCTTTTGAAGACTATAATTTTGATGTTTAGGGCGGCCAGCTTACCGGCTTTTCGTTTCAAAACCAATCGCAATTATCTGTCTGTTTTATTTTATAATTTTTTTTGGAAAATTATTTTATTTACGATGAAAAACGTATAGAGTGTACCATTTAAAATAAGAGAAAACATTTTAAACAAACTTTGAAAATTTATATTGAAGTTAAAAATTGCATTAAGCAGTAAGCGTACCTTTGAAAAACCGTGAATAATTACTATAGCGGCCCGACAGGTTTTTTTAAGTTTGCACTACAGTTTCACTTTTTTTATTATATCATATTTAAAGTTTTTTAGGTTGAATTTACTAATGGAATTATAAATAGGTATACCTTTTTAGGAAACATCCTGTATAGTTGAAACTCATTTTGAAACGCGATCCAATTAAAGCTTTTTCGACAAATAAAGCCTTTAAAAATCCTTCTAAAGCGCCACCCTTTAGAAACTTTAAAAGGCAGAGTATTAGATACTCTTAGGGGATTAAACCATCAGACGGTTACTCATATAAATCCCTTAGTTAATCAAAAATGACTGAGTAACTAAACAATTTAAAATTTCGATTTACATTTAGTAGAATTACGTCAAAGCCTCAAACTAGACAGCGGGGTTAATTGCAAATACGAATTTTCGAGCGTAACAAAGTAAGAAATGAATAAAGTAGATTTTAAGCAGAAGTTTTGTCAAGTAACACACCAATCCACTTAAGTAATTCCATGCAACTTAGAGTCCTTTGCAAATCGCTTACTGATTGGTCGTGGGTAATATAAAAAAAAACGAGTGCCTCATCAAAACCATAAAGCACATTGATGGTGAGAGCTCATGTGAAGAATTTCCAATATTTTCCATTGCGGAAAACATGCAGGAAATCCAATTGGCATGAGCTTGCAAAGGCAAAAAAGGCAAGCGATCATTTGAAAATATGGATTTAAACATTTTTTGATGGGGCATGATCGTTTTGACTATAGCCTAACCAAAGTAAATTGGACCAAACTGGGCACCCACCGGCTGAGCGGGCGGTCGGCCTTGGGTGCCGCGACCACGCCCTTGCGACGCAGCAGTCGCTGATGTTGTTGACGCGGGCTGCTGGTAATCGTAATATGAATAATCTTCGTATCGGTAATAGTCATCGTAATAAGGATCGCTGTATCCGCCTCGGTAATCCGCATAACCGTAATAGTCATAATCGTAATCTACAAAAGAGATAAGTTGCTACTGGCCAGTATTACATCATAGAAACGAACGATACCTCAAACAATGGTAACACTAATTTTATTGCAATCAAATCAGTAGGGTTAGTAAAAGTTAATGATGTAATACCATAAGTAGCTATAACGCCCACTTAGCCAACTGAACAATTTCAATCAAAATTTTGGGAAAATCATGTCTTTCGTCGGGCCTAATCTGCCAATCTAATTAAAATCTTCTCAAGTAATACTGTGAGCATGCCGGGAAAAGTCATTCGAAACCTTGTCTTGATAACGACACATGTAAATCTACTAATTAATCTAGAGCTGATGTGATTTTACTCTACAAAACCATCTAAATTCTAAATACCAAATTGACCAGGTTTTATTTTGTGGACGCGTTTATCTGCCTGCTGAATTAGCCTTAGGAGTAACAACTCCAAATTCCAAAATAAAGCAGGAAACAAAAAAGGAAAAGATAAAACAAATTGTAGTAAAATGTTACTCTTAAGTTGTCAAATCATTTGTTGATAAACGGTCCTTCCCTGCACCACAGCTTTGTACGTAGGGGAACGTGGATGGGAGCAAGAAGGTATAACAGTGACTTACCTGTGCAAATCCAATACAGCAAGCTCATCAATATTAAAATCGAGACGACGAGATAATGTTAAATCTATCACATAATGTACAGGATGTATTGGAAAAGGATATTAAATACATTAAGACGCATGCAATGTTAAAACAGTCGATGGCCGCGTGCAGTATGCTCAATACTTTGCCCTTTTGCCTCTTGCGGTGCCCCGGCTGGAATCTGATTAATTTCATGTGAATTCAAACACAATTATATCGTGCTGGTTTCTTGTCAAAAAGCCAAGCTTCGTGCATTCCATCCAGGAGATTCAGTAAATGTATCTTCAAATTCGCCACTAGATCCCAACGAAATTATTTGTGGGTCGATTTTAGATCACACACACGTGTTCCGTACATAACCCAATGTCCCACGTATCTTGGCTCCCTTTACTCTGAGAACATTTGTGCAAATTTTGCCCCTAATGCAGTAACAGTTTTTGCAAGCATTCGACCCTTTGTCGATGCCTTTTATCAAAAGGCTTCAAAGACCAGGGTTGTTTCCCACAGACACAAAACAGGTTCTTTATTCTTCGATTTTTTGATTCACGGTAATTTGTTATCTGCTCCTAACCCGTTCTCTTTCCAATGACATCTTTTTTACAAAAGACACACGGCGACAGCGATATCTAATTGAGAATATAACTGAAAACATTTCACTGCATTCAACTCATAAGAACTTGAATCAAGCCCGACAATGAATGCCTTTCAATTCCAAATGAATACAGTTTTGAGTCAAAATTATTAAGTCGCAAAACTTTATTTTAAATATTGCAAATTAGTTTCTTTAGAATTTACAATGATAAAGGAAAAGATGACAGCTACTCAAACGGTTTTCATATGTGAAAAATGGTCATAGTAGACCATTTTTCACAAAATGGTCTACTATGACAATTTTGCACAGATTCTTTGTTTTCAAACATTTTTATGAATTTAGAATTTAAAGATACATTTAATACTCTCACTGGACGAAATGTAACGATTAAAGGCATGTTAATTAGTCGCAAGATTCATCCTAAACGATTAAAATGGACCCCAGGAGCAGGGTGAGCCATTGAATTGAGAGCGCAGTTTCGATTTATAAAAAATTTGAAGTTAAATAAATATTCTGATAATCTGTTTAAAAAATACAGAAGTTACGGGCCAAAAAACTGATAAATTGCTTCAAAATTCATTTTTGGGGATTTTTGACGGAAAAATCTGAACGGGGAGAGCGCTAAATGTAACTTGAATAATTTAAGATACCTTAATCGCACCCTCTTAGTGCTTAACTAAACATCGCAACTTGTTTATGTCATTCAAAAAATGCAAATATTAATTAGAAGTAGAAGGTTTGAACCCATAGAATTTTACTGTTACCATAATCTTCGACTGTTCTGTATAGAAGAAAGTAGTAGAGCACGTCCTGTGTCGTCTACACATAATCGAACCTAATATACAGGGCGTCCCCAGTATAAAACAGAACGCAAATACTTGGATGTGGCTTCTTATTGCACCTTCAAAATGTCATACAGCAAAAATAAATAGTTTAATTATTTTACTTATAAATAATTTACTTATATTCTGTGGCACACTTGATATACAGGGTGATTCCAAATTAGCTGCATTGCTCTGGATAGATCATAAAAGACTATTGAGAAAGAACTAAATGTTAACTTAGGCAACAACATTCTTTAGTGCATGAATTAGGGAAATATTGCTGCACGTCACGCTTTTCAGTTCAAATTTAAATGCTAAATACAAACTGCAACTTTGCCAAGTGAATGTTGATACGTATTTTTCTCAAAAAATATTTAACTGATTTTCGCTCTTATTTTTTATGAAAAATGTACAAAAACATACTTTTTGAATTACATTTTTCGAACGTTCCAAGTTCGCAGTTTTTCTATTGGAATGTTTACATATAGTCTGCCAATTTAACATAATGATATTTTAAAATAACGCTCAATGATAAAGCGGGTATTGGACTTTCACTTGTTAATATCTTGGCACTGAAACCACATTTGAGTCACCCTGTATATGTATACATGATAAACCACAGATTCCTTCTTTTGTTAAAAAATGTTAAACAGGAGCAAAAACTGCCTGTGATATTTCCAAATATGATTTTTACGTACAAATTTCGTTCAGATATGACTGCAAGGTAATTAAGTTTAAATGGCTCTTACGTATACTTTGGACACCCTGTACGCATTAAAACGAGTGTTAAAATTGTTAAATAAATTAAGCTCACCCTGCAAAAGCGATAAACTATTATTGTGATAAGTTCCATTTATTTTGCACAAGAGAAGTAAACGTTAGACACAAATGAAAACAGGAATAATCGTCCATAGTCTGCTTGATGTTTCTGTTGTTTAGAAAAAATTATACAAAAATTATTCAACTTTCGTTTCCAACTCGAAAAATTAATTGTTTTGTAATCATGTAAGGCAATCGTAAAGTAAACTAATAACTAACTACCTGAAATAATACCCAAATTTTTTAAATTTATTAAAAAGTTATCACTCTAGTGAAATATCTGGTTATTCACTCATAAATTGATAATATTTTGATACTAACAACCGAAATATTGATAAACATCAAACAGACTAAACACAACAAATCGCTCGATCGGTTAAGGGGCGCGCTATCATTATTAAAAGTATCATCAATGTGTGATTGCCTGTCGAGGATCCAGGATTGTACTTACCGTAATCACCGCGACCCATGGGGCCTCTCATTCCAGGCCCTGTACGGGGTCCACCAGACCCGGGGGGTCCACGAAGAGGCATAGCCCCCGGCATCATCCTGAAAAAGAAGTAAATCAAATGTTAGACACCAACCTAAGAAGAAACCAACCTAAATTACGGAATGCCTTTACAATCAAGTTGATAGGAATATCTCGTGTTTAATACTCATAATTCGAATTATTTAATATAATTAAATTCAGCCACTGTTAACAATGTTTTACGTTGTGTGCCACAACTTTTTTTCAACATCAATTTTATTAGAAACTTTTAAACAAATTTGCTTCACATCAACATATAATCGGTTAATTTCATACGAATACCCATAGGAATTTCAGTCTACGTTTAAGTGAAATCTGCCTATCGAGGAGTTCGCGAAGATGCAAAAACATCTTTTTTTTTTTCAGTCAATTGAAAGTTTTTCGTGTGCAATTGGTATCTGTTTTTAAATCGTGATGTATAACTAAATCTAGTTATTTAGCTGTTATTATGAATTCGATTCTTTCTATAGTCTAATAATTCGATTATTCCCCGCATTAGATGACAACTGACTTTAACGACATATTTAGTTTGTGTTAGTATAAAAAGTCCCAGAGTATAGGATCTAAATTGCCCATTAACACCTCAAAACATGAAATATTGTACTTGAACTTGAAAACAACAGAATTTGTAATTAGACAAACTGATCTAAAACTGTTAAATAATGGTTTTACTGCTGAAATCTAACGGAAACCTTCCTACAGACTATTCAGAAACACCCTGTATATCTACTTTTTAACTTCAATTCTTATTTGACTACAATCTACAACATGTAAGAATGAATACGAACACATTAAAACATCCCGTACGACAATAATACACAAACATACTTACCGATCCTGCACACTGCAAACAAAGCAAAAATATATTACTTACTAAAATATAGTACAGAGAAAAGTAAGTGAAATTGCAAATCAAATTTAGTTTAGTTTAAATTCTGCTTATTCATTGTAAAAACAGATTGGCTCGAAAAATGTTCAAGGTAATTTAAAATTCAAGTGTTACTTACCCTCCTCTAACTTGCATCATTTGCATCATGCGCCTTTCGCGAGCCCTCAATATTTCTTCCTTTTTCTTTTTATCGGACGGAGGTTTAGCTAATGACACTTCTATATTTGAACCTCCCATTTCTCTTCCGTCTAATTCGTCCATTGCCTGTAACAATTACAATAAATAGAACAATTGCTGTAGTGGTACAAATACTGAAAAGCAACAACATTTTACGAGTCTTGTAATGTGGAGAAATTACAATTTGTTGTACGGAACCAAAACAGAATTTTGAGCCCAATATCTTTATTGTACAAAATGATTAAAATTATCTTACGAACACTTACCTTAATTGCGTTATCCCTGTCCTCAAAATGAATGAAAGCATAGTCCTTAATTTTCTTTACTCTTTCGACTTTGCCAAATGCTTCGAATGAATCTTTCAGCTTTTCCTCGGTGATGTCTTGAGTTAAATTCCTTACGTAGAGCACTTTCACCTTCGACATTGTCTGTTCATCTGGTTCCTCCTGTGGATCAGCCCAGTCCACAATGATGTCGCATCCCCAAACCTAGGAAACACGAAAACGATACGATTAAACATTAACATAACACTTGATGCCCTAGGAATCAAATTGGCAATGTGAACTGTTGTTGATTGTAAAATAATATACCTTTATTCTGCCAGTTCCAAGTCGTCGTTTGGCCAGTGACGCGGCCTTATGTGATTCGTATTCTAGGAAGCAAAACCCTCGGTTTTTCTTTTTATCGTCAGGAGAACTGTAGATTATCACTTCAATGAGACCAGCTGTGTAAATGTGAGTCAATTAGTGGGATGTAAATTAGCGATATACTTAAAAAAGCATCATCTTTCAAATATCGGAAATCAAATTTGGAATTTGGAAAATAGGAAAAGGCTCGAAAATCCGGAAGGCTACTTCAAGTTCACGGTTATTGGGTAGTTACACCAGCTAAGCGAATTCAAAGTAGCCCCCTTCACTTTATAGCTTTTCCTAAATAGGCAGCCCTGCCCTACCCAATGCTCACAGGCTTGTGACTAACACATTCCAGAAAATATGGACAAACATGTGTTGCAGTCGGACTTGCAAGGCATCATACCAACAAAAGACAACTACTGGCATTAGTAAGGTTCTTGTGTGAAATGAATATGAATTGTCTATAATCCGTATAGATTAGCTTTCTTCTGCTTTAACATGTGGCGATCAAAGAATAAGTCGATCTATAGACCACAGTTTTGTTTGCAACGTTGGCATTTATAATCTTCTTGCATCAAATCTTGTCAGTATAATGTTAATGTTTGCTTCTTCTTGAAAACATGTAAAGTTCAGCCTAATCTCACAAGGCCATCAATGACTAGCCAATTAGTTGTTGGGGTTATGCAGGCTCAACTTACGTGCATGCTTTGAAAATTCTTCCAAGAGATCCTCGCGATCCCGGTTTTTTGGTATATAGCCCACAAACAACCGATGATTGTTATAGGATATGGTCACGCCAATCTTTTTCCCTTTCCGTATCTCATAATCATTCAGCTGCAAGAACAGTGGAAGGGTAGCCATATTTGTGCCTTGGGCAATGGGGCTGGGGGCTTAGAAATAGGACTGACTGGATCGGAATGGGGGTAGAGCATTGGAGACAAGAGAGACAGAAATACAGAGCCCGGCAAACGTACGCCGATTTTATTTTGTTAAACGATGATTTTTGAACTGGAGCCAGACCAGTAACGGTGTTTTATGATAAAAATAATTATAAAATATACTTTATTTATCCGAAGCAAGCAATTAAATAAACGCCATAAGTTTATTATAGAACATATAACACCGTAACATCGGCTCCATTGCAATTTAGAAGTTAATTTAGTTTCGTTTCATTAAAATAAGCGTTCAAAGCAACGTTACCTGTCAATTTACCAAACTCCTCCAGAATCTCCTCTTTGCCTTTAGATTTTGGTATGTTGCCGACGAAAAGCCTTAGATTGGGTACGCTTATGTTAATTTTCAAGGTCTTGCCGGGTTTGATTTCGTAATTGTCCAACTGCGCCAAAAAGAAAAAACACAAATGCCAGAATGGTTCAATTTTGCATGGTCGAATAATAAAAATTTTGGCTGCTCATTTCAAAACTAAACCATAATTTAGTTCCAAAACGAAAAATTTATGTCTGCTCAAATGTTAAGCTGACGAGTATACCAATGAAGCTACCATCTAGTGTAGTTAATTTATTGGCTATACAATACAACATGGCAAAAACGCTTTACTACTACTAACAAATGCTGCACTCAAACTACAAAATGTGTTCTTGCCATGAAACAATTCGATGTGAGCAGATTAAATCAGTTTTAAAAATACGAATAGCACAACTGGAAATAATCCTACAAATGGTGCACAACCTATGTTTTGAATCAACCCCACTAGGCCAAAACCCCTAAAACATATTTAAATTTTGACCATCCAACTCAAAAGCTACAACTTGAAACAAGAAATATTTTTAAAACAAGCTACACAAGACAAAAACATATAAAGCGATACTTTCAAGAAAATTTTATAGAGAATGTTATATCTACAATTTCATATTCCAATCATGGTGCAAATTCGTCACCTTAGTCAAAAAACACCCAACGTACAAATCACAACTAGTAGAACTGGTACCACTGATTGGTCTCAATTTTGCCCCTTTCGCAAAGAGGAGACCTGTTAAGGGAAAACTCGATTCCAAAATCAACACTAGAAAGAACAGTACGTAAATCACCAATTTGAATACTGATATCTGAACAATAATAATTCACACTCAATAATCAACGAAATTTGTATCCAAAATAGTTGAAAGAAAATGCGTAAATGTTAAATTATCTACAAATTTAGAAGGCAATTTGGAGTAAGGCTCTCTTTGATGTATAAAATATACAGTGTGGAGGATAAAAGCTACAGGAACATTGTGAGAGCTCCGTTGTCAGAGCCGCTGCAACAAAAGTCATATACTGAAATTGCAGGCTATGACGACAGCTGTCAAGACACATCTATAATAGAATTGCCAATTAGGTACATAGGAATTATAAATACTTTTCTCCCGGCATATTGGCTGCTCTAAACAACGTTGATGAAAATATTAAAAAGCACCAATTATAGAAAAGTATTTACAGCTTGGAAATATGATCCATTCTGAACGGTAATCATATTCCAAAATGGAAACAATTTCAGATAAAGCAATCACAGCTGTTAATGCTAATTAATAACAATATTAATGTTCAGCGAAAACAAGGAAGTTCGGTTGCTTATCGGTTTTGTTGGTAGAGTTAATAGAATATAGCTAAACACAACACTGCCACCAGAAGGGTATAATCCGACATAACACATAAAATTCTAAACTGCGTTTCCAATAATTAATAATAATTAAAATAAATACCTAAATACTGGGTGATTAAAAATTGACGTCTTTCCTCTGAAGGTGTTATCTGGGAATAATTATGGTATATAGAAAAAAATGTAAATATGTAAATAGTTCTCATAAAAGTGATAATTTTGGCAACATACTTACCTTACCTGTTGCTCTAGGCGTAAATCAGCAAAGTAAGAAGTGAAAGATAAAAATAACATCATTTCAATGAGTAAACGATAAAGTTAAGAAGAATTAAATGTTCCAAAATTTGGTTTTTAAAGTGACTTCCCAAAGAAATGATATAGATAAATTATATGCCTGCATATGCATCAAAGCGTATTCTCGTTATATCCTCAACTTTACTTCATAACCCTACTTCACATCAGTTTTCATTTTTTACAAGAATGCTTAGACGTCAAATCACAACTTGGTGCTTGATGTTAAAGAATCATTTTCTAATGAAAAACGTTTATAGAACTCTAGAGATATAATCGTCTATAAATTATTACTTGATATGGAATTATGAGAGAAACATTAATATGGTTTTCCATGCTTGGTGCTATTGCTTGTGGTCTATCGAACTTAAGACGGCTAAATTGTTGCTTCTGCCTTCAGAATGACTTCCCTCATCAATCACGGCCAAATTTCGTTTTTTCTCGTTACTTTCGCTTTCTCAGAGTAATCGATTTGCTTGTTTGTTGAATCCACAAACTAGTTAGGGCGTCTATCATGTGAAATAATTGACCATTTTAGAGGATCCACAAGGAAGAAATCTTAATGCATCTTCGACATTGTTATACATTATAAGTTTCCAAAAGCAAAATTTTAATTCTAATTACAAATACGCTGTAAAGCTCATTGTATGCATGGTCACCATTGGACATTTGCAAAAAATGTATGAAATTACAAATTTTCCAAATACAAGTTTAGCCTACGTGTAAGCAAGTTGGGCAATGTTTAATTTATAATACGTAGCTATACTAATAGTTCACCAAATAACCACTCAACTACTTTAAAAGATCGCCTAACCACAGAGCTAAAGTACATCTTGAACCGCTAACATGTTGTAAAAATAGACGCAATTTTTTACGTTTCTCCACATTGTCCCGGCAAACCTTAAAAGGAATTGCGACAATTTTGCATCACCCTGTATGGAAAGTATTTATTTTCGAATCAAAAATAATAACATTTTCTCAGCAATTCCTTCCATGAAAAAATGCACAAGAATTATTTCACAAAGTCGGAACATAAAAAATAAAATAACTAAAACGAACGGAAATTCGAAACATGCCAAGACGACGGCTAAAAAGTAAATCGAACTATTCCTACAATGGAAATATTTGCAAAATAAATGTAGAAAGTTGCGCGACCTGATGGCCAAGATAATAAAGATTTTAAATAATCTCAACACTTAGCTTGAAAACAATAATTTTGCATACGGTGGCATCAAGCTTCTAGGTGGAGGTTGAACGCGATGAAGACAAATTTAGAAATAAAATAAAAAAGAAGACTAATTACAATATTGTAAGAAAATACAATAGAAAATAAGGTTTTCACGTCGCCAAATTTCATTACTAACTTCTGACGGCCTGCATTTGCTAACTAATGTAGACACGTTCCTTAATAGGCAGGAATCTAACACACATCCCGAAACAAATACATTAAAAGATGATGTACCGATTAAGAAAAAAACCACAACGAACAAACATATTTAGAATTGCGTGAACCTGCAAATGTTGTGGCTGGTCTTGAAAACCGGAGGACACATCAGATATTCTAAATATCCTTGTTCAATGTCTTTTAGGTTGCAGCACGCCCGATTGCAAGAAATCTACATATTAACCTCTATCTATATTCCCAAACCTGTTACCAAACCGTAATATTAGACAAATTCCACTCTTACCTTCTGTACCGCAACATGGGCGGCGTCGCGAGTAGTAAATGTTACAAAAGCATATCCTCGATTGGTTCCAGTCATGGGGTCCATCATCAGTCGGAGATCCCATATCGTGCCACATTGTTCAAATAAAGGAATCAACTCGTCTTCGTATAAGTCCTTGGGAATTTTGCCACAGAATACTTCACAGCCGGATCCAGGTGTGTTTCCATCCCATCCAGGCGGTGGACCTCCATATTTTCTTTGTCCTAAATTAGAATGGGATTTACCATGTGCGTTTGGTGTGCCAGCAGAAAATATCCTACCCGTTGTAACATCTAAGGTATATCCAGTCCTATCTAGAATTTGTTTGATTTTGTCCTCATCTGGACCCTTTGCGGGAACAGGAGCGGCTGCTGTAGATCCTTGACTTGAGCCTGCTCTGCTCTTTTGCCTGAAACGATTTGCATGTGATTCATACGTGCAACTTATAATATAGAGTTTAAGCCTTTACCTATATGTCTTCATAACACCACATAAATAGGCCGATTTGTTGGAGACGTGCTCGAGATTGGAATCGAGAAACTGACCCAACACGTTAAGCGCGCCATCAACAGGGAATTCCTTTAAAGCATCAAGGGCGCGCTCATCCAGGTCTACATGGGCTAACTTGCCGGTCTTGTAGATTTCGTCGAGCTTCGAAGCCACCTGGAAAAACACGTTTTTAATCCTCGATGCCCATACATCTTCGGCTTTAGCTATCACTAACCTTTTCATCAAGGCCATATTCTATTAATTTTTGATAGTCTGCTGTCTTTTCTGATTCCTCAATCTTGATGATCTTGATCATTGATTCGTCTGGAACTTCACCATTACCTTCTGCCATAGCTGAAAAAAAACCACAATTAATGTAAAAAAAGAAATAAACGATGTTTTCAAGTGTTTTGGCGTAATTAACGTTACAAAAAAACAAAAACGTTATATTAATTAATTTCAATATTTTCGTACGCTAGACAATTTTAGTTCAATAAGGTGTTTATTGAACCATTGAAATTAACACCTCAAAATTAATATGGACAACGTGGCTCCTTGTATCTGACAAAAGAGTTTTGGCAGTATGTATGAGTTATCTTGGTATTGACAACCTACGGAGCTAAAGTAACAGACAGGTTTCTTTATAAAAATCCACATTTTTTTGACTAACGATAAACTGAGAAGAGTAGTTTGAAATTCTGAAAGACATTTTCTAGCAAAAGTACCTAGCTGTTTTTTAGACAACTGAAAGTAAAAATCTCATACATAAAATGACCTAAGTTCCAGGGTTTTTTTCAGATATTCCGATCCGATTTTCATAAAATCACGCGACAAACTGAATAATGATGCTTTGCCTTAAGCCTAAAAAATACTGCATGGGTAGTATTTGTTTTCAACATTAAATAGATTTGCATTGTTCTCAAAGACATTCTCTTGTTTTCCTACTTTAACTCAGAACATGAAAGCAAAACAACGTCGAGTATTTACATTATATGAAGTAATTAATCGTTAATTCGAACAGCTATGAGAATTCCCGGTTTGTGAGTCAATGGCACGCCGAAAAGTATTTCAAATATTTAGCACAGAGGTAGACATCGGAAAATACGGACACAAAAACCGTCTAGAGGCCGGCATAATTCCAAGGTCTTGGTCAATGACTTTGATAATGTGTTCAGATTCGCTGTTATCAACCAAAATTCAAACACAATTCCTACAGCAGTTTAAAAACAATGCGCAAAAGCCAATAATCTACTCGCTGTAGCCGTTGGTTAGTTACATTAACTAATTTTAGCATAATCTTTGAACGCATATATTTAGATACTTAATTTTAATGAGTATCTCTTGAGTTATTTGATACAAATATTATCTGAAGACGATTTAATTTAAAGAGACAGATCTGTACTGTTGAGTGCAGTAATTCTCATTTTTTTTGTCGCGCCACAAATAACGATTTCAACATTTGAGGGCACACAGAAAAATGTTTGTTTAAAAATTGTTTACTTCCCTGTAATATCTACACTGTATAGGTACAATAGTTTATGATGAACTTTTGAATGTAAAATAAAATATTATGTACTTTAAAAACAAGGTATCTAATGGCAAACTAAATCCAGTGATTGGTTTCTGCAGTTAATTCCAATTTGCCGTAAAGTTTTTTCTAAACTCAATGACTTATTAGAGCAAGCAAGAAATAATAAAAATGAGAAATACTCATGACAAAGCTGTTCTTGTGAAATGTAAATAGCTAATAATAAATCAGCGACTACTGCTGGTATCAAAATACAATTTGCAATGCAACTGGTAAATAACACCATAATTTCCTGCCAATTTCAGCAAGTTTACTGCACTATTTAAACATGAATGTGATTATTTCATTAACATTAACAAGACATTGTCTAGATAGCAACGCATGCAGAAGCTGTAGCAAATCAATACTTGTAATTCTGCCATAGTAGCCGTATAAACCGGGACCCCTCCCAGAGCCCTTTCCTCTTTGAGCCATGTGTTTAAATTTAAAATCGTACTAGAGTTCAGCTTCTTCACATGCAAATTAGTGCACCGCTGCCTGCATCACTCTGGTGAAATTTGCATTTCACAATGTGAATATATTTAGAACAGGTATAAATAGGGGAATGGAATTCAAGGTTACTGGAAGAAAAAATCTTGACCACATGTGTATTTTTGCTTTTACGTTAGACATTAACAGCGCAATTCAAGTTTTTGCAACAGGAGATATAAAGAACGTCTACTTCAAGGCTTTCTTTTGCAATCGATTCTTAATCTATCAGCTCAGGGCCGAAGCATTTACTTCTACAACCTGTAAAAGACGGTTTAATTTAATAAACAGAAAACGCGTTTTCAATTATTTTGCCGACCATAAAAGAACAATAATGCACATACGTTTAAATGCTTTAAATTCCTACTGACAACAGCATATACCTACAAAATATTTCAAAGTTTCATTTAATTTCATGTGTTTCAAGAATGTCGTTATTAATTATAAGAAAATCATCAAACATATTTTCCAGATAATTGAAGAAAAATATGTTTTCCGAGAGGAATAAAATCATAATTTATTTAAATTTTAGAATTACTTTTAAGTCGCAAAATTACAAATTGCCACCAGTGCCAAATCAAAAATAATACGAAGCTTCGTTTAAATACAGTAAATAACATGAATAAGTAATAACAAGTCGACTTAAAATTTGCATTTAAATTGTTGCATATCGATTTTATTCCAGATTGTATTATATTCAAAGGAAGACAAACTAGACAACAAAAACTAAAAAATGCTAGCTTTATCATTCAATTCTCACCTCTCTTTGTTCTCAATGCAGTTCAATTAATGTGTACCTAGACCTTTCTCCATTGTGCCAAAATAAGCAGTAAATAATGGTTAAAAAACTACTATCCACTTTGAAATAAAAAATTAAAAGCTTGAACAAACAGGAAATTGTCTTTAAATGAAAAATCAATATAAAACCTGAAAATTGAGAAGAAGGCAGACAAGCATACAAGGTAATGAAATAAAAACTATCAAGAATGAAAGAAAATAGTCAGCAAGCGTTATATAAATTTGGACCATCTGAAACATCCAGTTTCATATATTCTCTTCTCAAAACTATATTATCGACTTAAAAGTCCGGTCACTGCATAGGGGGTAAACCTGACTTACTGAGAGTCCCAAAACGAGTTTTTGTGCAATTGCTTCTATAGCAGCGAGTTTCGATATTGTTGAAATGGTACGCTCAGGCCCATTCAAAAAGGGAGTCTAAAATGCGAATGTGAAAATACAGGACTCAAAATCAGAATATTTCTAAAATACCAAAGTGATATTTTCAATAGTGGCAATGGCTATATCCTTGAAATTTTGAAGAAACATTACAAAAATCCTTTATATCTTTACCTATAGTACATAGTACTTAATTAGGGAAAAATTTTGCTACGATGGTAAAGAACATTGAAGCAAGATGATAATAAATTAAATATGGATTTAACGTTTGACGCTGTAAAATATGTAGTTTTAGCAGAAAAGTTTCTGAGTTCTCGGATTCCCTACGAGCAAGTTTTCTACGTACGTAAGTTTAATAATCTTGTGAGACTGAACATGTATACCTTTTGTGGTTAACAAATTGGAAAATAAATACTCGTTAAGGGACGACACAGCGATTGAGACGATGATTGTTCAGAAACTGAAAGGCTCGCAATAAAGAAATTACACCTGTCTTTGTTAACATGCCCCGACCATCATTATATGGCGAAAATGCACTAAATTGATGAGCCCCGATGATGGCTTAAATAAAGCCGAAACGTTCGCCCAAGAAAAATAATAATTTTTTTCTACCACTATCTCCGACCGATCAAGACGAAAGCAGAAAGCAACACCTATCAGAATAAAGACACTAACACAATAAACACAATAAAGAAACTCACATGGAAATAAAAAATTGGCGAATTTCGAATAATCCTGGATAATGAAAAAACTGGTTTGTACGACAAACTGAAAATTATTTTGCCGTTCAAAGTGGGTCAAACAGACCCAATTAATTACAATTGATCAAAAATACTTTTTAGTTATGAAAATTGAAATGTTTTGTAGAGCAACATATTTTCCTTAAGTAAAAACGATTTATAAATAAATAAGCAGCTCAACAAAATGAACGTTACACAACCAAATGTGCCCAACTTTAGAACTGGATAAATTCTGATCGTTTCCCGCAAATTTTGTTTCTATTTGAAGCGTTATTGAGGATTTGCTTCCCTCATTCGTTTGATGTTAGTTAATGTTTTGGCAAACATTAAGCACCCACAAAACTTCTGCAGCGTGGCAAATAAAAAAATGCAAAATTTTGGAAAGTTTGGCATGCTCCTAATTGGGCAGAAAAAAAGGGTTTTGGATCTCAACAAGCGATGGGAACTATCGAAATATTCGATAGCAATGTTTTATTCAGTGATGAAAACTATCGAATAATTCGATAGTTGCAATTCATTTGAATTATTCGAAAACGATGTTTTCAGCTATGAGAGCCATCGAATTATTCGATAGTTTTTAAATAGTTATTAAGTTAATTTGAAATGTAATTCACTTTAGTTGTTCGATAGCAGTGTTTTACTCAATTGTTTTATAAGCATTATCGGATAATCCGATAGCTATAATTTGCAGTGATGAGAACTATCAAATTATTTGATAGTTGTAATTTAAAATGTAATTCATTTGAATTATACGATAGCCGTGTTTTATTCATGTATTTTGTAATTATAGGATAATCTGATTAAGCTATTGCACTGAACGAATTTAAATTTTAAATAATTTAATTTTTCACTTTTTAAGCAAATACATATATTTAAAATTGATTTAGTAAAATTGGTTTTTTACTCAAAAATTCAACAGATTTTTTGCAAAAAGTTTATTCATTTATTTAATTGTATTCATTTTTATCATTAACTATGTTTTTGACAAAAGGGACTTTCACTACTTTCAAAGAAAACGGCTAATATCGTATCCAAGGTTTTCAAAACCCTTCTTGGAATATGAGAAACGCATGCCCCGGAAATTCCGTTTTCTTTCGTCTTGGGAGACCGCGGGTGGTGTGTATTAAACATCCTGACAATGGATTGCATAATTTCACGCTAATGAGATTTATACGTATAAATCATATGTTGCTAGAGAATAGACCGAACCTGACTCGAAATATGACCTTGCGTGGAGGGTGACCATACGTCTTACAGAAAATCCTAAAAAAGCTAATGAATTTACCAAACAAACAAGACCAAGGAGAAGAACCCATAAATTATAAATTAACCTGCCTAAAATAAATCAACCTATTCAGACTCGACCAGAAACAGATAAATTATGTCCAACAGTTCTACGGACTATACGATTTGCAGGGAATTGGATTTCGATCAGTAAAATTCTATTTATATATGTAATAAATACGTATAACATGTCATATTGGCATCGTAATAATAAACAGCTTAGGGTCAAACATACACGATGCATCTCGGATCTGAAAGATGCATTTTAAGACACTGCATTACTTTTTTATGAATAAGTATCTGTATTTCCAAAAGAATTTTTAGAAGAAGTTTGTAATTTTTAACAGACCTACACACTAGATAGCGTGCACTATTCAATCAATGAACTAATTCGAATGTTTTTATTCGATAGTTGCAATCATTAATTTAATAATTATTCAATAGTGCCAATCACTAATCTCAACATCAAAAGTTTAAATATAAACGAAATTTACGAAATAGCTTTTATTTACAAAGTGGTCTTAAAAAATCAACTTTTTGGATTTGCAGCGATAACAACCCGATGGTAACGATCTAAAGCTCATGTTGAAGCTAACCAACTCCATACAACTTAAGACCAAAGTTCAATATACGGAGTTGCATAGTTAATGACCCAAAGCAGAATTGCCGCTGATCTGTGACTGGCACATTTGCAACTAAAGACTAAAGTAAAGTTCAGATTGAAATATTTGGTTTATTTATGCAACTCGGTATTTTGATTAGTTTTCTCAAGTCGACTGCGAAGTGTTAACTGCAACATGAGCCTTAGATTTTGAAAATAGGTTCAAAAGTAAAGAGTTATCAATGCAATACCAAAATCTTGATTTTTTAGGACAACTCTGTAAATAAACGAGATGAGCAAAAAATTAAAAAACTTTTTTAAGATATGTGGTCGTCTAATGCCTGTGACGTTTAAATAAAAAAAACTATTTTTTGCCAACTGTGAGCATATGGAACTCTCACCAATTGTCCATTGTTTCATTTCCACCCTGTAGAAACTTGATCTAAACCACTAATAAAACACGCACTAACCGAAAAAAATTGAACCAAAAAGGATTCATAGAGAAATAAAAATCGCTCTCAGCAATCAGAGTTCCAAAATTAGCGGAAATTTGTCCGTGTTAAACATTTGGGATTTCAAGGTATTTTAATAAAAGCTCCGAAGAAACGCAATAAATAATAGGTTTTGGGTTTAGTGGTTCGGCAGTTGTTTTAAATAATTTCAAAATCACACTTAATCCGATCCTGTCGTCCCGTGTGTTGGTGAGATAAAAGACAGTCTGGCAATACCGCAACTTTGATGAATCCCGCAAATTTTGTTGAGAGGTTAGAGGGGCTGGAAATGTAATAATTTGTCTACACCTCCTGCATGCCTAGATGAATGACAACAATCTACTGATAGTATCCGAAGCTATTTCCTAATTCTGGTATGTAAACAATAGTTTGTTAAACTAATCCTACCCAAAATGCGCCATTTTCCAGCGAAAACAAAGAAGGTGTAAATGACAGTTTACATCAACATGCTACACCGGTCGAAGGTGTGGGATATGTGCGAAAAGAAAGCGAAAACTTGACAAAATTGATTTCGCATACTCACCAATGGGAGTCTATCACAGCCCGCACGGATTAAAACGAACACAACACTTAAAATTGATTACAAATTTGCTAAAATTTAAAATGGCGGCCGGCAATAATGGCGAACGTAAACGGCAGCGCGTCAGCTTCAGGTTGGTGAAGTTTGCGCGCAAACGACTAGCCTCGCGACAGGGTCAAACAGCATAAGCCGGTTTTGAACCGCGAATAAATTACAATATTGTGCATTGCAAATAGTTATTTATCAGTGCAATTCATACTTGCATAAGGAAAATGCCCAATGAACAAAGTAGAGTATTGGGCGATAAAAGATCAGCAAGTTCTGCACTTATTAAGGATGCAGGTATATTCGGTTGCATAGTATTGCATTTACCCAAGACCAGGATGCTTATGCAATTTTTTTCCTGCACGCCAGAGCATTTGCACTATGTATTTGAAATTAATTTTGCGACAATAACATGAATTCTAGCTAACGCAGGTTGATAAATATTCGTGTATATCTAAAGGGCACTTACTTTGTAAAAGTCCGTTGAAAACACTTAATACACATTAACAAACACAACAAACATTATTTAAATAACTAAAATGTATAACACTAACAACTAAATAGGTAGTAATTAACATTTAACTTGTAAAAAAACGAAAGTAAATCCTTAAGGCACTGTTAACTGAAAACTTCGTCCAAAAGCGGTGCACAGTTTTGGCTCCAAAACGAAAACAGAAAGTTCGGTGGACGAGCGTGAATATCGGAGAATTTTCGATAAACCAAAAAGGGTTAGCGAATTTCGGTTTTGAAATTTAAAGGGGGTGTTCTACCGGCTCCCGCGGCGTACACTCTAATGCAATAGATGCAGCACCCGTTGTTTTGCAGCTCGTCTGGGCAAGCGAACTTGCATTCAGGCAGGCCCCAGTCGGGACGCATGCTCGCGAAGGGGTCGCAAATAATTCGACCGTTTATGCCACCAACCAGCCGGAGTTTTTTGCAAATTACTACCAAGTCTCTAGGGCGACGAGGCGATTTAAAGTCAACTTACTGGAATACTTGCAAAATTCCCTATCAAACCATTGAATCTTTTTACTAGCGTAATTAGAAAAGCGCACATTTTGGTGCATTCAAGCTTTAATCCGCATTAAACACCATCATATCCGCGGCCTACGTTAGTTGCCACAGGTCGCTGGGCCCCGCCGTTAACATTGCCGGCATATTTATGTGTATATTTATAGCGTAGGTACGCCAAATTCATACAGCGGCTTGCCGCACAAAATGCACTTTTTGGAATGCAAAAGTCGTTTGAAATTTCCACTTACCATACTGTTCTACTTGAGTGCAGGGTGAGCAATATTCGATAAACTCAATTTTAAACATTAATCACATTTTCTTTTCATTTTCACTCAATTAACGACATTATTGAATTATCCAACTCCAAAATAACTGTAATTTTTGACATGTGACACAAATTTCAGTTGTTTTTATGGCAACCATACTTGATTATTGCTTTACCGAATAGATCATTTTATTACGATTTCTGTGATATATCACATCGTTAGGTTTTTTTCGAAAATAAATGTCTGCGAACAATTTATACTTTTTCAATTTAGTTGATTGAAGTTAGCTATGGAATATATAATATAAGATATATATTCAGTATTTATTTTAACAATTTCGTTAAAATATTCTTATCTTTCCTGGGTCTCAGTCAAAGTGTGAAGTAAAAATTTTGAACATCGTTTATTTCATTACGTTGCGGCGTTACACAAACTACAAACGCCAATTCACAATTAAAACATGTTGTATTAAAACTATAATTTATAAAGTGATAAAAGATTCATCATGTTTTGAGGGCAAGCAGAAATAGTTTTAATTTTTCACTAGTGTACTTCCATAC
>NW_026018362.1:0-1054 GCF_020466585.1 Dendroctonus ponderosae | reverse complement strand
ATGCATTTGCAAAGTGTTTGGGTCCATAATAAGGAAGAAATCGTCGGTTAAAGAACGTGAAGGCTCAAAAACGCTTAAAATGTGCCGAAAATGTCAATTATTTCGGATCTGAAACTTCTAGCATGTTTTTCAATGAGTTCTATGCATTCCTCGCGTCCGTGAGCTCAAAATGATGTAAAATTTGAGACATTTTGAGAACATTTTCATTTTTCCAAAAAACCGACCCCCACCCTTGGAAAATTTTCGACCAAAAATCAAAATTTTACATGTGCGTTTTTTGAGCTCAATCGCTTCCTTTCGACGTAAGAAGATCACAAATATGCATTTGCAAAGTGTTTGGGTCAATAATAAGGAAGAAATCGTCGGTTAAAGATCGTGAAGGCTCAAAAACGCTTAAAATGTGCCGAAAATGTCTATTATTTCGGATTTGAAACTTCTAAAATGTTCTTCAATGAGTTCGATGCAATCGTCGCGTCCGTGAGCTCAAAATGATGTAAAATTTGAGACATTTTGAGAAAATTTTCATTTTTTTCAAAAAATCGACCCCGACCCTTGGAAAAATTTCGACCAAAAATCAGCATTTTACATGCGCGTTTTTTGAGCTCAATTGCTTCCTTTCCACGTAAGAAGATCACAAATATGCATTTGCAAAATGTTTGGGTCAATAATAAGGAAGAAATCGTCGGTTAAAGATCGTGACGGCTCAAAAACGCTTAAAATGTGCCGAAATTGTGTATTATTTCGGATCTGAAACTTCTACCATGTTCTTCAATGAGTTCGATGCATTCCTCGCGTCCGTGAGCTCAAAATGATGTAAAATTTGAGACATTTTGAGAACATTTTCATTTTTTCAGAAAATCGACCCCTACCCTTGGAAAAATTTCGACCAAAAATCAACATTTCACATGCGCGTTTTTTGAGCTCAATCGCTTCCTTTCGACGTAAGAAAATCACAAATATGCATTTATAAAGTGCTTGGGTCAATAATACGGAAGAAATCGCCGGCTAAAGATGGCGATCTCTCAAAAAACGCTTAAAAGGTGCCGAAAATGTC
>NW_026018361.1:0-1019 GCF_020466585.1 Dendroctonus ponderosae | reverse complement strand
CAGAAATTTGCATGCATTCTGTGACATAAAACCGCAAAGCACCGAGAAGTTGGCTTATCGGCGACACAATTACAGACAGGACAGACAAAGTACATAAGCAACATTAAAATATTCGAGGACTTCTTCGAAAATTAAGTTATAAACTGGCCTACGTGGCATTTCTATTTTATTATTTTTCGGCCGACCGACAACAACAATTCTTTACACAGTGAGGTTCGATCAAGTCTTTAAACGGCGTTTAAAGCTATAAACGCCCAAAATCGGCCAGTTCATTTCTTTAAACGCGTTTAAGCGCAAACTAAGTTTAAGGTTCTGGTGAAATCCGTTTCGCGCGTCAAACTGAGTTTCAGACGTTAAACTGGTTTAAGATCGCTTGATGAAAATGGGCCTAAGAATTACTTCTGGAGCATCCAAGCCAGTCAAACAGTTTGCAGCCGCAGGAAGTTGAAAGTAATTTGGCAAACGAGCAAAGGTGTCCACTTCATTTTTTTTTCCATTTCTTCTCTCATCAAAAAATCATAAATGGTTCCTACCAACGCAAATAGGAAAATGGAGAAATTAAATCGCGCTTTTGACGATTGTTACACTCTCGACCGTCTTGTCCTGCATAAACGGGTATTGTCTCTTAACATTTAAATTTTAAATTGCTTAGTCAGACGGGACCGCGACCGGGTCCTGCTGCGGGTATTGTCAATAAAAATTATGCTTCATGCGTCTCGTCTGCACATTGGAGTGAAGTGAAGAAAAAGTCGCCGGTATCTTTCGTAACAACAAATCTCAATGAACTCTGTCGCACACCGAATTGCATTAAACCTTTGTGCACGCCCAAAGCGGTGTGCTTCTTTACATCCACGTCTTTGCGTTGTTATCATTTTTCCGGTTGATTTCGATTTATTAATGGCATTCAAGCATGCACAGGACAACGAATTAATGCCATTTTCTCTACTTTTTTGCCAAAATGTTAATGATTTTGTCATCGGTCGGTCTTCTGCTGAATCTGGCCGGTGCTTTGTTTGCGT
>NW_026018360.1:0-759 GCF_020466585.1 Dendroctonus ponderosae | reverse complement strand
GGGTTTGCGTGCTGAAAATGATGTAAAATTTAACACATTTTGAGAAAATTTTAATTTTTTCGAAAATCGATCTCCACCCTTTTCGACCAAAAATGAAAATTTCACATGCGTGTTTTTTGAGCCCAATCGATTCCTTTCCACGTAAGAAGGTTACAAATGTGCATTTATAAAGTGTATGTAAAATTTAACACGAATTTTATCAATGATAAGGAAGAAATCGTCGGATAAAGATCGTGAACGCTCAAAAAACGCTTAAAATGTCTATTATTTCGGATCTGAAACTTCTAGCATGTTTTTCCATGAGTTCGATGCATACCTCGGGTTCGTGTGCTGAAAATGATGTTAAATTTAAGACATTTTGAGAAAATTTAAATTAAAAAAAAAAATTGACCCCCCACCCTTAGAAAAATTTCGACCAAAAATCAAAATTTCACATGCGTGTTTTTTGAGTTCAATCGATTCCTTTCGGCGTAAGAAGGTCACAAATGTGCATTTATAAAGTGTTTGGGTCAATAATAAGGAAGAAATCGTCGGCTAAAGATCGTGAACGCTGAAAAAACACTTAAAATGTGCCGAAAATGTCGATTATTTCCGATCTCGAACTTCTAGCATGTTTTTCAATGAGTTCGATGCATTCCTCGAGTTCGTGTACTGAAAATGTTGTAAAATTTAAGAGATTTGAGAAAATTTTAATTTTTTCAAAAAATCGACCTCCACCCTTGCAAGAGCGGATCCAGGGGGGGGGTAATGGGGGTCATG
>NW_026018359.1:0-1056 GCF_020466585.1 Dendroctonus ponderosae | reverse complement strand
ACGCTTCATAAAAATAGCGCTAAATTAAATTTTTTTCCGACCCATGAAAAATTGGTCTTAAACTGGAGGCTTTTATACAACTGCACCCTCGCATTACAAAAATTCGTGTTTCTTAAACTGAAGCAAGAAGTGACTGGCAATTTTCACCATTTTAGATGACATGGTTCTATTAATCGAAGAGGCTTCATTAAAATAGCGCTAAATCCAAATTATTTCCAGTCTAGTAAACATTGGCCTTAAAATGGAAGCTCTTGCACAACTACTCTGTCGCTTTAAAAAATTCGTATCTTTCAAACCAAAGCACCTAGCAAGGGCAAATTGTCGCCATCTTTAGCAATGGCTCAAAGCTAATAATGGAGAAAGTTTCATTTAAATCACCCTCAATCCTATGTTGTTTCGGCCTAGTAAACACTGGTTTTAAAATAGAAGCTCTTACCGAAGTGCGATCTTGCATAAAAAAATTCGCATCTTCCAAAATGAAGCAACTAACAATGCAACGTTTTCAACGTTTTTAGAAGACAACTGGCGTTAAAACTACGGAAAATTTCGTTACAATCACCCAGAACCCAAATTTTTGCCGGCCTAGCTAACCCTAAACCATTTTTTTTACCCAAATGCGCTCTCGTATTGAAAAGTTCGCGTTTTTCAAGCTGAAGCAAGTATCAATTGGAGATTTTCACAGTATTCAGAAAACTCCCGACTCTAAAACTTCTGAAAGTTTCATTAGAATCACCTTCAAGCCTAATTTGTGCCGGCCTAATAAACGTTGGTCTTGAAATAGAAGCACTTAGCCAATTGCGTTCTCGCTTTTGAAAATTCACATTTACCAAACGGAAGCAACTAACTACCGGAAATTTTCATAATCGTCAGAGGACACTAAACTTTCAAAATTTGCAGTTTCATTAAAATCGCCCTGAAGCCTAATTTTTCCTGGCCTACTAAAAATCGGTCTAAACCTAGAAGCTCTTATCCAACTGCGTTCTCACTTTCAAAAATGCATATCTTCAAAAATGAAGCCACTAGCAACTGCAAATTTGTTCAGTATTTAAAACGTAT
>NW_026018358.1:716-1057 GCF_020466585.1 Dendroctonus ponderosae | reverse complement strand
CGCGGCGAATCGCTCAATCGGGTTCGGACACTGCGGAACCAGCGTCCAGTTGATGGTACCAACGGGCATCGACCAGTGAGCGGTTTTTTCCTTTTTCGGTTTGTTTTGCCGCATTCCGCTGCCGTGTGCGATTTTTCCTGCGAATCGAGGATGCGGTGGCCGGCCACTGTGGCCGACCGGTTCAGGGGCACGGGGCCCCAACTTTTGGCCGCCATCTCAGGTAGGAACGCCTGGGGCGCCCCTTCAGGGGGCCCCTGAAGGGGCCATGATGCAAGCAGGGCCGTGCATTCATCAGCCGGGTCAAAGAGTCCTCATTTGAATACTCACTTTTGTTGTTGTTG
>NW_026018358.1:435-576 GCF_020466585.1 Dendroctonus ponderosae | reverse complement strand
GGCCCGACCGCCCGGCACGCGCCGGCTCGCGCTGTCTTTGTCTGGAGCATTCGCGCCGCTATGGCGCGTCGCTCGCACGCACGTCCGGACCGCGCCCGCTTTGCCCTTGAGTGACGGCGCAACCCCACAGGGCCGGACTGG
>NW_026018358.1:0-140 GCF_020466585.1 Dendroctonus ponderosae | reverse complement strand
TACAAACCCACACTTTTCAAGCTTCATCCGGCTGTAGCTTTGCCGCTTTGAGGCACTTCCGGCCGCCAAAACCCTCCTTGAAAAGCACAGATTCTGCGCTTTTTTTCGCTGTTTCAACCGCAAAAATCCGCCCCTAATTG
>NW_026018357.1:0-1057 GCF_020466585.1 Dendroctonus ponderosae | reverse complement strand
ATGTACATATTGTGTATATGTGCAGGTGAATATACCTAGTATGTTCAAAACAAATATTCCGGTAATATACTGACACTGAATGTATATCTACGGTATATTCCAAATTGGTTGAATATAAATTTTGCGTGCCCGCAGCAGAAAAGTAAGGGCATGTAAAAGTAAATCTTCTTACTACTAAAACCTGAGACCCTTATGAAATACTGAAAATATGGTGTTTTGATTAACAAATTAATAAAATTTATCGAAAATAAATTTTGCGTGCCCGCAGCAGAAAAGTAAGGGCACGTACAAGTACAAGAGTTTATATGAACTTTTCTTTTTAAATGCGTCAACGCATATATAATTTTATTGGGCAATATTAATAAAATTTCTGTATTACTCAAATAAATTTATCCGGAGCTAACAGTTCCCACTCTATGAAATTCAAACAATTAAAATGCATATAACAATTCAAATTACCCGCTTAGTATGTACACGGATTACGTCCGGCTATAACGTGACATTCGAGAGTGACAATGAGAGCGGACCAATGAGAATCATTTTTCACGCAGTGCTGAATTGCGTGCGAAAAGTGCTGCACTCTCAGAATTTCTGAAAAGCTGCAAAGCTTATAATTTATTGGTTATTGGCATAAACAAATTATTATGTGCTATTACACAAATATTGATTTTTTAAATTACCTATATGATTGTAGATTTATTAGTTACTAGAATACTGTCTTTCTAAGCAAGACAAAATTTAGATTCTGTCAATATCGGTTTATCAGTGATGTGATATCCGGGGTGTGACAATTCAGCACTTTTCCATGATTGACGTTGGAGACAGAAGACAACTGCTGCTTGTCTTTATCTATGTTTATATCATAGAGTAAGTTTAAGATTTTACTTTCTCTATTTTCGAAATCTGAGAATATTAAAAATCCATATTAATCGATGCGATAAAATAAATATAAGTCAAAATATAAAACCGTGCTTGTGCCTCAGTGTTATGATGTGCCTTCAAGACGGTAATTACGGTATAATTATGGCTTAAAACCCCGCAAACATGTAAAGGTATG
>NW_026018356.1:0-1057 GCF_020466585.1 Dendroctonus ponderosae | reverse complement strand
CAACATCGTTACCTTGTATTGGAATTTTCAGAACTCTGGTAATTTTGGTTTGGCGAATACTTCTAGTGTAAGCTCCCAAAGACGGACCCTGTATATGCACAGAATAGCAAAACTCCTTCGCGGCTGAAAATTCTGTTCTTCAAGAATGTGCACTGGTTGGAAATCGCATTGTCGCAAGTGCAAGTTTTGAAGCTTATAAAACTCATTCCTTTGTTCGATTTACTTGAACTGCTGTGAAAAAGATAGCCCAATATACACTCTGTATATATAAAAGAGCCAAACTCCTCCGCCCCTTGAAATTCTGATAAAAAAATAATGTGCGCTAGTTGGAAATAACCATCTTAATAATGGCATAATCCATTGCATCTGCATAATTGCAGGTTTTACCAAAGCGCGCCACGTAGAGGGAATACTGATATTCTACGTAAATTTACCATCTTTTTTTCGCTTTCGACATATCCTAATTTTTTTAATTGAATTTACCGAATATCAAATATTTTAAATTAAAAATATCGTCGTGTTTGATTTCATTAGGATACATTTTGCGCAGAAAGTACTCTGAATTACAAATTGGAAACTTTTACCAACAAAAAAAACGGAAATATTTACGCAAGTGACTGCTTCTGTCTTGGGGCAATTTAAAACAATAGAAATACGTAATGCTTATACAGTCTTAAAGAGTTAGTTGTCTCTCGCCGCCATTGCTTGAAACTGCGAAGTCTTTCGGGCTTTTAGACCGTCGTGGAAAAGAATTTCTTCTTGAGGGTTTCATCTTCAGATGTGTAGTAGTATTGCTACACTACACACTATTGTGTAGTTGTGGCATTCCTTAGTCCAGTGTAAGCTTCTAAGCAAAAACACTTCTAAAGATACATTGATACACGGGAATAAATTATTTTCTACCACGGAATGCCCGAAAAACTCAGCAGGCACTTGTACTAGCTAAGTAATGCTTGCGCCATGTTTATATTAAATTTTAGTATTATTTTAATCTCAAAAACGACCTGTCAATATTATTATTGCATTTTCATCTTGTTTCTTGACACTGTATTTTTTT
>NW_026018355.1:0-1031 GCF_020466585.1 Dendroctonus ponderosae | reverse complement strand
GAGACAATGAAGTCCTGCGTACGCCATTACATATCCTTATTATCCTTATTCATTGAACAAACAGGGCAAGCGAAGGAGTACCTCAGCGATGAGCGAAAGAGTTTTACTAAGTAATCAGCCAGGCTGGAGGCTTATACAGCCCAAAGCTCTAGCATACCAACTCTAGGCAGATAGCATTTCCTAAATCTCATCCATTACAAAAACGAACATCACGAACAATATTTTCAATTCAAACAGTATTTGAATCGTGTAAATATTATACATTATATGTTTGAATTGCAATGTTATTTGGTGCAAAGCACAGATTATCAAACTTCCTAAGACGTGCAAATGTATTAATTGGCGGTACCGTTTTTCATATATGTAGACACTCAGACAGATGGTTTACTTTGAATATATGTTAAACTCGAAGTAGATATAAGATTTTTATGTTCATTCACATGCGAATTCGTATTTTGAGCGGATCGGAGAATTAAAACAGTAAAATCTCAAGCAGTAAATGAATTTCTTTGAACAGTTTACAATGTACTTTAGTAATTATTTTTGCAATATTCCTTGCACATAGTTGCTGTGTAAACAGTAATATAAATTAATCGTTGCGACGAATCATGTGCATTATTAATAAGTGAGTTTCTTCAATAGTTCATCAGTAAAATTCTGTAAGCCCAATCAAAATATTTAAATATCTACCGTTTACTGTTTCATTGTTGTTACGCTTTCGTTAGACTATGTAAATTATACTACATGAAAATATATTCAATTTCTCTGGATCTTAACAGGCAATGCAAAAGTACGGGTCAACAATTGAATTGAATTACAAAATAATTAAACTTATTAAAACAGCAAATAGTCTGATATTTTTTAAATTGATTTGTATTGATTATTATTATCTTTTAATTTAACTATTATTCTTGTTATTATTAACTTAATTCTGTTGCATTTTACGGCTTATATAAAAGCAGGATTTGCAAGACCAAGACTATGTATGCAAGAACAAGATCAAAACCAAGACTTGCTCTTTTAATCAAGAG
>NW_026018354.1:961-1058 GCF_020466585.1 Dendroctonus ponderosae | reverse complement strand
GACTTAAAATTTTGCGATTGCGTGTCTTTTTCCAAAGGCCCTCTTAATCAATTTTCGGATAAATGAAAAACCATTGGTGCAAAAGGGCCTGTCCCGA
>NW_026018354.1:514-719 GCF_020466585.1 Dendroctonus ponderosae | reverse complement strand
TCTTTTTATTCGATATTGGCAATCCGGGTGCGTCAATGCAATCATACTTTTGTTCGAATTGCAATGTCTGCCTCTGGAAAATCCACCCGGTAAAAACACTAAATGCACCTGAAAATCCTAGCCGAACACAGCATTTTCAGCGAGAGAAGATAGCAGAGGTCAAAGAACATCGATAAACACAATGGAATTTCCTCCGACAGAGAAA
>NW_026018354.1:0-233 GCF_020466585.1 Dendroctonus ponderosae | reverse complement strand
AAGCGAGTGGGCCATCCTCAAAATTGCCAGTATCTGAACAATTGAAAGCGCATGTTTTTTGTACACTATTTTATCTTAAACAGATACACCAAAAAACGTGGTCAACTACACGATTGGCAGGGGATCGATCGTCGGTCTTATATTCTAAAAATTCGTTTCCGCATGGTCTAACACACGCATCTTCTACTCATGCAGTCACACATTTTCCAACAAGGGGCAATAAGATATTAGAA
>NW_026018353.1:0-1037 GCF_020466585.1 Dendroctonus ponderosae | reverse complement strand
ATGTCTAAATCTAAAGGTTTTTTAAATAATTCGAATTTTATGAAAATCTAATATTATTTTCATGTGTCAAATTCTTTAGAATTATTTAAGTTATGTAAACGTAATTCGTAGGTAAGTGTAACAATAAATCATATTTTATATCCCAATGATAATAAACTTTCCATTTTATACAGGGTGCCCATAAATTTAAACTAATCAAATAAGAACTTTAAGTGGCTATAACTTGATTAATTTAAATACAACCCCATATTTTTTAGCTTACCAGAAAATGCAAATTTTAATTACCTATCGAATGGTACTAGGATGTTTATAACCAAATTTTTGCCTTTTTACAAAATACACCAAATAATGGTTCTGTGCACCATTTAGTGTTTTTTTTTAAAGGTTAAATAACATATCAACAATAACATAAATAACATAAAACAAAGTCAAATCATTTATAACAAATGTTCGAAATGTTGACCGTCCATTTCCAGGCACTTGTAAATTCTTTTTTCAAAACAACTGCTAACTCTGGACAACATTTGCGGAGTTCCAGTTTTAAAAGCGTCTCTTATGCGTGTTTTCAAATCGTGTGAAGTTGTCGGAAGCGTATGGTAGACAATTCCTTTTATGTACCCCACAAAAAGAAATCTAGTGGAGTTAAGTCCGGAGATCTGGGGGGCCAATTTTCAAACCCATTTCTGCCAATCCACCTGTTTTGAAAGTCGGCATTTAAAAATTGCCAAACTTCGCAGTAATAATGAGGCGGAGCTCCATCCAATTGAAGCCACATGTTGTTTCTAATATTGAAAGGGACTTCTTCTAATAATATTGAGAGATGGTTTATTAGAAACTGGCGAAACATCAAACCATTTAGATGTCCTTCAAAAAAATAGGGTCAAATTAAATATTGGCCCAGTATTCCACCCCACACATTAACTGATCACCTATTTTGATTTTTCATGACCCTGTACGCGCGCGGATTCGTCTCAAAATAATAATGAAAGTTGTATCTATTCACGAGACCATTGTTATGAAAAGTACATTCATCACTA
>NW_026018352.1:16491-31816 GCF_020466585.1 Dendroctonus ponderosae | reverse complement strand
CTCATCCCCATTTAGAAACATTATTTACTTCAGTAATAAACCGCTGAATTTAAAACAGATAGGTTTTGTACAATTAGTGATTACTTACTTACTTTTCAGCGTTTTTGCAATTTGCTCACTATTTGCTTGTATATAATCACATCCTTCTTATTTCCGCCATCTTTGCAACGCGATGTCTCCCCGATTGCTCCCTCTTTGCAACTAATGGTTATCTAGCGACTCAACCTTTCATCCCAAACTACTATTTATTTATTTTCTAAAGGAAATCAACCCTGTGATTCCCTTTTCAAGTGCTTCCTGCTCTGAGCTGCATTGTCTTCATTTAGAAACTTGATTCACTTTAGTAATGAACAGCTGAATAAAAAACACATGTTTTTGAAGAAGCGGTAGGTAAATATTGGGCATAAATGTTAGAAAACACTAACTTACCATTTATAAGTGATCTAGTTCTGCGTGGAAATGGAAATGCTCCATTAGTAATGGGGAGAAACTTAGAAGCTATGTAATCGCGATTTACACAGCCTGACAGCAAACGTCAGAAATTCCCTAACTGGAAAATTCGAATATTTCCTCGGAATTTGCACTATTGAACAGAAAAACACCAGGAAACTATGAGGAAAATCTCCTGTTTCTTGAAACTGAACAATTTTCCGCGGACAAATTCGAAGAAACTGGAATTTTACTGAAATGTTCCCGGAGCGAGCCAACACAGCCTTTCCAACCTGCCATTACGAACAGACTGAAAAATATCAAACTCCTCTTTTCCAAGCTTGATAAAAAAAACAACAATTTGAAAACTTATTAAGTGACTCGAAACGTTTTCTACAAAATTATCGTAACTAAACATAAGCCGAACTGTTAAAAATCGCACACAATAGCCTGAAAACCTAGAAAATTTCGCGTCTATCTCAGTTTACGCTGTGTTCCAAATGCCATTTTGGTTGGCACCATTGGTTAGACACTGTCGATCAGTCGATGTCAACGCTCTACAAACAATCCTTCAGTCTTTCATAGAAGGTGTTTGTAGAGGTGAGTTCGCAGTGTTAAGTTTAGGTTGAAACATTCCTTTTTTTCTCCAAGCATCTTAACTATTTTAGTGAATGTAAACCATGATTCCTTTTATGTAAGCATTTAGCTAGTTAGTGTATTTAATATTTTCGCAAGTTTCCGCAAGGAATTCGAGCAAAACACGACTTTTTAAACGAGGTTACAATGGTTAACAGGCCATATTAGATATGATGAATTGATTCTTAGGACACCGCTGAAGCATTTATGTCGATAGTTTTAGAACACTGAAAGCTCATTTATCAGTTTGCGACTAATGAGATTCGGCCACGTTATTCTAGCTTGATATTTACTTGTTTCAGATGGCACCAGCAGAGAAAAGCAAAAAGTCTCGCCCCAGGAATTACGACCTGGGGAATGGAGTTGTTCGGTTCTCCAGATCCAGGGTTTACCACAAGAAGGCCCTTTACAAGTTTGTGGGCAAGAAAGTTGCTCCCACAAAGAAACCCGGCAAGCCCAAAGTGGTTGTAAAGCCAATCGGTGGAGACAAGAATGGAGGCACACGTGTTGTGCTGGTTCAGAAGCGGCGCGAAGTGTACCCGACGCAGGAAAAG
Organism: Dendroctonus ponderosae; assembly: GCF_020466585.1. Taxonomy (NCBI): domain Eukaryota; kingdom Metazoa; phylum Arthropoda; class Insecta; order Coleoptera; family Curculionidae; genus Dendroctonus; species Dendroctonus ponderosae. The sequence continues at coordinate 30,197 of NW_026018352.1, read as the reverse complement.
TGAGTAAAAAACCTCATGGAAACCGCGTGTTTTATAGTCCTTTCTAATGCTGCAAGATCCAGTATTGTTTTGCAGTTTCGCTTAAGGACGAAATCAATGAAAACTTTACCATGAATTTCACTCTACAAGGGAATTTATAAAACAGTTTTCCACATGTGAAACTCAATTTTTATGATGATTTTTTCAGCCCTTTCGGGTGTATTTCACGCAATATAAACTCTGTATTGTTCACTTGCAGAATTAAGAAGAGGCCAGGAAAGCGGCTCTTTAAAAATCATGTAAGGACTCTTCGTCCCAGCATCACCCCAGGAACTGTTCTGATCTTGCTGGCTGGAGGTCACAAGGGCAAAAGGGTAGTTTTCTTGAAGCAGCTTCAATCAGGACTTCTCTTAGTTACTGGTAAGAACATGAGTCAACCCGTTACACCCCCTGAACAAATTGTTATCAATCAATTACAAACACGCTTTCTCTTCTCAACATGATGAATATACTTAGGACACCTTACGAATGCCCATGATATAAATCGAATGTATGTCTGAAATGCTTTTTTTTTCTTCCAATTGATCTTTAAGGTGTTTTTCATCGGCAGTTTTTATTGACAGTTTTTGTTGTTTTCAAGGGCCTTTCCAGATCAACGCCTGCCCTTTGAGACGCATTAGTCAAAGATACGTGATTGCCACTCAAACGAAAATCGATATCAGTACCGTGAAAATTGACGATAAAATCAACGATGAATACTTCAAACGGCAGCGCGAAAAGAGGGCGAAAAAGGAAGAAGGTGATGTCTTCCAAAAGAAGAAGGAAGTACGTATCTCAGTTTTCCTTAAAATATAATTGCTTTTATTATGATGGAAAACTTCTGGAAAAAAACATTTCATGATTCAACCGTTTCTGTCTGACTAAATTGTGCCAACAATTGTTTTCTAAAACCGAGATTTTTTATTAACAAGTGATTTTTTGGGTTTCCAGGGGTACAAAGTGAGCGAGGAGAGGAAAGTTGACCAGAAGGCAGTCGACAAACAGGTTCTAGAAGGAATCAAGAAGCATCCTGATAGGTACAGTTCGCTTTTTCGTATTAATATATTGAGCCATAGTCCTTTCTAATGCTGCAAAATGATTTCCTCGTTTTGGAGTTTCGCTTAAGGACTAAATTAATTCGATTTTTACCACCAATTTCCTTTGGCTGTAGGAAATTGGTAAAAAAAATTGGAACAATTTTTTCTTCGATTTTACTGCCGAACCAACTGACTTGCTTTTTTGTTTAGGAAAATTCTGTTGGCCTACCTATACGCTAGTTTCGGGCTCAGATCCAGCCAATTCCCACATCGAATGCAATTTTGAGGGTTGGGTGTAATTTTTAAACATGTTTGGGCCTGCTTTATTTTCAAATAGAACAAGTCCATACATATTTTTTGTATTATTTCATCTATAAACCGAACTGGCTTTGAACGTTTGATGTTTTTTTTTGGTATCCAATTGGTGTATTATATTATTATACAATTGCCTTAATTCTAATAGGAAATTGACCGATTTGGGTTCTTATGGGGTAAAAACCCTTGATTTGCCAGTCGGTTAACTGTCCACGATATTTAAAAAAATGTCATGTAATATAACTGACTAGTACTAGTTTCCTTTCATAATATTGGCGTCTCCAAAGTATCTTTGGTCTGTTAAAGTTAAAAATTTCTAGTTTTTTTGTTGCAAGTATGTAGTTATTTCTCGAAAGTTACGTTGAATTTTCCTGGATGGCAGGGAGTGAATTCTCTAAGCGCGAAATATTAGAAGAGCATAGCGGGTTTACCTGAAATCTGATCACTGAGGGCAAATTTATTACCCAGAAACCGAACAAGAAATAAATTATAATTACAGTTTTTAATAGGGCGAGTAAAACTATGAGTTAATTTTAACAATTGGACAAAAACATACGATTTTTGGCTCTACTTTAAAAATAAAAAAACATTTCTCTGAATCGAGTGTTTTGGCACGAGTTGTGAAAAAAAAGCACACTAACAATATACAAGCTTTATTTATATTATAATGGCACCGATAATATTACAATAACACAACTAACCTTAATGGAATAATTAATATGTTCTTTCGACCAGCGTGCGAAAATAAAATATCTTAACTAAAGAAAATATCAGACTAGTTGGAATATTTATAATTTTTACCACAGCACACTAGGAGAACATGTTTCTTGATTGATTTTACAAGTAATATATCTTTGGTTCACCTAAACTAAAAGACCTGTATTATAAATTTGCCAAGGAAAAAATACGTCTGAGGCAATGCGTCTGTCTGCGATAATGCCTCTACTTTTCTAAAGTAAAGTGCAAAACATCCCTAACACCACCGTGAATCGTTTCGATTTAACAGACATCTGAGTATAATATCTAACAAAGTTAAAACTAACGCAACCAAGTAAATAAATTAATTCTAAGGAAAATATTAAAATTACTATTTGGGCACACGAGAATAAAACATTGGTATAACAAATCTACAGCGGAACGTCGCTTGAGGAAGAGCCGAAACCAACGATTACTTAATGAATCGACTTTCCGCTGCATTTTTTCAAATCAAATCAACAAATGATACAGTTACGTATTCCAAGTAAACTATGAAGGTTTAACGAGATATCTACGAGCTAAAATTGGGCTAAGAGTATTGGTGGATATCTTTAAAAAAAAGTCGACGAAGAAAGAAAAATACACGACGTTACGTGGAATGCTTTTTGTACATCATAGATCCTTGAATCAGACCTACACAATCATGGCGGATATGGAAAACTTTCCACCGAATATCAGACAAAGTTCCAATACAAATAAGACTGAATGGCACAGTATTGCGTTCCAGCGGCTACAAATTTGCGCACCAAATCCGGTTATATAAATGCAAATCACTAAAACCCTGGGGGTTTCCTTCGATTTTAAGCTCAGCACTTAAGATTGCTTTAGAAAAGTAACAAATGTTGCTGGAAAAATTTATCGTAGAATCAGTCTATTGAGAAAAGTTGCTTGGGCGTTTTCATGCGTCGTTATGTAGAAAACTTGTCCCGAATCCACTTCAACACAGGAGAACGTTCAGGCAAAGACCTTCCAGGCTCTGTAACAGTAGATTATTGAACTGGATTTTCCGGCGATTGCATGAAACCGATGGGTTTTTTGGGGTAGAATTTCTTCCTGGACGAGTTGAATGCAATTTTGAGAGCCGTTGCTGCTCAGGAAGAACTTCTTGTACATAAAGACCGGAAGCCCAAAAAACTCACCAGCTCCAATGTAATGAGAGCTTGTACTTTGTACCTCCATTAAAGTAGAATAACATGCAATTATACGTTATACATCAGGCAGACATTTAGTCACTGTTTTGCATCTTTTGGGTGCTTTTTCTACGCTTAATCTATATTGAGATAATGTACAAATACGGTTTTTTGAACAAACCGTGACATTATTTGAAGTTTCACTGAGAAAAAGTAGGAAACGAAGCACAATCGGACGAACGGTGTTGATAAGTAACGTTTAGTTTATCATAAAAGTAGTGAATGCATCAAAACCTTGCCCGGTTTAGCCTGGAGTGTTTAATTGAGTTGCAAAATACTGGTGCAGAAAAACATGCAAAATACGCCACAAATATTAATTTCTAGACTAATACTGTTAAAACAAACACAAACTAACCACATCAAGCACATTACTGAATGGAACAACTCTGCTTACGTAGGTCACTGTCGCAGTCATCAGCATCGTCTACAGCCGACTGTTGGCTGTTGCCGTTCCCGGAAGGAACGACTTTGGGCAGGTACGGCTTGTAATCCAGTCCGGAACGTTCATAGAATAGAATGTAGGCGGAACTCGTGTCGATTCTCGGGATCTTTGCGTTGTTGTACGGGCATCTGGAAACATGATTTTTGAGCGCACTGAATTTGCGTAACTTGCGAGAGCTCACTTGAAACCGTTGCTGTTGCTGTTTACGCTATTGGTGCTGCCGCTGGTCGACAATCGGCTCGGGCACGGCGAATTCGTGGGTTTGCTTCCTCCTGTTACCGAAGATCGTTCACAACTGTCTGAAGCATTTCCACTATCCAAAGCACTTGCTGAAGATGCAATCGATGTGTCCATTGTTGCTAGAGGCGCCGTTCTGTCGGAATCGGTTGATCCAGTGCTGCCTAATTTAAAACACCCAAAACAACATTAAGCGCAATGTTTTCGCCGCAAATTTTTACCTTTTCTCTGCGGTTGACACCCTTGAATGTTCCTTCGCCTGCTCAGCGGGGTGCATCCAGACGAATTCTTGCTGCTTACAGACAGTCTGGATCGAGATACGTCCGGCTCGGTGATAACTTCGCGACAGGAACTATCGTTGTAACAGTACCAGTTGCCATTGGGGTTGCACGCATAAGATATGTAGTGGCCCCCATTGAGCATTCCCGAATGGCTCTGAAAATGCGTGGATGCAAATCGCCGCCCAAACAAACACCCGCAACAAAACACCCACCACTACTGCGTATAGTTGATACTTTAAATCGAAGGGATCCTGTCCTTCCAGCAACTTGTGTTCGTGGTAGTCCTTCAGGTTTTCATCGATTATTGGCGTTTTTATCAGGCTGGTTGAAATCAATCTCGATCGAACTTTATTTGTGCGCTCTGGTCTTTGTTTTGGAGTGCTCGCGGCCACCTAAAACCCAAAAGATTATCAGTTAAAAGTAGAAAGACCGATTGAATTCACAGCATTTTTCGTAGGAAATGAACAAGGTGGAACGGAAACACTCAACATTTCCATAGGGTTAATCGACTTTCGTATTTTTTTTTTGCGCTATCAAAAAAGTACCACGGGTGTTGTGTGATATTTTCGGGTTTAACTTAAAATGGTAAATAAGTTCAGTTTATTGACCGATATCGAATAATTGCAAAGTGGTTAGTTTTCTTGGGAATTCGTTCTGGGCAGTGGTGAAGAAACAGAAAAACTTTTTTATCTACCTTGGTAAAGTAGTTAAAAAAGTTTGTCTTTTTCTTCACCACTGCCCAGACCGAATTCCCAAGAAAATCAACCATCTTGCAATTAAAATGATAAAATCAAAATACGTAAATTTTGCTCGTTTAAGAGATCCAGGCGAAAACAAAAAACTTTTTAATTGGCAAAGTACCCTATAATTTCTTAGTTAAAAGAGATGCAGTTCGAAGTAAAATTCGAGATTTGCTGCAACAAAATTGGACCTCTCTTTGACACCAGCAAACTCCTAATTTAGTCCTTTAAACCGAATAGTTTCACTCCGGGAAAAGTATTGTAGTTTGATCAATCGCCTTCCGCATCTTTCTCACAAACTTGAACACTTGCCGCGTTAAAAATCCTCAAATTTCATTGACTTAATGCGTTTATGTGAAAATAAACCGGAGGTATTTGCTTAATTAATCAGATAAATTCGATCAGTTCCATAATTTAATCCATCGAAGTTACTTACTCTATCGACTTCGTCTTTTCCTTGGCAAGTTCCAACTGAAACACATCCATCACTTCCCTCCTTTCCGCATTGAAGCAGCTTACATTGCTCCCCTTTACATGACACTCCATTCGATCGATCGCTATCCTCGCATTGCTTATTGCTCACTGGGCGATCAGCCGATTGATTATTATTACTAGGTATATCACATTGGCTTATATTGAGACTATTTGCTGCTGCATCGATGCTATTTGGGAGTTGGCCGGTTTCATCCGTTGAGATACGTGGGCTTGAACTAGACGCCTCACTCACATCTTCCAATATTTTATCATCTGCAAAAAACATTTGGGATTTGGCGCAAGAGCCTCCGAAAGAAAGTTGAAAAACCTCCTTACCATGCCGATTCTCTTCATCTTCCTCCTTTCGTCTTTTCTCGTCCAAAATCTGACGATGTCTCAAAATAGTCTCTTGGGGCACAGAGGCAAGATATGCGGTAGGGTTGAAGTCTTTGAACGGGAAGTTTACCACTTTTTGAGTTTTCACCCATTTAGTATTGACGCAGTCAAACCGCTTCAGATGGATAATCTGAGAACAACGCGTTAAGTTAGAACCATTCTACGATATTGCCCACTAACTCACCAGAATGGGAGGCAACCTCCAAATTTGCAACTTCTTCGTAGCCGGCTGCTTATCCTTACAGCGACTGCAGTGGTACTTCTCCTGCAAATTTTCCTCGGAAGTGAAGGCTTTCAGACAGTAGTCCAGATCTATCGGTTCCGTGTGCAATTTCCGGCATCTGGCCACCGATTCGTCTTCAGTCCACAGCTTTTCCCTGCTAGTTTGGTAGCGCAAATGTAGAGCAGTTGGGTCCCAATCTATGGCAATATGCATGGCTTGTCCATTGACCGGGCCGCCGCATTTATGAAACAGTGGATCATCTGTGCAGGGCAGCGGACATCCTCTGCAGAACTTCGTCCAATGGCAAATGGCACAAATTTGGCCTCCAGCTAATACCGCCTTTAGAGTAAAGGGAAACTCATAGCCCAACGAATCATCACTGAAAACGACAAAAAAATTACGTTTTTGCACAGTTCTGCAAATTTTGGCCACTCACCAGTCTGTAGCATGGTTGGTCTGATCGCTCTGAGGCATAGGACTCAATAACCGGGTGACTTGCTCCCAAACCAAGTCGTACAGATCTCTGCAAGTGCTGCTGGAGGAGCAGCCCAGAAGCAGCGGCATCCCAAACAGGCTGGGTTTGCTTTTTTGTTGAGACAAAAAGTAGGTATCCTGTCTGACACACTTGCGATGAACCGCTATCAGGTAGGAGGGCGGTTTTCTCAACATCGACGCATCAAAGGGCGCTAGATAAATCTAACATTAGAAACTCTATAGAGAGTTGCAGCCTCAACAGTTTTACCTGAGTAGGATGACTGATTGGACTGGATAGAGATTGTAGACCTTTTGAACGGAATGGCCTTACTAAGGGATGGAGTTCGCTTTGTCTAAAAGCAAAAATGAAAATAAAACTTCCCATTTGCCCAAAGAAAACATCACCCAACTGGCTAAAAGATCGTTTACGTGAAAAATATGCTTCGCACATACCCAAGATTCCATACTAATTCAAAATAAATCGGCATAGCTAAGAACAGTGATCAGTTTACAAAACTACAGCTTGTTTAATTGGGGCAAGTTGCAAAGCAACCAAACTACATAAAATTTTAAAAAAGTATGCTAAGTTGAATATATAAGAATTGTTCAAGACGAAGAGTTTTTCGGGTTTTTGTTCGTGAAAAATAATGTCTTCCCGACGTGAGAGGTGTGCCACATGTGGCTTGAACACCTCTGAAGGTGCAAGCCACTCGTGCTTACGAAACGTCAGGAAGACATTATTTCCACCACGGTCTAAACACCCTAAAAACTCGTCAGTTTCAGCCTAGCTTTTCATCGTGTATTAGGGAGGAAAGAACTCTTACAGGTAGAATCGCTGATGAAACAAACCTTCAAGTAAAATAAAAAGGAAAATTTTCCATTGGTTTTAGTATTATTTTGCTCATTAGTTACCGGAACAATAGTTATCATTAGCGCAGAAACATCTAAGCACTCGCAACGACAATAAGTGGCAAACAACAAAAATGTTCGTTCAATTCTACTCAACATTCAGTTACCTTGTGTTGCTTCTTGATGTCTATTTTGTGACGGAATCTTAAAACATACGCAAGCAAGGAAAACTGTTTCAACAATAGATTGAAAAATCTACTTCTGGTTGTTTAACGGTTAAAACGTGGAAAACATTTTAACTTGGTTGCAAAACTTCACACACAAAACACTTCAGAGCGGGACAAAACAAAATTACCTAAATACACTAGGCCTAGGCCGTGCATACCTTAAAGCATAGAATGTTGGGCATGCATATGGCCGAACCACTCCTTACCTCTGGGCTGCGAGCCAGGGGGCTGTCAGTCGCGCCTGTTGAGGCTTCTGCGAACAGAAAAATTCTCTTAATCCACAGAAAAAACAGTCCTGTTTCCACACAAAATGTCTTCCTATAAAGTATTCGTTGGAAAGCAGAAAGCTGATCAGTGCGACATACCAGTATCAACATCTCCTTCATCAGTCTCGCCTTGCTCTCCCTCCAGATCCGATTTCCTGAAATCCGCTGGCAATTCGTAAGCGTACAATTCCAACGCGGTGTTGGGATTGATTCGATTTTCGTCCGGCAGCAAAGACCGGATCTGGCAGCATGCCACTTCAGCCAGCAACAAGCGGTGGTCCTCCACTTCACACAGCTGGCTCAATTGCTCTTTCAGGTCGCCGTATTTTGCCTCAGAATTGAGCCTCAACCCGTATTTGATCGGACTGTGGCCGTTCAGGCGCACCACCAACACCTCGCATAGCGTGTAACTTTCCATAGGCAGCGGCAGGCTCAGATGATTGAACGGGTCGAATTTGACCGATTCGTGTCCGCAGGTTTTGCAAGTCACCTAAGATATAACTAACTTAATGCCGGCAATGCCAACTGAAAACCAGCCGGATAATTTACCTTGCTTTTTAACTGCCCGTGGAATAGATCAGTAACAATAGAATTTTCCCGTTTTAGGTGATATTGCCAGGCTTCGTCCGCCACCACTTCATCCGGCCTGCCATCGCTGTCCTTTTGCTCGATATATTGCTTTTTAGGCACCCGATTTAGATCTTCATGAAGAGCGTCCAATAACCAAGCCAGCAGTTCCTAGAATATGAATAAAAAAATATTTTTTTGGCAATTCAATATGCAAAAACAGCGAAGGAAGCTTCATCAGAAAGAGACGAAGGGATAAAGTTGAATAATTAACAACTTTAGATATGCCGACGATACAATAAGAATGGCAAATTCGAATCAAAACGAAAGCAAATGGCGAGCTGCAAATGCTCCAAAACGTCTCACATCGTCGGAAAATTACGTTTTCGAAGCTTAGCAGTCAACTAGCGTTTTTCGTAGGCCAGGAAACACATATTTTCTTTTCATGAACCCAATCTAATAAGAAAACCGTTATTTCCTAAACGAAAGTAAATGGTGCTCTACAAACTCTTATGCAACGAATAGGCAGTTCTTGTAAACAAAATGTAACAAAAACTTGATAATTGATCGTACACCAATAGGAAGAGTTCAACACTACAAACATTTGGGCACAATAATAAGCAAAACTGCTGAACAATTGCAGGAAATAACATCTAGAATTGAAAACGAAGAGAAACTCTCATGGGGCGTAAGAAATTTTTCTGCAGCAGAGACAAAAACTGACAAGAGCAGGAATGTTATGTGTTTTCAACCTTGTTCTTTGAAGCACTTAAAACAGCAGAAACAAGCAGACTACTCGTTTTCGACAGATAGTGCTATCGAGGTACTCCATCGTATGAACAAACAAGAGGAAATTTATAAGGCACTGAAGAAAAAGAAACTGGAAGGTTTCGCACATGTTATGAGAAGACCGAAATATCAGCTGTTGCGGAACGTTATGGAAGACAAAATCCCCATCTGAATGGACATCGGGCAAACTATTCAGCCATTCATTCAAAAAGGAAGCCGGATGGATTCAAACAGCCGATGGCATGCACAATGATCATATCAAGTAAACAAGGCAAATAATCTGCAAAAGCTTACTTGAGCGTCGTGTTGGCCTCCTCCGCTCAGATGCTGTGCGTACTTCGTAACGCAAACTCGAATTTTCAATGGGGCCACACTTCGAGTCGAGCCTGCCCACAGCTCCCTAAAAACAACCGCCAAATCAACCTCATTTCATCTGGGCTGTTATGCGACGAGACCTACCGACAAAGCTCGGCGTATTTTTTCGCAACAGCTCCTTTGGTACTATCCGGATTATTTGAGTTCAGTTCAGAAAGCTGATTGTCCTGCTGAAAGTACATGGTTAATGGTCGAGTGTTGGAGACTGCTTGGAGCGCCGCGTTCATGAAACACGTATTGCCCAGGTTGTGCAATCCAGTGGCGCCTGAAAGAAAAACACATCAAAACTAGTTTAATTAGACAAAACTTTTTTACCTGGCGGTAAATAAATAGTCGGTCGCCGTTCAGCCAGCGTTGTCTCGTTGCTGCCGCCGGCTGCTAATTGGCCGAGTTCCTCGGGCCACGTTAAGTCTTTGTTGCGCACTTCCAAAAGGATTTGATCAGCATCTCTGCAAGGCAGATTGATCAATGAAAATAGCCAAAAGATGAGCGCTGAAAACCTACTTGATGCCTAAATCTTGCAAATGGGCCCGTTCGTCTTCGAGTAAAAACGGCTGCTGATGGTCTCTGAGCAACCACAGGCGGGCGTCTTCGTTTTTGATTCCTAAACGTTCGCATAGAAAGTCAGTCACCTGCTGTATGGTGGCTAAACGCGAAAATGCGGCCACATGGGCTAAATTGCGACGAATGCAAGCCGATGGCGACGAGGGTGGCAAACCTGCCGTGGTCAAGGCCCCATAACTGAAAATAAACGCCCAAACATCAATCGTCAATGCCCCAAATAGACGTAAACTGTGCAAGAGTTACCTTAGGTAACTGATTAATGCCTTAACTGAATTTTCGTGTAATTTGCTAAGGCTGTTGAAGCAAACGTCTACTACAGAGGATGCGATTTTCCGGCGTATCGAACAGGGATCGTGGTAACTAGAGCAGATAAAATTCATTGGATCAAATAAAGAATTCCAATTTTGCAAGCTAGCCTACACATCAACACATCTGCTCTAGTAATAAATTTTGATTTGACCGCACATTGTGAGTATTTGCTTCAAACGTCTTCAACATTAGACAAACACGTTCACAACACACAGATTAACTCACCCGCCGACCACACTGCTCCATGTGGACGGGTTGTTAATCGGCTGCTGAACTTGATGCCTCAATATTCGCAGATTGAGAGGATACAGCTCAAGTTCGACTTCCGAACGTCCTGGCGGATCAATCACCTGGAAAAAATCTATAAAAACCGGCCCAAAAAAAATTTTGGAGTACCGCACCTGTCGAGGGAGCGGCAGAGGACCACCATACCACATCGCTAGCGCCTTCCACAGCGAATCGGGCACCAATTCGAAATCATGATGCTGAGCAAGCGGAGTGTTCCTTTTCAAGCGCCCGCCTGCAGTTGGAAAATCCTTAAATACCAATCAATTTAGGGCTTCATCCACTTACCCTCGCCGGTTAACGTTTGGACTTTCAGGGTGCAATCCGAAACCAAACTGCTGTTGTCAATGGGGCCAGGCGGGGCTAAACCGCGCTTGGACGCCGTGCCCGAACTACTGGAAACACCAGAACTGGACGCGATGCTACAACTGAAACCCACCATAAAATAAACCGGCTGCAAAATGAACTAGACCCAGCCGAGTTACCTGTCTCCTCTGCTCAGCAAATCCCCCATAGATTCCATGCTGTTGGAATGGAATTCATTGCTATGCAAAGGGTAGTCGGTGGCGTTGCTCACAAGGCTCTCATCGCAGACGATTCCTTCTTCCACAATTCCTCTGGGCTCAGTGCGGCATTGGCAATGATCCAAGTTGGTTCTAAACAACGGGTTTATAACATTGCTTATCAAGTGGTGCGTAAACTTCCTACCTGGGCGCTGAAGTGTAGTTTTGCCACTGCTGCCACCAATCTGAAGCTATAAGGTACCAAAACTGCCCTTCGCGGTATCCGCGACGTTCTTCACGCCCCAGCCAACCCATTACTGTAAAAGAAACATTTAATATATCGAGTTTTACTGGGGGAAAAGTACATACCAATCTCATATTCGTTGTGCCTGCAGTGAGGCTTTAATCCTAAAGACACATGGCACACTTGAAACAACAACTCCAACAAAGGTGCAACCAAACTGTTGTCTTCGACTGCCCACATCAGAAAATCCTCCTGGGTGAGTCCATTTTTATCGTCCAACTAACAATGAAACAAACGTAGAACCACCGATAAACTTTCCGCACTCCAGCAATTTACCTTCTTATAAAGAGATTCCAATGCTTTGCAATGGCTGGCATCCAACTCTAGATTAGTGCTCGGCTGTTCCAGGTAAAACTGCGAGCTAAAAGTCAGTTTGTTCTCGTTTGCGATGAACTGCAATGTTTGCTTCATGCTCTCCAATTCCTCCGAATTTAGGTACAAGTCTCGATCCATGTCGAATATTTTGAAACAAACTGAAAGTTGGAAATAAAGACTAAGTGCTGATAAGTTTACGGTTTGTGTGGAGGATTTACATTTCATTCGTTCGGCCATGGGCCCTCGGCAGGCTGCCGATATTCCACAACACAGTTCCTTGAAATCGATATGTGCATCCCTGTTAACGTCCAAAGCCAAGAACAATCTACAACAGAAATGTTCATTAGGGAGGTAAAATGACTGTAGCTGCAATGAGATTCTTTAAAAGATTAAGATTTTGTCCGGACCAAAAGTTTGAGCCAAAATGCTAATCTCTTAAAGAGCACAGAAGCAGTGAGGAACTTCCGTCTTTGCGAAACTATTTGGGGCAAAACACCGAAATAAAAGGACTAGAAGAATTCATCTTAGTGTTAGTTTACCCGGGACAAGCTTTGGCCGGAACCGGAGGACACACCAAAGAAAGCAAGCAATTGAAATCCAAATGGCCGGTAATTGAAGAACTCTGTATCGACCAGAAGCACTTTTCCAATTCGCAAATATCCTGCTCTTCCAAGTGGGTGACTCCCGCTAAAGTTTGGTAGAACGTTGGAGTCTCCACTTCCGAGCTGAGTGACACGCATGTGTTGGACAGAAGCCTGAAAAAAAGTTCATTTTTTTACTTTAGGATGGATGGACGCGAAAAATAGCCTTCAGAAAAAAGCGCACTTTTTATTGCAATTTATTCAACTAGAGGTAAGATTAACCGTTTGCATACTAATGCATGTATATGGATAAAAAGGGACATTTGTACTTGAAACAACCATTTCAAATGAATAAAATCTATCTATTATCTAATTTCTCTTGAAGGCAAGTTTGAGGAAAATCTGCAGCAAGTTGATTGAACCGAACCAATTTCGTTTTTCCTTCTTAAAAAAATATCATGAAAAGATCTAAACGTGGCAAACTGAAATCCCATTATAAACATTTTATGGGTTTTGATATAATTAGGGATTTTTCCCAGATTAAAAGAAGTCAAATCAATCAAACAGGCATTAGAAATTCGAACAAGTTTATATCAAATTATTCAATGTAATCTTACCAGTTCGATAAAATGGTCTGATCTCTATTATACTTGATCCACGCCTTGAAATCCTCGAATCCAACCTTGTCCTGGCCATTGCCAAATAGGGAGAGCAACATTCGATCCCAGTTCGTATTGGGCTTGGAAGTGCCCCCATCCGGGGGCGGCAACGTTCCCTCCACTTGAAGGGCCATTTGGAACTCGCTGCGAGTAATATGCGTACCGGAGTCGTTGCAATAGAGACTCCACAGAAATCTGCAAATCGTCAATGTTCAAACAAAATCCTCCAGCTGGGAGATTGATGAAGAGCCTTACTTGATTTTCTCATCTTGAGAGCCTTTGGTCAGCAGTACCAGACCGCAAATCAGATCGCGCAAAGCTATTCCTCGAGCTCCGCCTCCACAGGCTGTATAGAGCTTTTCTACAATAGGAGGGGGCACTCCTTCGCCTAAGACATGTTGAGCAAATGCGGCTTGACTAAGGAGCGTCACTCCATTGGTCAGGCGTTTGAAGGCTTCAGATACTCGTTTGAGCTCTGCATCCGACACTGAAAAATAAACAGAAATCACATTATTTTCGTTAGGAAAAAC
>NW_026018352.1:0-15492 GCF_020466585.1 Dendroctonus ponderosae | reverse complement strand
CTTTCCATGTTCCGGCTGTAACGCGAAACCCAAAAACTAAATCTCCTCACTGTTGATCAATGCCGTTTCCAAATAACAGGCTGTTTAAATAGATAAAATAATAATTCAAAAAGCAACGTGGAATAATGGAACAAAGCAAAGCTAACAACATAAACAAATAGTTGGAATTCATTTAAAATCGCCGTTTATTAGTTTGTTTTAAACATCACTTAAGTTAAATAATTTCAACTCGTCAAGCACCTAACTGGTACTTGTCAGCGACATTTTCTGATCTGACTGTTTGAAAATCGTAAAAATTCTAAGTTAAACTGCCCGAAAATGTCCGAAGAATTCTACACAAGAAAACTGATCATACCGAAAGGCGTTTTGGAATCCGGCAAAAATATCGTGGAAATTCCCGAGGCTTGCGAGGACTCCCGAGTGCTCATTGCCAAGTTGCAGCCGAAAAAAGGCAAACCTTCCTCCCGGTTTGGAGGAGGATCCGCCCCTTGTGGAACGTGCGGCTCATCCGCACAGCCTCAAAGGAATGCGTCCCGCCATAGAATGGCTTCAAGCCACAAGGAAAATCTTCCAGAAGGAATGGTGCCTGATGAACTGGACTATGGAATTATCAACCAATCCCTGGCTGACTTGGAACATGTGGAGATTCGGGAATTTAAGAACGTACAAGAGAAAATGAGGCGTTTCCAGGATGCACGCAGAGATCTGGTGATTAGTGTCCTCACTCTGCACGAAGCAGATGTTTCCGACTGAGAAGATCCAAGATTTTAGCTCGCAACGAATTTATCTATAGGTTTTGCAGCCGATAAAAATCCACACAAACGCCAGCACTTGTGGTTTATTAATTTAGAGAAATAAACAATTCCAATACTACCAGAATGTTAATGCTGTAGTCACCTACTTAAAGAAAACCACCATGCTAAACGTGCAACCAAACAATAAACGCTGACCTTTTGACGGCAATTACCGTCGATCCATGAAACGTTTTGGTTCTATTAATGTATTTCCTTCAAATTTCAAAGAACAAAAAAATGGTATGTGACAGAACACCTAATTGCCACATTTTTAAGACCAGCGTCAACGATCCCATGGCAAGGTCTCAAGCTGCTCAACCAAAAATAGGACTATTTTATGGATCCCCAGCCTTGAGTAGGAAGATTAGATATAATTGTTTAATTTACTTGAATGAAATTGCTCGCTTCTTGCGGAAATTATCTTTTCAACTCAAGATTTCGAGCGCAATTTTAAATCAGAATAGCAACCGCAAATGATAAACGAGGAATTCGTTCGATTTTTATCCATCGGAGGGGAACTTTACGAAATTATGGCGGAAATAGAAATGAGCATAAATTCGGCAAAAAAATGTACGAATTATCTATTTAATTTACTAAGTAAACCTCTTGAACAACTCGCCTGGGATTTTTGAAAAATTGTGATAATTCACAGTGAACCTCGATAGTTGATGAATATTTCGCCACACTGATGACTTTGTAATGAAAGCTGAACCACGAGCCGATAAGCCTCAGTCCATTATTAATAAAAGCTTTATTAGAAATTATAATATTTAGGTGATTGAGCGGCAGTCTGGCAAACTTCACAATGTTGAGAAGCTTTCGAATAAAAACTGAATCGAAAAAACCAAAATAGTTCTCGAAAGGGTCTGAAGAAGTCTGATTAATCAGGTATTTCCAACCGTTTCCGAGATAGAAGCTATTGAACCTCAACTGCCGCGCAAAAGTTGGATTTCTCATTTTAACTATTCCAAAGCGCGAAATTTCTGATCAAGCCTAAATTGAAAAAGATAGTTTTCGCCATTCTCTATCAAAAAGTTCTAATATGTATTTGAATATAATCAGCGGTTCCCGAGATATACACGAAAATGTGCAAGGATTAATCAAAATGTGATCGTCATTCTTTGTTTCCGCGGGATGAATAAAAGCTAGCTTTACTAAAGGAATAAAAATATATTTCCTATAGGTACTTGTCGATAATAATTCAATTACGCGATACACTGAGCAAACAATATGCTTAGTAAGTGAATAGTTTTTGAGATATCAACCAAGTCAATATGAACTCGAAGTATCTAAATATTTGCCCAGCCAGATTCCAGTGAAGTTGTACTATGGAAATCAAGTACCCTTTGTTCCTATACATATAAAGGTTACATAATTAATGGATTTAGGCAATATATATTAACCAGTTATTTTACAACAGTGGATGAAACTTGCAAGGTTTTGTCTAGAGAAACGTATCAGAAAAGAATAATTGGATAAATTCCAAACGGCTATTAGGTCCAAGAGATAACAGCAGATAAAGTTGGGAAACTATTGTTCCTAGACTCAAAACTGATAAAACCACTCATATATGAATACAACCGGGGTTTCGAGTCGTATAAATTTAAAGTATTTGTAAGAAGGATACCCATCTTTGATTGTAATGCTCGTAAATAAACTTGATAAGAGACTATTGCGTCCGAACTTTTCCCGTAATCAATTCTCGGATAAACTAACGAAAATCTATACAATTTTCTAGTGCATCTTACTCCAAGATTTTTCCTATTACACTCTGACCCATTTACATGCCTTATCGATTGTCTGACTGCATCATGCAATTGTTCAAGCTTGAATATATTGTACAATAAAACCGTGAAAACAAATCGGATAACCGTCACACTATTATTAGATCCCAGAACGATAAAACAAACTGGAATCCTTGAATTACATTGTTTGCCAGAATTTGATTGCAAAAATTCTAATCGGCAAGCTTATTTTGCGCTATCTTGAGTACGTCCTCTTCAATTAAAAATCAATAAATATGAAAATTACCATCGTTTAAACAATTCCGTAATGTCGCTCGTAATCTATCGTAACGTATACCGGCGGTATGGAATATGGGATATAAAAAAACATCGTTCACTGATGGCTAAGTGAAAGCAAATACGATCTATGTAGTTTCTTTCTTGTAAATTGCTTTTATCATTCATCTGGCTCTTAACAAATTAGCAATATCAGACACCAACTGTATTATTTTTATGTTTAACAGTTTTGCAAATGCTTACTATTATATATCAGTTCAATCACTGGCAGAAACTCGCCTGTTTTTTTTTATTAAAAAGCCTGACTAATTTTTCAAAGCTTGCAATTAACAAAGCATCTCAACAGTATCTCTGGCATTGAGTTTAATAGGGATTTTTTTAAATTGCGCTATTTAAACGGTTTTTATCTTGACTTAAATCTAGAGTGGGTTTGTTCCGTCGATTATTTTAATAATAACAGAGCGTCCCGTTTCAGTTTATCTGGAAGAGTGGCTTGATTTATCTTGGATGAGTTTCAGACCGGAAGATTATCTGAGTGACTCAGATAATAGTTATGATTGATAGCGCACAAGTCCGTTTTTCTTAATGTTTCCCATGCACACAACCATCAAAAATTCGATTGAGAACCACCTGGTGGCTATGGCAAATTATTGCTTAAACAATAGAAAGTTTGGAGCCCTTTATTGACCCGAAATATCATCAAGATCGATCAATCGAGGAGCGTTCCAAAAACAAACAAATCCAGTCGCCAAACCGTCCCAAATTAGGAAATTTTCCGGCCTTTCTATCAATTCAACGCCTCAAAATGGCTCTGAACCATACCAATCGGATAAGAAAGTGAACACGAACATTGGAAAATCACAGAAAACAAGATAAGGGCAACAGGAGCAACACAATTTATTACATCGGTGGAAACCAATTAAACTAGACAGATCCAAATAGGCATTTCATAGTATCGAATCACGTGCACTTCTGGCACTTGGAAATTCAAATTCTGCTGAAAAAAAGATCGATGTTAAATATCTTCTAGAAAACCCTGCAGTATCTTCACGAACTCAACTTGCCTCAGGAATTTTGGTTGGACAATACTGAAGAGGTGGAAGTAGATGAAGCAGAAATAAAGTGCAATTGCTTCCAAGATGATCACGAATTGCACGTTTAAAAACAGTTTATTTGGTTTTTTATCAAAATAATTTAACGTTTACTTTGGATGATTTTATTAAGAGGTTTTTATAAAACTATGGCCTGTATTGCATTTTCCAAAACAATACATATTTCCAGAAGTGCGTCCAAACAAAACCAGACAGGTACCGATGTAATTAAATTTTTCAGTTTTCTGCGTTATTTGTGAAGAAAAAAAATATTTTGCATGTTTTTGGCAAAATACTGCACTTACTTGCTGTATAATTAAAAAAAAAATCCTTATCACTTCTAGAATTATTCAGATATTTCTTGAAGGGTGTTTTTTTTTGGTGTGCCACTGAAGTCTGACCACAGACTTTCAAATTTCTTCTTTAATTTAGAAACATTCTTGCTTCTTGCATTTTTTTAGTACCGATCAGCGTTTTTTCGTGCTTTTCTGATACCTTGCAAATAACTGGAAACAGTGGCAGATACAAAAACGATGCAAGAGCCAAAAAAGTTTCTAAATTAAACAAAGAATTTGAAAAAAATCGGTTGTCTGATAAATTGCACTGTATTAACTGGTTTATGGTAATGGTATTATGGTAATCAAATAATACAAATCAAATAGCTTGAATGATTAATGATTTGATGTTTTCTCCACAAACTGCACTGTTCCTCTAAAACGGCTGACATTAAGGTTTTGGACTAAAAGCACCTTTTTTATGTACAAAACGTAAGCTATCAAAAAGCGACTGTTTTCAGCAGCGTAGAATTTAGGGGCAAATTAGTCTCATCGATCTCAAATAGTTCCCCAAACATCCTGCAAAATCTAAACAATATTTTCACTCTGTACTGCACGTTGTCATGAGTTTCCCTTCAATTTTTTAATATCCCACACTCATTGTATAACCAGTTATTCAGTTCAAACGTAAACGTGGTTAAAAGCCTCTAAGGAAAATTAAATTTATTGCCAGTATAATTTAGCGATAATTATAGTTTCCCATTGTTGAATTAGTTGCGCTAATTATATACATTTAATATTTAATGTACTGATTTAGTTTTAGCTACATATGAAGCACGTTAATGTGGAATAAGTGGCGATTTTTCGAAGCTAAATATGTTGATGTGGTTGAAATGAGGAGATAATTGACTGTGTCCACAAACAATTTGCAATAAAAAGTAGGTACATGCTAAAGTAGACCTTTGAACCTGCCTCATCGCGAAACCAGTTACTGTATGGGTACTAAAATTTACATTCTAGAAACCCGTAATGAAACGTTTTCATCAATGATTAATCCACAGGTAGATGCTCAGAGCTGATGAAAACATGCTTAACCCACTGATGCTTTGCTGCAACTGCTTCATTGGCTTATCATCTCAATAAACAAGATGTGAGAATGGAAAATAATCCTACATGATAGCGGTGGTTTAATAACATTACAAAATACATATAGCAGATATACCTAGACCACGTAATCAAACGATTCTGCAGCAACTTATAAACATATCATTAATTGATAGTTAACAAAGTGCTATTTGTGGAGCGCAATTTGAAACCCCAGCAACATTATGCAATGAACAATACTCCAACAAGCATAAATAAGGAATTCGCTGAAATGTTTGTTCTGTATGCGATATTACGCACATTGAACAGTGACAACGGAAACCAGCCGCTCTAATAGCATAATTATTGTTCCACTAATGTTAGATCAATTAGCTTAATAATGGGGCAACAAAGTGCACAGCACAAAGCCAACACAGGGATTGGGACTTTAAAGTTAAAAGAGAACGCACGATACGCGGAATTCGGTGCTTTCCGTTGCCGTAAGGCATTTAAATTTAATTTTACACACCGAATTATCATAATGGTATTTATGTTCTAGCATACCAATCATGTGATAGGGAATGTGAAGAGCATATTATGGGAAAACGGGCATGCAAGTGCACTTACTTCGCTTGACGGCATCCTCGTAGCTTAGGCAAGCCCTTTTCGAGTCTTTTGCACCCATTTTTTTATATTTTTACATAGTCTCTGGTCACTTATAACAACAAATAACGTTCACGCACATTATTCAACCACTATTATGACAGCCATATATAAACTATAAACACTGCCTTGAAGTCTGACACTCTCGATGTCAAATTGAATCATTCGATTCCGAATTATTCTGTCCTTCTAACTCCACTTCGAACAAAAACCACACACTTCTAGCCGCTTCTAGATAGAATTACTGTTTCTACTGACACTCCACTTCACTGATACCAATTGGAATGAGAGATTTGTCAATAAAAATATTATCTGACATTTTTATTATCTACGCCCTGGCATAGACCGCAGAGATGGCGTCCCGTCGCCTGCCCAACGTTGCAATATTCCTTTTTTTTATTTAGTCCAATTCTTTTTTTAAAATTTGCTGACCTTTAATCCGCAAGTCAATGGCTTTTTTCAGTAGCAGCGTAAAGCGCAGTAAAGAGGCGTGAATAAAATATTGATATTGGACAGACGTGAGAAATTCCTAATAGAAACTTTGTAACATTGTATAGCATATGCAAGTGTCGCTTTAATTGTCAGCATAGATAAAGACGAGTATTGTCAATTGTCAGTGCCCATTGAGGTTAGACACAAAATATCCCCCCTGGGGTATGTTCTGTGGAGGTTAGAGTTCTATTTACGTTTTACCTGTCATAAATCATCAAAAGATTATGTTTTCTAACAGTGTTTCTGCATTGGTGCTTGATTATCAGATATTCCGCTTTTAACCTACTCGTCTTTATCTATGCTTTTAACTCTGCGCTGATAAGCCATGTTTTCAGAGGAGCACAACCAATACGTTCTCCTGCACAGGGTTCGCAGGTATTTTCAGTTTGTTTACCTTGAGGAAACTTATTCTCATTGCCTTATAGATTTCGGTTTTATTGTGCTGTTATTCACAAACTTTTGCGGCAAACAGCCTAACAACCTTTCAACTCATCAGAGCTCGATCAGTCACAAAGTAATCAGTTCAGATAAAAAAGCTGATTGTTCTTGGCCTTTTTAAGCGTAGCCAGTGGTCACAGGCCCAAGAACTTAAACTTATACAGGGGGAAATCGAAGGGGCATGTTAATCAATATCTGAACAGCCAGTGAAGTTACAGACAACAGGGAGAAAAGATCCAAGGCAAAAAAAATTGCTAAGGCAATAAAAATGCCCAATTGAACGCTACCTACTACCTTAAATCTGCCCCCGTAAAGGAGCGAAAACCGCTATTTCAAGAACCAAAGCTTCCGTATTTTCAGTGCTTTTGGCAAACTTGCCAAATTGAACAAATAATCTAAAGTTTTCGCATATAAATATCAAGCTGTTCATTTTCAATTCGTTTAAATTATGCAAAACCTACAGAGCTTTTGTTTGTTATAGAACTCCTGTGTATTTGGACAGAAAAACTCTGCTTATAGTAGGATGCCTTATCCTAGCAGTGACCGTGTTTTGTGCCACTGATATGATCCTGTTTGGCATTTACAAAAATCTAGTTTATCCAAAGAATGGATTAAACACGTTTGTTTCGAGTGGTACGTAGTATCAGGATAACAGGCAATTTGAGAATGATTTAAACGAAATATTATATATAAATGTTGCAGAAAATCTGGAAAACAGCAGATATAGAGCAATCGCATACAGTAACACGCATCCAAACAAGAACGTAACAGAAATCCCGAAGTTCGTACACAATTATCAACCAGATCATGCTCCCAATGCACTGCGGCTGGTCTGTTATTTTAATTTTCCTGCCAATGACCAGTCAATGCAGGTCAGTGATATTGATCCCAATTTATGCACCCATTTGAATCTGGCCTTTGCCAGTGTGGTCAATAACAGTCTTTATCTGGATAATGAACAATTAAGTAAGAATTCAGTTGTTTTTGCTGAATTCAAAATACTTATCCAGTCTGCGACTTTTTCAGGCTTTTTAGCAGAAATAATCAAACTGAAACAAACCAATGAAAATCTGAAGGTTTTAGTGTCAGTGGGTGGGGCTGGGAACCAGAACGGTTTTCCAGAAATGGTGAAAAACCACACCAACAGAAAAATGTAATTGCGTTCTCAAACAATCCACAAGGTTTCAAGTGTATGCTTTCTAGATTTATCAAATCAGTCTGGGATTATGTGCAGCAGCTTAACATTGATGGAGTGGATTTGGACTGGGAATTTCCAGGGGCTCAAATTAATTACGACCCCAATCAGAGAATGCATTTCACGCAACTTTTATCCGAAATGAGAAAATCAATTGCCAGGTGAAACGCATTAAAACACGTTTTTTCCATAAAAAAATGCATTTTCTAGAACTTTTTTTTCAATCAAAAGAGTGAGGCTTGAAACTGGTGAGTTTTTGGGGTTTGCAGGCCGTCGAATAAAACAATGTCTTTCTCACGTTTTGCAAGCACCGCTGGCTTGTATTCACATGCACAGAAGATGCATGTCGCTCGTGCTTCGAAACATCAGGAAGAAATTGTTTTCCACCACGACCTAAAACCCCGCAAAACTCACCAGTTTCAACTTTTTTTAAATTCCCGTAACGGGATCCGACAATTTTGTTTGGAATTGCAAAAATGAGCGCACTTTACCTAAGGATTTTTCAGACAAGACAAATACAAAGTTTTCCTAACTGTTGCTGTAGCTGCGATTACCGATATCGTCGATGTATCTTACGATGTTGCTTATATGAACGAGTGAGTTTCTGACAATTTTTCCAATTGAAGTGGTACATTAAATTGGCAATTTTTTCCAGATATGTGGACTTTGTCAACCTGATGAGCTACGATTTTCACTACTTTACAAGCGTCACCCCTTTCACCGGAATAAATTCGCCCCTGTACGAAACCTCCAGTGAAAAGTACTTCTTAACAACCTTAAATATAAACTATTCCAGTCACTACTGGAATTATCTTGGAATGGACAAGAGTAAGATTGTGATTGGGCTGCCCACTTATGGGCACAGCTTCAGGTATTGATTGAGCAGAATACCAGCGAATCAGTGGGCAATTTTGACTGATTTTCCAGGTTGGTAAATTCCAACAGCCATGATTTGTATGCTCCAGCTTCTGGCTATGGGAAACTGGGCAATTTGGGATTTGCTTCATATCCAATGATTTGCAATTTTCTACAAAAGAACCACATCACGCCGGTTTTCGATATGGAAAACTTCAGCCCATATGCGGCAAAGTATTACGAATGGATTTCGTTTGATGATTCGCAAAGTCTCACGTATAAAGCGGAATTTATTAAAAGCCACAATTTTGGCGGCGCAATGGTTTACTGTTTAAATGCCGATGACTTTAAAGGTATTTGTAATATGGGTGTTATAGCAGGCACGAAATTTCCGCTGATAAGTTCGATAAAAAATGCATTGGACGGTGCAACTTGAGGGATTAATCTGAAGAATGTAAGGTAGGGTAAGATCGTTGAAGTACAAAGGAGTATTATTGGCTGAATGTTTCACTTCGGTATATCGGGTACCACGTGTGTTTGAGCAAAAGGTTTATTTTTGAAAAAGACTTAAAAAATCAGTATTTATTCGTTACCACTACAATACATGTTTTTTAAGGAATAATAGGCGATTCTTGGAATATTTGACTATATTTTAACTATTATTTTCTCAAGGCGTTGTTTAAGGCGGTTTTAAAGCTTAGCTTTAGGTAGAGGATGAGTGAGATGGTTGAAAATTTCATTTTTATGAGATAGTGAATATATAAGACTTCAGGCACATTAAATACCTTATTTATAATTGAATCTTTATTTATTGCGGTCACAGGAATATTTGCTTCCTTACAGGCAAATGGCTGTATTTTGCAGATAAAGTCACCATTTAATACTATCTGTGATATTGACTTATCAAGGGTAAATTTAGATTAAATTAATTAGAAAACTGGGATGGTTGTAGTAACAACAGGCTAAATTAGCAGAAACTGTTCTCATGATTATCGACTTTCAACCTAACGCAAGTACAAAGTTTAGTAATATACAGTTATTATACAAACATGGGCCTGAATATTTACAATTTCACATGTGTGAGCTCAAGTCGCTAAAATTGTATACGATTTTTATCGGAAAGGAGCGAGGAATGCAACGAGTTGATTGATAAAATTGTTATCGGCTTCAGATCAAAAATAATCGATATTTAACCGCCAATATTGTTCTTATTGTAGATTAAAACACTAAATGTGCGTAAGTCTTAGGTCGAAACCTATGGATTGAGCGCAAAAAAACACGCATGGGAAATTTTTACCAGATCGAAAATTTTCTAGGGGTAGAAGTCGATATTTTCAAACAATATCAAATCTCTCAAAATAGCTCGATTTCTACATCATTTTCATTCATTTTGAGAAAACGAGGAAAAAAGCTTACTGAAAAAACTTTTAATATTTATTATTTATTGAAATTGTTCATCGAAAAAATTTTATTGGTATTTTTGGACGATTTTAAGCGATTTTCAACCGATGATATCTTCCTTATCAAAGAGCAAAATACTATAAATATGTGCATATAGAGTAGCTTCTTAGGAGAAAAACCACGCACTGAAATGGAAAAACACGCACGTTAAAAGTTTTGCTAGACTTAGGCCCTTCAGATCGCAAAAATTTGGTTGATTTTTAAGGCTCACGATCATCAACCGACTATGGCTTGAACCGTCCTCTTTTGTATATTTCCTTAATTTGAAATCCTGTACATTTAGGCGAAGGAACTGGGAAAGCTGACATGCAAACTTAACATAGAAAATTTAAAACACTGTAATATTTTCTTTTGCTACATTGCACTCCAATAGAATATTTTTGATATTATCACAGAAGCTCTGAGAACCACATATCAGTACTTTAAAACTACCCTTCACTGATTCCATGAATCTTTGAATATCCTCAACGGTAATTCTATTAAAATGTACAATTTCGTTGTATTTTTTGTCAAAGCTGTGCTTGTTTGGCCCCGATATGAACAGTTCGCATTGGAAATTCCAATAATCTTTCAGCTTGTACAATTCGTCCCTGAGCAAAATGTTCTTTTCTTGGCAGCAAAAAATCAATGTGAGAAAACAGTAGCAGTCTTCGTTATTTAACATTTTGATCAGTATATTGTAAAATGGAGCTAAACCAGTACCTTGGGCTATGAAAAGCATATGTTTCTGTTCGTAGTTTATCCGAAAATCCCCATAAGGTCCTCTCCAAAGTGTTTCAGTTCCAACCCGCAGTGTCTTGAACAGGTTGGAGGCGCGACCATTTTCATAGAGTTTTACCAGCACAGTGAAGCAATTTGAAACTTGATTTTCCACATAAATAGGAGTGTAGGCTTTCTGAAACATTTCCCCGTGTATTCTCCCTTTGAAGAGCAAGTACTGGCCAGGTTCATAGACAACGTTAGTACTTGCACTTTGGGGGCGACATTTTTCAGGTCTTACATACTGAAACGTGAAAAACCGCGAATCTTTAGTGTGGCCCTTCGTAGCAGCAAGCCTAAATACACTGTAGGAGGTCAATGAAAGACAGTTAGCGAGGGTTTGTGAGCTGCACTTTGCAGCCCTAAATTTTCTTAGCTGGTCTTCATAGACGTCCAAAATGCAAGGGCTGCACCCGGAATTACAACAGTCTGATTCATCGGGCTTGATTGGGGGCTCCATTTTTCCGTAAACTTTGCATAACGGATTAAATTAAATAAATAAAAGGGTGAATTTGAAAACTTATGTGATGTGTGAGCTAACCTAATTTTGGTGATTTTCGACAGATCATAGCGGTGTCTCACTCACACTCTCTGATCAGTGTTGTTGCTAGTTAGCGATGACGGCATAGGCGAGGTGCAATTTATATTTTTTAACGTTATTTAATTATCATCGGGTGTTTATGCTGCAAAAGTGATTTAAAAAATCTTATAAAAGGGAAAATTAATTGAATAAACTGAAAATGTTCAGAAGATGCTTAAAGTATTAAAATAGAAAAAATTTTAATAACTGGAGAAATTCCAGATCGTCTACTAAAAATATCCGTAATAAGTAAGTTATAATTTTGAATTTCGATGAGGAACTGATTCATTACAACATAAATAGTAATCGATTGGGCCCCACTTTTTCAGTTTGAAGATGTTTGCCATTCTGCAATTTAAATTGGAGTTTGGGATTGAGCCAAACAAAAATATTTATATGAAAAAACTGAGACGGTGTTCACAAGCGTGTTTCATTTGTTGCAGCGTTTTGCAATGGAATCCAGAAAAGTTCCTGCTAAAGGTGCGTCTAGATATAAGAAAAAATATGAAAATTCTCAAAATTGATACAATCGAATTAAAATTCTCTGCATCTAAGCTTGAGCTGGAAGATCGCCGAAGAAATAATAATCGTGAATAACGAAATCGATGTCTCTCGTTGCCTGCTTTGTTCAATCAACGCATTATTAACATTTTTGTACAAATGAGGCGCTTATCAGATCCACCTCGGTAATTAGTACTCATATCTTCGGAATTATACGAGTCATCGCAAGTTACGACTGGTCGGCTTATCCGACTATCATCAATTGACCACTCGTCATCTCAACTTGTATTTAGATTGACCATGACCACACTTCGATATACTTGTATCGAATCTGAATATTATTTCTTTTATACATGCATTATTACTAATTGCGAGTTATATTGAAAATCAACGCTTCAAAATGATTTTTAGAAGAAAAATATATTGGATGCACGTACTTTACCACTTAGTGATAATTTCGTTTGTCAAATGTAATTTTTTAGTTTGATCCAAACGCGGAAATTGCTTCAAAAAATTGATTCTACTCTGCACAATTGCAACTGCACAATTTATCACAGTACTGCACCTCACAACATCAGTTTCTATTGTTAAAATTAATTAATTAAGAAACTCCCTTCTTCAAATAATCTCGGAAACTTCCGTTTGCACGGACAAATTAGGACTCATTTTCGAACTGGATAAATTCTGATTTGCTGCTAGCGAATTGATTTCCATTTGAAGTTTGATTTAGTGCATTTATTGTTCGGTGGGGCGTGTTTTTGGACAAAACTTGTACTTCAATTGGTGAAAGTTTCACATGCTCTTAGTTGAGCTAAAGAAACGTTTGTTTCCCTTTTAACGCCACAGAGATTAAAGGAGATCTCGAAAAAAGTTTTGAAATTTGTTCAGCAGTTTAGTTGGTAGGGAATTTCTTCAAATGGTTTTTTATGCCTGGTTCTGTTGCTTTAACAGTCATTTGGAGCCACTTTCATTTTCTTCAATAACTTTTGTTTCTTTMAACAATTTTCACTTTTTTCGACAACTTTCACTTGCTCATAAAAATCAATTAATTTGCCGAGTTAGAGTCTCCCCAATAAAGGTAAACTTTTAAACTAGACCTCATTGCTGGGGAATRAAAATTTTGAATTACGCTGAAGATTGCCGATYAATCAATCTGCTGGGTGATCGAGAAAAACTGTTCCCTTAGATCAGACCCGCGCTTCATTCAATTTTAAACTTTTTTCCAGCTGTTCGAGGTAAAGTTTGATGAAAATCCATCGAATGAAACTATTTTACAGATGGAGCGCATTCTCTGATCCAAACATATGCTAAATAAATAAATACAACTAACCCGCATTACCTAATGGATTTATCTGTGCTGGCATCTGACAAATTAAAAATTCCGAAATTTTTATTCGTATTTCAGATGAAGCCCGTTTAGAATTTTAAAACAAATTCATTTAATTTGCCTGATGGCTTTATCAGATTTGAACGGAGGAAGTTA
The DNA here is from genome assembly GCF_020466585.1 of Dendroctonus ponderosae. NCBI lineage: Eukaryota > Metazoa > Arthropoda > Insecta > Coleoptera > Curculionidae > Dendroctonus > Dendroctonus ponderosae. The sequence goes on along the minus strand of NW_026018352.1, from coordinate 1,801 downwards.
AATGACCGAGACTTGAATTACGCAATCAATCTTTTTTGTTTCGTGTCCGTGGCCGCAACGATCGTTCTTCCATGTTGGTTGGTCGTTTTGGAGCCCACCTTCGAAATGAAATTATTTAGTTGAACTCTATCAATTGCAATAAACATTCAGTCGAACGAGATTTTCCGATGTTCACCCGGTATTTGATTTTAGCTCGTCTTTCACTGCCAAGTTCAGATAATGAACTCGGCAAGCTGACAGATTACGTAAACATAGCCGGAACTGTTATTTCCATATAAAATACATTCGGAACGCTCAATCTGTTTATTTTACCAGATCCAGTGTCGATTTAAGACTATTTAGTCGCATCGTACTGACAGTCTGTTTATTTTCACTTGTCTAAGATCGTTAGACTGAGAAACACTTTCGGAAAAAATTTAAGACTCGAATAGTATCGGGTTTTAACAACAGCAACGCGATGGGGATCTGGAAATTACATAAAGCCGCAGTTGATAATATTAACTGTTAAAACGTTCAGTTGATTATCAGTTGCMTCCTCTCATTCTTCCTCAATTTTTGTTTKGTTTYCCACTTGCWTCTTCTTAGGTTTTCCCATCAAATTTGCCGTTGATCGGCTGATTTCTTCTACGAAGTGTTTCATCGGTTATTCCAAAAACASCTTTYCCGATTRRGTTTCAGSAGAAATTTTTRAYATTTACGRGAGYAGGAKCACAAAGSGGAMACGACATTTTTTACACAACKTATATCTCGCAAACGGYRGAAAATAGCAAAATCAACCGAGCTCTTTCGGTAGGGCGTTTCAATACTTATCTTGTTTCCTCAGGCATCAAGCACAATTTTTAGTCTCTAAGGTCATTTTTTGGTTTTTACGCTACAAGTTCAAGGAAAAGAAGGCAGCAGAAAACCACCGTTGTCCTACTCGCTTGATTGGAAAAATTCTCAAAAAATCCCTGATGAAGATGCACATTCGAAACTTTCACAGGTTATGGAACTGACTTTTCTATATAAAATGCGAAAACACTTCCATCCGGTTTGGTTTTTACGCTTTACATTTTGAAAAAGACGCGTAAGTGCAATGGCGCTTGACAAACATAGTCATTTTGAAAACTGCTCAAAAAATCCTGAATGAGGGTGGAAATTGTAAACTTGCAAGGATCAGAGAATCGACTCTTCTCCATAAAATTTTATGGAGCGGGAGGAATTTTACGTCGCTTTTGGCTTTTGTACCACTAGTTGAGGAACTGAGGGCTGTTTTCAAAAATTCTCAAAAAAGCCCCGATAAAGTTGCCAATGCAAAACCTTTACAGTTTTGTAGATCTGACTATTCTCTATGAAATACAATGACGGTCAACATTCTATCTCTTCTGGTTTTTACACCATCAATTTGGCAAACGACGCCTAAGTGAAACGGTCCGCGGTTCACAAGCCAATTTATAAAAATTCTCGATAAATCCCGGATGAAGTTGCAAATTCGAAAATTCTAGGATTGTTAGAACCCAAGGGAGGATCCAGGGGGGGGTCATGGGGGTCATGACCCCCCCCATTCAATTCTCTATCCAACGATGCCAAAACGAATTATTTGGCTCGAATGGTTCTTGAGAAACTTCGAAAAAAGCAGCGTCATATTCAAGTGGATTTTGCAACTCAAAAAAACCCACGCAAATGTAAAACTTCTTGAATTCAAGCATTTTTTGAGAAAACTGCCAACATTTCCTTATCGATGGTTCACTTGCTAAACAGGCCATTTATTTCTCTCTAGAATGACGTACAAATGAGCGTTCTTGCTCATTTTGTCTCCGAG
>NW_026018351.1:0-1060 GCF_020466585.1 Dendroctonus ponderosae | reverse complement strand
CACATAACTGACAATTTGCACAGACGAATTATCAGAGCGAATTTTCATATATTGTATTATCCTACTATTGTTACACAATTTATTATCATACTCTTTTTTAGGTTCATTTAGATTCTTTTGATAACGATAGCAGAAAATAGCTATCGAAACGTCAAGATAATTTTTTAAATTAATTTCTTTACTAATTGGAATTTTCTCTTACAGCTTGAGCCTAAGTGTGTCGCAGGATACCCTCTAGGTGATAGTTCTTGATTACTTTTTGATAAATAATTCGTTCTTATTGCGAAATAGGAGCACTATTTATCAATCTGTAATAGAAGACGTGAGGAAACTCTGTCTTTTAAAGCCAAAAATTTTTGAGGCAAAATACCCAACAAGAAGTTGGTAAAAACTTACTAGAAGCTTTTACCTCTGGAACGGGTTCATAAACCAAAGTGGCTGGCAGGGTGTACCCGAATAGGTTTATCCACCCTTTTTTCCTTCACAAGAGAGAGCCTTTTTCCTAGTCTAAATTTTGTTCTAACAGACGTCACTTTGTGAAGAACTTTGTCCCTTTTGGGCGCTGTTTATGAACACGCTCCTGGATACGTTTTTTTTCTACTTGTTCAATCAATCAATCAATGGGAGTGAATAGAAATACTGTTTACCTAAAGTAGGCATCGCTCCGATCGACTGCAGGCTCAAAGTGCTGGCTGTATGAATCGGGGGGCCGCCAAAAATGGAAACAGGATTGACCACCATGGCTGTATTGCTGGACATAATGGGAGGGCTGTCCTCCTCGGGAGGAGTAACTTCCAGGCCGATGCTGTCGTTCAGGGCGATTTTGATGGGGTTTTGGAACTTGGTGGAAAAGTGCGAAAGCCCAATATCCTCCAGGCTGCTTTTCCTCTTCGGGTTGCCGATGTTCGGCAGGCCCTGCCTGAGGGAGTTCGATCTGCAATTAAACCCCAATCATGCACCTTAACAAAGACACGGATAGAGTAGTGAAACACCAAAATACTGTTACCATTTTGGGCGTTTGAAAGAGTCGAGAAATCCGTACTGCACGCGAAAACGTTTA
>NW_026018350.1:0-964 GCF_020466585.1 Dendroctonus ponderosae | reverse complement strand
TAAAGGTAATGTTAATTAATAATTTTGGTGTAAATTTAATTTGGGTGTATGTTTCTCTGGTCTACTTTAGATTTTAGCATAGGTGTGAGGAAATTCAGTCTTTTTTAAAGACAAAAATCTTTGAGGCAAAATACCCAAAAAGAAGTTTGTTAAAAAAACGGGATTTCTTTATGGAAACTGTCGCCCAACATTCATGTACTATTGGTGATGAATTCGATTGGTTAAGATCAATTGTTCACCTGCAAATCGCTTAGTTATTGGTGCTGGTACTAATCAACCACTAATCGTGTTGTGCTTTATTGGCTGCAGCTGGTAGCGAGCCGGAGGGTGGCGGTGGTAGTGGGGGTGCTAGAGGTGGCGATCGTCCTCCTCAGCAGCAAACAAGGCGACGAACTCAACGAAGAGTCACGCATAATGAAAAACGCTACCATTCAGGTAGAGAAAGCGTCTGAGTCGTTTGATGTTCACTCTTGTAAGGTTCTGAGTGTTTTAGAATGTCTCCAGCTTTTTTTGTTGATATTTCTTCAACAGCTGAATCTCCGAAAATATCTTCCGTGTCTACGCGCTAGAGCTTAATTTCCATTGCTCAAACATGCACCTGAAATGGTAAAATTCCAATAAAAGTTAAGTGAATCAAAATGCCTCGATTCCGGTCTTTCAGTGTTAATCCCGTTCTGGGAGCCAAAAGCAATGTAAAAGCAGGGGATTTGCGAGCCTAAAAGTCCGATTGCTTGGCTGCATTTCCTCAAAGCTGCGGCGCAAAAGAAAATCAGCTTCCAACCGCTATAAAGACATTCTATACTCAGAACCTTACTGAAGGCATTCTATGTTAAGTTAGTTAGCGAGGGCCATTTAAAGTCACTTTAGTCGACTTAGCCAGCATGCAAATGTAAGTAGATTATTAACAATTGGCTTGCGCCTGTCCCCGCTTCTTTTTGCCTAAACCATTTATCATGTTATCAAA
>NW_026018349.1:0-1063 GCF_020466585.1 Dendroctonus ponderosae | reverse complement strand
GAGGCTCTGGCCCCGAACAATCGGCCAGTTACCGTAACTGAACCAGACGCGATTGTTTCCGGTTCCGGGCATTCTCTATCTGTAATTTGCATTGAAAAATCCTGATAATTTGACTGGAAATAACATGTGCATCATACCGCGATAAGTTGAGAAAGTTTATTTGTGTCTTAGTTTAAATTTTTCTAGTCTAATTTCCATTGTTATTTAACATTTTACCTGGCTTGATGCACGACATCCCACATGCGCCATCACACAAACACTTTTTCTTTTTGCTTTTGCAATCTTCATCCGATGAGCACTTTCTCAAGCACTTTTGGCCCTGAAGACGATAAAAGTTCGGTTTTACGGCTTCTGGAAGCTGGTGAGTTTCTCGCGCTTTTGTGGCTCGCATCTTCATAGATGATTTGCGTCAGGAAGACACTCTTTTCCACCACAGCCCAAAAGCACGAAAAAACTCTTCAGTTCTGAGAACCGATTCTATACCAATAATGTTGCTTGTTCTTCGTCCCTGGGGCAGAGAGTCGAGGGGGAATTTCTCGGGTTTTTGTACACCTTGCTTCCTTCATCGTCCGCTTCGGATGAATCGTCCTCATCCGAATCATCGTCATCGTCCTCCGATGGAGTGGCTAGTGTGGAATTAGCAGTAACTACGAAAAATGTGTCTTTAGTTTCCGATGCAAAACCAGTCCTCTATTTTATAAACAAACTCATTATTTTCGCATAAATAAACAGTGAAGCTGTCGATTAAAATTCCATTCTTTTGCATAAAACATCGCTTGCATGAGGCTCTGTTGGCAAGCCACTCCAACATAACCGGCGTCACGTCTCATATACAAAACCATTAACATTCAGCTGAATATCAGAATGCAAACAGAGCACGAAACGCATATATTGTCCTGAGCAAGAGCCTGAGGGAGTCGGACGACATTTAAGCCGCATTCTCAGCCTGTATGAGCAAACATTGTAGTGGATTTTGCATGTCGGGCCAAAATATGCGATGTTGAATAAATCGGGAATTATATGGGGCAGAAACGAAGATACGTCGGTTACTGGGGTGTTAAAG
>NW_026018348.1:918-1027 GCF_020466585.1 Dendroctonus ponderosae | reverse complement strand
TATCATTTGCACCTCAACTGACGATGCTTTCATTATTTTAGAGTAAAACACTTTACATCTGCATACTGGGGAGTTTCTTATATAAAAAGCAATCGACTGAGCGCAAAAA
>NW_026018348.1:392-547 GCF_020466585.1 Dendroctonus ponderosae | reverse complement strand
TCTCTAAAAATGCCTTGTATTTCACTTAACTTTGATCTCAAGCAAGCGAGAAATGCAACAAACTCGTGGAAAACACGATGGAAGCTTCAGATTAAAAAACATCGAAAATTTTGGCTTTTTTTGAACGGTTTTCGAGCGTTCACGAACTGTTCCTT
>NW_026018348.1:0-76 GCF_020466585.1 Dendroctonus ponderosae | reverse complement strand
ATATTTTCCTTATTATAGATTAGAACAATTTAAACATGCATATTAGGAGGTTTCTTATGTCGAAATCAATCGATTG
>NW_026018347.1:0-1065 GCF_020466585.1 Dendroctonus ponderosae | reverse complement strand
TGGTTTGTACGTAATAGTCAAATTTACAGGGACCTAGAGTGGGAGCCACTGAGAGACTTCCTGCAACGGAAAGCTGCCTCGACCTTTGAAAAGGCCGAAAACCATCCCTTTGTTGAGCTACGGAATGCCGTAGATTACGCACCAGAGGATGCTGGGCCCAGGAAAAAGAGCCCAGGCACCAGATGGCCCAACAGGGCAATAGGTATAGCAGTTCACTGCAGGCGCTGTAAGTGTGAAATATAGTTACAGTAGTGTGATAAAAGTAGTGTTGTGTAGTGCTTGTGTTAAATTAGTAAGATGCCCATACTAGCAGATAGCCAGTATGGAGAGAATGTGATGTAAAGGCATACGGATGCCAGAGCTGAACCATTCTTACAGAAGACCGCAAGTTTCAAAGGACTCTCAACTCCCGAAAACTTGAAGTCAAAAACGGGGGTTTTTTAGTTGGTAGAAACCCAACACTACCCAGTGTCACGGGACACTGGGTGTCTTCGAGAAGATTTTTATCCTCCAGCCGCCGCCGGGCAAACAAAAAAAAAACAGTGAGTGAGTGAAGTGACAGCAGCGACCGGGTGCAGAAGAGGTTAAACCCCGCGAGTCGGAAGACCGAGTTTTCCGTTTGTTATTGTTATTGTTTGTGAAGTTGACGGTAATTTTAAAGTTAGTTTGTTCCTGTTCCGTATTTAAAGTTATACCGAGTTGAATAAAAGTTGGAAGCTGAAAAAAGAGTTTGATACCGAGAGCGATGCGATAGGATGACGGATATTGTTAGATGGGCAAGAGGAAGAAGAAGAGACTGGAGAGAGCATAACGAAAGAATGCGAAATTATGAACTCGCCAAGGCTGCATACAAGGAGAAACTGAACACACCCAGACCCTCAGGAAAACCACCAAAAAGATAGGCTGACTCCTGGACTTCATCGTCACAGAACATTGAACAAAAAGTTTCAACAAGCAGGTCACAGTCCTGTCGAAAGGAAGAATAAGTAATCATTAAATAAATATAAACTTATTGAAAAGTGTGCCAGTATTGTATTTTCTCTTATAAATTTAAAAGCAAAGGTG
>NW_026018346.1:0-1031 GCF_020466585.1 Dendroctonus ponderosae | reverse complement strand
GTTCTATCTGTTTAAAATAGACGGTAAAACGAGGAAGAGCCATAGAAACAGGATACACTTGACACTCTATATGTATACATAATGTAAGCCATCGCGCGTATGTTCAAAAAAATATTATAACTGACCCAAACTAATCCAAGGCTAAAAAAATTTTACTAAATTGATAAAATTTAATCATAAAGGTATCAAAGGGTATATGAAGGGAAAAAATTCATTTTGATGCGTGGTAAACACAATTAATCATATGAATAATATAGGGAATTGAAAATATGCCCTAATAAATTCGTTTTACATATTTTGCAACTATAAGCTGAAGGGAGATTCGTATCGTCTTAACATCAAGGATGCGTTGCGGGATAGAAAATAAGAAGACGGAACCCATGTTTTCTGAAATAACCGAGGTAAACTCAAATATTTTTTCAATTAAATTCAAAACATATTTATTATATATTATTAGAAAACAGTAATGATGTTTATCATTTTATGCTAAATATGAAAGATTACAAAATAGATATCTAAATATTGATAATTTGTTGTTACAAAGTAAAATAACAAATAATAGAACGTATTATTGCATTAAAAGTAATTAATAATAGTTGTGACACTTTATTTGCACTTAATCTTGAGCGTTTAACAATTGTCTCCTATGAAAATCACTAAACAAGTAGGTAGTAACATTTTACCAGTTCGGAACTTTGAATCGTGCAATACAATGCAAATGGTCATCATCTGGGCAGCATCTGGACTACACACGGAGTGTAAGACATAGGGAATCGGTACCGGGATTGTATCGATACGATTTAATTTGTAAAAAAAAATTGTGTAATGTAATCTTTTCTTGATACGAATTTGCGTCCACAATCAATCAGGCGATTTAAAATAGGTCCAACAGTTATTCAAAAACTTTATTGTAGTAGATTTTAGGCACAATTTTGTGTGTCGAATCATCGATTGTTAGTTCTTAAAACAATATCTAACAGTACACGGCAATGTGCAATCTCATTTGCAATGATAAATACCCGGTCGTTTGA
>NW_026018345.1:0-1069 GCF_020466585.1 Dendroctonus ponderosae | reverse complement strand
TTCAGAGTTTCCCGAATAATTTATTTTAAACTTTCGCTTATTGCGTGCTTTGTTTGATAAAAAACTAGTTTTTTTGCCGGGTCGGGAAGTCGTCTCTTTGTGGAATCTAACGTGTGTTTAATGGGCAAAAGTGTGCCTCAATAGAACCAGATTCCCTTGAAGGGCTTCGGTAAAAACACAAAATGCTTCTCCTTTCCACTCTTTTGGTCAAGATTGTGGGCTGCTCAGTTACATAAACAGGACATTGATTATCGAGCCCTTCAAAGGAGCAGAAACGTAAATAATTCCCGATGGCAATTGAAAACGCATCTGGACAAGGGCGATAAGCGACTGCGATTCGTCGGGCTGAAGGATTAGACGTTCTAATATGGCGTAATGCGATTGGATAAATATTTCCCCACTGATAAATTTGGTTTTTGCGAGCAAAATTGCCTGGCAAACTTCGCCGCAGTCCAGAATTTATGAATACTTTGAAAGTTTTCGTCGGCACTGACTTATTGGCCCATTCCAGGTGGTTAACCGCTCGAATGAAGCCCGGTTGTTCTACAATGGATGGTTTCGAAAAATTGAAAGTTTTTCCCTGAAAATCCACAGTTAGAGTCAGCTGAGTGGCACTAATGGCGTTGTTTCGGCCGGCCGGACGGTTTTATTGCAATCTTTGAAGCTGGAAAACATTCAATAAGCGCGTGTCTGGATCATACCAATAACTCCCCAAAGTTTGGTTTGGTAACGGGAGAAGTTTCCAGGCTTGCCCCCCCCCATCAGCCACTCGCACGCGGGCCGTAATTACGGGAGTTCTGAATTGACAAAGTTCTTCCTCGAGTTTCAATTATCAGCTACTTGCTGTTGTTCGGTTTAATCTCCTAAATCCAATTTGGGAATTCCCAAAAATCTTCCGACAATCAGGGTTGAAACTAATGGGGTTTTAGGACGTCGCTCGGTAGAATTTCTTGCTGACGTTTCGCAAGCACGACTGGCTTGCATCTTCAGAAGTGGTTTGCTTGAACGCTTACACTGTTCTCATCAGAACCCGCGTTCAGTTCTGCGGAAGAACTGAACGGGTTCTGAT
>NW_026018344.1:0-957 GCF_020466585.1 Dendroctonus ponderosae | reverse complement strand
TAATCATATTTCGCTTTCTGCGTCAAAACTACTTGAATTTCCTCACTCACGTTGTTACGACTGAACCGACTTTTCAATTCTCTATCCAACGATGCCAAAACGAATTCTGTGGCTCGAATGGTTCTTGAGAAACTTCGAAAAAAGCAGCGTCATGTTCAAGTGGATTTTGCAACTCAAAAAAAAAACCACGCAAACCTAAAACTTTTTGAATTCAAGCATTTTTTGAGCCCCTGCATCGACCGTGAATCACCCTGTATACGCGTTCTTCTAATGAATGTTCAGTTCTCATTAGAAAGTTGGCCTCTTACCTCAAATGGCTAGTTTTTCCATAGACTTTGTTGCATCCAGGTATATGGCAAATGTGCTGTTTTTTTCGATCCGGATGCCTCTCTCCTTCTTGGCAGTTTGGACATGTGCAAGCCACTCTTCTCACTCTCTGCTTTTGCTCGCCCTGGTTCATATCGGTTGAAGTTGGGGAGGCGGCAGGCTGCGTTTCTACGGTACTCACACTAATTGGGGTCGCAACCTTAAAGAATTTGACCATTTAGAGTGCGCACAATTGTTTAAAATTCGTCTTAATATTCATTTCCTGAATAATACGCACTTGAGGGGCCGCGTTAGCCGTAACTTGGGGGACAATCTGCCATTTAGTCGGATCGTTGGGGTCCTGCTGAATCTGTTGTCCTACGGACAGTTGCGGTTGCTGCTGCGTTATCACTTGCACATTGCCTAATCCTGAAAATGAGTTTATTAAACAGACGAAAAATTTACCAATGTGAAATACGGTACCTGGAATATTTTGTATGGTTGGAACAGTCTGTATATTGGGCAGCTGGATGATGTTGCCCAGTCCTCCTATATTGCCAACAGTTCTAACTTGCTGCAAATTTTGCAAACTGGACACGGGCAGCGAAAACTGTTGACCATTAGCAGCTGAAAATTACAATCAAGCTACAA
>NW_026018343.1:0-673 GCF_020466585.1 Dendroctonus ponderosae | reverse complement strand
ATGCTTTTTGCTCTATTGAGCTTATGTTTTGTTTAATTTTGAAAGGTTTTTCTAGAATTATTTTTGATCTTATATGAAATTCTTCTTGTTGTTCTTCAGGTACATTTTGAGTTGTTTTTTCTATACTCGAAACAAAATCAAGTTTTGGAATGGTTTTTGGTGTAATTGAAAAATTTAAACCTTTAGAAAGAACAAGTTTTTCGGCATCAGTTAATGATTTATTAGATAAATTTATAATTGTTTTTGTTGTTTTTATACTAAAAATGTCTTTTGATTTTTTCGTTGAGTAATTTTTCTAGTTTATGGTTATGAATTTCTTTTTAAATAATCAATTTTCTTTCATAGGTTTTATTAACGGAATTACATATATGATTAAAGTAGTCAAAATAGATTTTGTATAGTAAGTCTTGTTTTATGTCATGTATTTCGTTTTCGAGTTTGATTTTATTTAATCTGTGATATTGAATTATTTCTCTAACTAACTCGTTACTTGCTCTGTTTAAGATTTTTGTTACTTGTGTATTGATGTCATATGGAGATTTAAGTCGTAAGCCTTTTGGAATAATGTTATTCTTTTAGATTTATGTAAAAATGTTAAACTGTTTTCAGAGTGTTGAAGTTTTATGTATTTGGATTCTAGATATCGAAAAATAGAACAGATATGAGGCCCATA
>NW_026018342.1:0-1072 GCF_020466585.1 Dendroctonus ponderosae | reverse complement strand
TCTCCACCATCTCGCCCCTCATTTAGAACATATGTTCTAAAAGGTACCGAGATGCTTAGAGTTTTGATTCGATCAGCTTTTGATCCCATGGGTTCGGCTGTCTTCAATTTTCTGAAAATCGTACTGTGTCCCAAATCCGTCGCTTTCCTGAGGACATTGTCACCCATACGGTAAGCGTTTCTTAGGGCCTCAGCTTCAATGGAAAAATGAAACGGCCTCAGCCCTAGGAGTGTCTCCATAGCGGCCCTCGGCGTCGTTGACATTGCTCCAGTTATTCCCAGACACGCCAGCCTCTGAACTTTGTTCACGGACTGTTTCACAATGGTGACGTAGCTCCAGGACACCATCTTCGGTAAAATTCCCCATGTTTTTCCAAAAGTGCGTTTGCAGGTCCATAAAGCCCTGATCGCCTTGTTTGTTTTCTGTTCCACATGTTCTTTAAACAACAGCTTCTTATCCAGAGTTACCCCAAGATATTTGACAGTCTCAGACATGTGTATATTGTTCCCATATATAGACATTTGTCTTAGGGCTCTAAGATCTCTCTTCCTGGTGAAAGCGATTATAGATGTCTTGGATGGGCTAATTTTCAGCCCTTTCGTGTTACACCATTGTTCGGTGATGTTTAGCGTTTGGTGCATTAATGATGATACAGTGTCTCCAAACTTTCCCTGTACAACAATGGAGATATCATCCGCATATCCCAGTGCGTAGAAACCTTTCCCTCAAGAGACGACAGGAGCCGGTCCACCACCAGGCTCCACAGCAAAGGCGACAAACCTCCTCCCGGCGGACACCCGCCGGCTACCCGTGCTTCCATGCTGACTTCATTGAGTGCGACCGTATCCGTTCTGCAACTGAGCATGTTTTGGATCCATTTACATGTTATAGGCTCCACTCCACGATTTTTAACCGCTCTGACGATTGACTGAAAAGAGGTATTGTCAAAGGCTCCCTCTATGTCCAGGAATACCGCTAGAGCAATTTCTTTACGCTCTAATGAGGTTTGTGCTCTCTGCACCAACTCGTGGATAGCAGATTCGCAGGATTTTCCCATTTGGTAGGCATATTG
>NW_026018341.1:13772-31986 GCF_020466585.1 Dendroctonus ponderosae | reverse complement strand
CCATGACATTCAACAAGTCCTCAGAATACACAGCCAAATTGGTCACAGTTGATTTTCCTCTACAAAAACCATGCTGTTCATCGATAATTAAATGTTCAAAGAGAGGTGTAAACTTTGAAACTATAATTTTATCAAACAATTTTGGTGTCAATGAAATCAAATGATGTTATGACTGAATCGAATTTCTAAATCTCTATCCATCGATACCAATGTCTCATGACCAACCATTTCATCATGGTTGTCATGGGGTTCATGACCCTCCTTGTGTTGGGTTTATGTCGACAAACGATAATTTTTCTAATTTTATAAGAGAACACTGAATACTGAATTTCTACAAGATGACCCCACCTCCTGACTTGCAAGCTGGATCCGCCCCTGCTGCGTGCCTCATCAGTTCTCATTGTTTACAAGAATAGTTAAGGTTTATATCGCAGCGGTTAGAAGAAAGCTTCCTCGTGGGTTTTGCAGTTGAGTGGCAATTTAAAGAACCAGAAGAAGATAGAAGGCTACACATGAGATACGTAGGCAACACAGAAATTATGTTTATTCTGGTGCAAGCTTAGATAGGCAGGTGCAAAGCGACTGGGCCAATGTTAGTGGCCGGTGATTCTAAAATAAAACTTAAGTACTCGCTTTATGAGCCACCGCCTCAAAATAAAACCAGACAAAACCCATGAGACCATAAATACTTCTTAAAGGGCATTTTACGCGAAAAGTCGTAATTCACGGATTTAATTACTTGCTAGAAGCAATGATTTGGCCGCTGAGTGTTTTAACCCATGCAAAGTGTTGGAGGTCATCAGTTTTAAACCAGCAGAGGCGTGCAATTACACAACATAAAATTGGCTGTAAAAGACATCAGTTATCATTAGACCTCTCAAGACATTCTAGTTCGTTACAATTCACGTGCTATTCAAATTGGAATGCTTTTTACGAATTTCAATCGGTCAGAAGAGATTATATAGCCGTAGTCTAACTGGATGCAATAGTAATTATTTGAGCTAGCGACTATGGAGCACGCAGCGCCCAATAAAAGCTTCATTTGCACAACAATGCGGCTGCGAATTACTCGACTTGCCAGTTTATACAGTATTCCACCAAAAGTCCGTGACTATTAAATCGCATTGATTGATTGCGGAGTTTTGGTCGATACTATTCTCAAATTTTGAGGCGTATTTTACACTTTTTGTTATAAGGTCTAACTTGATAGCAAGTGATTTTTTTTGCGTCAACAATGTTGGTTAAGTATTTTATGAATCTGCTGAACTCAAATCTATGCAAATTTGCTATCCATCAAACATGAGACCATTTCAAAATAATACTTGATAACAAAGTTGAAATTCAGTCTTTAGCGGTTAAATGTGATAGAAATTATCGTAAAAAGCTTTTCAATATTTTGTAACCCCCATAACCCCTTAAAACAAATGATGCCAATTCTGAATCACCCTGTATGGTAAATAGTCATTCAAAAGAAAGTTCGAGTAGCAAGTAATTTTATCTGATCCTTCAGTTTGAAATAAATGGTGTGTCATAAGCTGTTAAATTATGCTGAAAATGAGCTTGTGTTGTTTCAGATGCACGGCCTGAGGCGTTTGATGCAAGGCGACTCCAAACACCCAAAAGCCCCCCTAGGAAATAATTTCAGGCCGCCGCAGCCCCTCCATCACAGGCCCGTGAGAACAAACATAGATTTTAACGTTAGAAACAAAGCAGCCGTAAGTATTGAGCCCGCCCGTTCCTTTGAAGGCGTTTCCTGTGTTTTTCGTGTTAAAAATCGAGCCTCATCAAAACGGGCAAATATCCACTCGAAATGTCACCTCGGCAGCAAATAAAGAGGTCCAGTCAAATATTGACATTGGAACCGGAGGGGACAATCAGCTAAGCGAGGAGCTGCAGTTGTTTGTTCGCGCCAATCAAGTAGACTTTTTTCACTTCGACAGCGTAAATATTTGGATTATGTTTCGTCAATTTTCCCTGGTGGCAATTTTAATAGTTTTGATGGCAATTTCCAAATTTCGCCTTCCCATGCTTCCGAGACACAAACAACCTGCGAGTGGGTGAAGCGTAAACTGCGGCCGATGCAGCAATAACGCAGCGCACACTTTGGAACATTTGAACTGATCTTGCTTAATGGTGCACCACCCCATTATCCCTTTTATTAAAGGACTAGTTTCGGCTCATGCCAGAGGTGTACAAGCAAATTGATGACGTTTAGCCAGTACGTGCAGCGTCTCTTTGATATTGTTTGGAAGACGGGCGTGCTAATAACAATTGTTTGCTCACTTGATACGGATGTTGAGACAGCTTAGCGATGATTTACGATGAGCTTATTGTCTACCCAAATCCCTGATTACTCGCTAGATTGATACGCTAAAGACGAATTACTAGATACAATGTTGGCTGCCTTTGTATGCCTGCGAAGATTTACACGCAAACATCGCAGTTTGCCGGAGATTAAAACCGGCTTACCACATTCTTACCTAAGCAGTTTAATGCGCTGCTCGATTAAAATCGCTTTATGAATAATTCTAACGGTGTTTCAGACGGGGAAGCAGTGTCCCAGTATGTACAAGGACGTCTACTACAAAGCCAACAGTTGGAAGCAACATTGAGTAGCGACGAATTCATAAATAATTAATTTACTTCAAACGAACGAAGGGATTGTGCCATATCTAAGTACAGATTAAGTACACGAAATCTTGATCATATCCGTTATTAGGTACGGACGAGTTTTAGGGGCGTCATCGCAGCTTTGGCGTTATTTTTATCATTTGATCCCTACCCGCCATCCGCTGAAATTGGTTTGTTTGCTCGCAATTTTTTTTGTAACTAAACCCTCACAGTTGCGTTGACTCTTGAATTTCAATTATTCTTAAACACAAGGTGTCCCAACGACAGAGTAAGTTTACGCTTAACTTGTATTATTTTTGCAATTAGCCAGAGTGCGGTAGAAAAGTTGGAATGAAATATCTGTTTGATTTTTGAATTCTTAAGTAAATTTTAATTTTTTTATTTTATAAAATATGAACTTAAACTGGATTTTTATTCGGCTTTAAAGATGATAATTTACATTTTCATGCTGTTAATTCGAACACTTTCTCCGTAGTCGTTCAACAGACATTTTTTTAAATTGCTAGAGAAGGATTAATCCTTCTCTAGCAGGAATAAGTTAATATTTGGTTTGTAAAATATTAAAAAATCCTACTTATTTTAAGTGGCACACTCCGTATATTGGCGCTGTGTTTTATTCAAGATCAGAAAATCTTAATATCAAATACATGGAACACCTTACATTTTATTTTATTTTTGTTTTCTCAAGTAAATTTAAATTTTTTTGGTATGCAAAATATGAACGATAATTTTATAGTTTTCTACTTATTCGGATTTAGCTATGAATCTTTCCATTTTCATGGTGTTGATAAATCCAAAATTCCTCTTTTGCCTTTAGACACCAAGTTTTGAAATGTGGCTATGAGGAAAGAGATCAACATAACATGTTCACTAACTGGGCAGCTGAAGTTCAATTAACTTGTCCTGGTCCGAAGCAATTAAACGACGAACTATTTAGATTATCGAAAAATGTCAGTTATTTGAAATGAATCGGAATTTAAATAAAAACAAATCACAAACATCACAGTAATTAGTTTTTCAAAATTTCTGGCAACTTTTTTCGTTTGCAATCTGATTCTTGCATCATTCGTAATGGGAACAAGGTTGTTAATTCTGCTCCAAATTCCTCAGTTCGTTCTGTGCAAGTTGCTTCTTGCGTCCTGATGTCCCACTTTTAAATGATTTTCAACTGAAGAATTCCAGTTCAGCTTCCATTTGTTCATGGTCGGAGCAAATTTGTTGCACCAGATTTTAATTTTTTGTAACTTTTCATCTTCATTTGAAACACGATCAGTGGAACAATCAAATTAATTTTATGTTTTTTAGAGCGTATGCGATGTTTTCCTTACCCTTGTGACCTGGAAGCAAAGTACTTTTTCGATAACAAAACTTGGGGAAAAGATGTACATTTAACGAAATTGTTCTTCTTTTGGAAATGTCCTACTTATTTGGCCATAGTTTCATAAAACTCTGGAATTAATAAAGCGAGAACTATTCATGCATTATTTGAGGAACGGTAGCCAATTTAGAAGCCTATTTGCCCTGGTTATTGTCATTTTAAGAGATTTAAAAAAATCTTTACTATTCCAATATCCGCCCACAGTGTGTTTGCATGCGATAATTGAATGAATCCGCAATAAAACAAGAGAAAAATAAAAGTATACATTGTATACATTGCATCAAGGTGTGTGATAAACGATAAGAGTTTTTCAAGACTTTTATCAAGCTTTTGTTGCCGTTTAGCAGACTTTCACAGAGTTGGACCGATTTTTCCCCCTTGTTGATTTATTTATTCTTGTGCGGTGATAAACGACTAGAGGAACTAGAGATGCGATCAAGCTAAACGGCAAAGGTGAGTTTTAAATTATCGAATTTGCAGTCAGAAACTCAGAAGAAAATATGTGATGTTTTTAAGATGATACTCGACGATAAACGATAAGGATGAGGGTATAACTGTTTAACAGAAAACGCTTGTTTGCCAGTTTTTGCAGATCTAAACTTAGATATTTCCAAATAAGCCTTTCTTCTTGTTCGTTGTTTTGGGTTTAATTTTGTCGAAGTTCTCGAAGGCCTTTTGCGTTCTGCAAAATTTACTGACGAATCATTTACATGTGAGTAACGACAACGATAAGAGCGAGGTAAAGAACCGAGATAAAAGATAAGTACCGAATAAAATGAATTAAATGAAAACACGCAATTTTTAAGTGTTTTGATGAGATCTGCTAGGTGAATGAATAGATTTCGTCATTATTTGTGTTGTAGCGGTGTCATGTTTGGCAAGTGCAACAAACCAGAAAATAGACGATATTATTAAAGCATTGGAACATTTTTTAAATGCATCCACCTGAAGGCTAAGTGGAGCTTAAACAGTGCAACATGTAGTTGTTTGTTTTGCTTTATTATTTGCAATTTTTTTTCTGTTCACTTTCTCATTTCATTATTTTCGTCCCAATTTGCGTTGATTTATTGGTCAGTAGAAGACACTTGTTGCGTGTTGTGTCTCTGCGATGATTCCCCGATTTGCGACAGATATTACATTGCCATTAAAAGTGAATGTTGAGTGAAAATCACACACAAATTCGAGACATATCAAACGCTAATTTTAAATAATATTGAGGATGTGCGAGATGTGTGGAAATCCATAGTAAATTAGTCGAGTTGCAGGGGTCGTAAGACGCGCCAAACAATCACGACCAATAAGCGACTGTTCATTTGATTGAAAGCCGTTAATTGGCCCAGGCAAATTACGACCAGACACAATCACCTCGAAAATCTAAAATAAATAATTATCGAATAAAAAAAATAGTGAACTGCTTTGTGTAGCTTTAGGATATTTCGTTCTTCAGTTGAGGCCTAAGATTACAAGCGCTGCAAAAAGCACACCAATTCTCTGGACGGATTTTGCGGAGAAATCTGTCTGCAGAATTTCCGGTTTCCAACTCTCTGTTACATATTAGGGATAAGTACTACTTTATGACTTACTTTAGTGAACGCATTGTACATTTAGAACAAATATATACTATAAATAAATATACAGAATAAGGTCACAATTTGGGTTGTTGGGTACCGATTCTTCCGACTGTAAAGCGCTTGTATACAACCCCATGTCGGTAGGATGGATACCTCAAGTGCAGAACTACCATTGTTGATTAATTGTTGTAAAATATTGAATTTAATTTGCAAATGTACCGAGGTAATAAAAAAGCCATTTAAATAGCTGGTTGTTTCATATAAACACCGCAACTGGTAGAGTTTGGAAGATAAATTTGGATGTCGGCCACTAGCAGTAGTAATAGGAAAAATGTAGTTTACTCAATAGTTCCGCTCTGGGGTAATTGTTAAATCGAACAGGTATTATTTAAACAAATTTCCACATACCTGTCCTGCTGAAACAACAAAAAATCCATTAGATAGGTTCAAATAACCGGAATTGATTTAAACGGTTTAAAAATACGAAGGTTCCCTGTCGCCTGCTGAATTATGAGCCCCTATTTCACAGCAATACCATTCACAATATTTCGCTTTATAGAAAAATCCCATGTTTTTGACTGGACCCAGATTTATGCCCGTCGGGGCATTATATTTACGCCGTCGGGTATTTCACAAAGGAAATCGTATTTTCTATTTACTTATATATTTATTTGGGCAGGAATTGGGCAGCTCCAGATGCCCGGTTATTAAGAGCAGTCAGATAAACCTGCAAAAACATGCGCTTCCTTGATTTGTAGTCAGAAAGGAAGGCTGAAAAATAAACGTTTATATTCAGCTGGGGCATATTTCACATCCAGGTAATTACATTTATCGGAATTTGTTCCCTGGATGGTCGTAAGACCGTTGCTCGCCCAGTTTCTTATTACTTTTCATTTTCGAAGACAATGCCTTTTTTGGTTTTGCTGCACAATAAAGCAACACAAAAAATAAGTTAAGTGCGCAGAGCGCGCCCTTAAAGCGTCAGTTGCTGTTCAGTGAAATGTGCAGAAGTGAATCAGTAGAAGTATGTTTAAGTAAAAGGTATGTATATTTTACAGTTTTTTTAATATGGTGTGAATTGTGGGTTTTGAACAAGAATTATTTCAATCATACTCCAACAAAATGGGATTTTTTTAAATAAAGTCCTCAACTGGCTATTCTTAAGGCGTTACGCCCATTACAAGCAATTCCAAATTGAGCTTTGGATGATCGAAATCATTCAAAAGAGTGGCAGCTCTCAAATTGCAATCAGATATTTAAAAATTCGCTAAATTTCAGAAAAAACCTAGACTGACCAGAACTTTACGGAATGAATAGGACAGGTAGAGTAGGTAAGTAAATTATTAAAACTTAGCCTGCACCGGGTTGCCGCTCAAAATTTGTACTCAGATATTGAAAAATTCGTAAAAACTCAGATTAAGTTGCGATTGAGAAAAACTTGATGGCCTTGAAAAATGTGTTCTTTACGGCGGTAATTCTATGAAATAGCGTCAATGGCACTCATAGCAAGATTAGTCCCGAAAAATAAATTATTGAAATCGCACTCGTATAACGCACTCAAAATACGCAAAAATTCAAAACCTTCATGTCGTTATCGAGCTAATTTTGCGGCATCAGTAGACAAACGTGCATTTTTTTAAATTTCGACGCGAAAAATGTCTTCACTTGCTTGCTTCCGCACGAATAAGTAATGAAAACAGTCTGCAACGAGTTGGATCGAAAATGCGTTCGTAGGTTGACAAAATCATAAAAACTAACAAAAACATTTTTTCGGCATATCTGGACAAAAGTCATATGAAATGCCGCCACATATATTTTACAGCTCTGTCACTTCTGCAGGAATAAATTATTGAAATTTTGTGCAGCGAGTTGCCGCTCGAAAATCGCACTATGTTAAAAAATTCGAAAATAAGTAGAAAGTGGCAGAATTTCCGTTCACTGAAATACTGTGGCTAACAATTTCTTAGATCGCTCGGTTCCAGCAGAATAAATTATTGTAGCTCTGCCTGTAACGAGTTGACCGAAATTTACACTTATATGTTCTAACACTGCCAAAAACTCAGAAAACGTCTCGATTGAACTCAACTTTACGGCAACAATTGTAGAAAATTGGTTCTATGAAATGTCGTGGCACATTCATGTTTTTTTTGCCCAATTTTAATAGAAGAAATCGAAATTGAGCTGAACTTTCCGACAGCTGCAGTAGAAAGTGCGTTTTTTTAAATGCGGTTAGAGTCACTTTTTATTTTGAAGGGTTCTGAAAGTCTGGAACGAGTTCTGGCTTGAAAATTGCACTCAAATGTTCAAAAATTCGAGAAAACTAAGAAGAAACCGGGTTTTCGCTGAAATTTATGACATCAATGAAATAATCGGCGTGTCGCGTAGCGTCCGCAGAACTGTATTATTAAAATTTAGTCTGTAATGAGCTGCTGTTTGAACGTTAAAAATTCGTGAAAACTTTTGCGATTGTAACGAAAGTGCGTTTCATCAAATGCCGCCTCGAAAAATTTTCTTTGCCCGATCACTTTAGCAGAAATGAATTTTTAAAATGATGTGCATCGAGTTGATGCTCGGAAATCACATTCACATTTTGAAAAGTTTGCAAAATCCCAAAAAAATAGTGCGTTCTCCGAAATACCGTCACAAACAATTTTTTAGTTCGATCGGTGCTGCGGGATTACATGATTAAAACTCTGTTTGTTTGTAAAAATTTTACAAAACTCATAAAACATCGCGATTATTGGAGTTAATCTTTATCGTGTCAATAGAAGGCTCGTGTGTTCGATGAAATGTCGTGGAAGAGATTTTCTTCACACCGTTGCTTCCGCAGGACTGAATTATTAAAAGTCAGTCCAGAGTTATTGCTCTAAAATTTAAGTCATACGTTGAAAATTTTGTAAAATCTTAGAAAAAACTGCAACCAATTTCAACTTTACGGCTGTAGTACACAAAAGTGAAATTAAAGTGTACACAAACACGAAATTAATAAAGAAAAAGTCGCGATTTACAGTAGAAAAAAGTGCAGTGTACAAAATGCTGACGCACACACTAGAAAATTGCTGTCGGCTGTTCAATAAATCGTAAAACCTCGTAAAAAGTTGCCACTGAGATCAACTTTAGGGCATAAGTACCTACACAAAAACGCATTCTCTTAAAAGCAGTCATAAGGACTTTCCTGGTCAGACCAGTTCCGCAGAAATAACTTATTGAAACATAATCTACAAAAGTTGTCAAAGCAACGTGTACCCAACAGATTCATATGCAGTCGTTTACTTTTAGCAATTTTCCTCAAGACGGCTGTTATTATCCAAAAATTGTCAAAGAACAAAAAAGTGTCTACACAGATTGAACTTTCAGCCAAATGGATAATTTTTGAAAATCTATCTATTTTTCTCAATGTTTCAATTTTCTTTAGTTTTCTTGTCCTCCGTTTGCCTTCGGTGGTCTGTGGGTGGTCTTTACTCTTAAATGTCTAAACACCAAGCGAGGATAATTGTTGAATGTAAATAATTGATTTTTCCAACTAATTGATTAAAAAAGCACAATTGAAAAATCAGCAATTAAGTTAAAATAACAATACCACGAACATGTAAATTAAATAGAGTGGTTTTATTTAATTACATCTTGATAAATGTGTAGCTTTATTTAATGTTTATTCGTTTTATCTAATGTCCGCATGGTTACCTAGTGTTTAAGAAAATTACTACTTCGTATAGGTTCATTTGTAAACAAACAAATTTCAAGAGTCAAACAACCGAAAATAAAAGAGCTTAAAATGCAAAATGCGAGATCGTTACGAGTGTTAAAATTACAAATCTTTATTGATTTGGGTCTAGTTTGTTTGCAGAATGAATGTCTGAGGAACGACTTAATTATTTGTCTCTTTTACTTTATTTCTCATTAACGTTGATTTACTTGACGACAAAATCACTTGAAAGCTCAAGGCAGTACTGGTGTTTTATGTCTGCGTTTCAATTAAAAGATGCGGTTAGTTCAGAGAGTTTCCAGTTTGTATTATTTCAACTCGGATTAATCTAATCAAAACCAAATTTAATTTAATTTGATTTATGTATTATTGATATTACCTAAGCCGAGATCAGAGGTATAATTACGCGCCTTAACTAGAATATGCATATTTGCTTTTGACGCTTATGGGGGCACATTAATTGTCGAGAACCCAGAACTTAACATTCGTTTAGATGATATGATAAGTCAGTAGTTTATTTACAACTCGTTTAATTTTTCCATATCACTTGATTCCATATTTCTAATAATGAAGAAATCGAATAGACATTGTGTACGAATTTCCTATCGCTTCAATTTAAACAAACATTAAAACAAGTGGGTATTTGATGAAATTTGGGCCACACTATATTCAAATAAAATCCCAAACATTTGCAAATAAACAGCCTGCGTGTATGTATGTATAGTTCTCAGTATCGGTATGAAAACCATAATATTTTGATCATTACGAAATCCTGGTTCTCTCTTTGTACATCTGGTCTTGTTATTGAAAACACAACATTCATCGCAAAACTGTGCTTTAACTGCAACAAAATCCGCCATTATATTTGTCCAGTTGCTCTACTTAAATTGATGACTAGACGAAAAGTGTTAAACGCTGGCTGTTCTTGGGAAAAAAACCAGCGCAAGTGTTAAGCACATGTGGTGGTGACAATAATGTGTATGAACCCGAAACTTTAAGCTTTTGACCTATCTATCTATTTTATAGGAATAAAATGATTCTCGTCGTTCTGATTAGGCGTAATTTATTGCCGGAAGAATAAGGCTTGGTTTCGACTGGACTTTCATGTTCTTTGCTAGTCTGTCTATTCTCACTATAAAGAGGACAAACAAATTCAAGTAATGAAATTAAGGGTTTGATGTGAGAAATTCGAACTTTGAAAATGTGTAGCAAATAGACCTGAGCAACCAATGACACTTTAAAATATCAAAAATGAATCCTATTTAGAAGAACTCGAATTTAGTAATCTCAGATTCCATAAAATTGGAAAATTTTGAGTTTTCTAGTGTAATTCTTAGAATTCCTCAACAACTAAGAACTGAGCACTCGCTTCCTCGTTGAACAGCTTGTGTCTAAAATATCCAAAATTAGCTGTTTTACTAAACAAAAAAACAGTCAAAGAGAAGATTAGAATATTATTCAATCAAGTATCAATCTCTCGTTTGAGCTTACAGGTAAGGTACACTTATATCTGGCGGATTTCGGCGTTCTTTTTAATTTTCCCTTAAAGTACGCTTAAAATAAAGCACATTCAGGATAAAAATGCGGATGGTCCATCGAATCACGCTAGAAAACATTTACAAACTTTTAAAAAATCTCCATATTGTGCTCATATTTATGCCATATGTTGTGCAGTTGCCAGACTGCACAAAATGGTTATAACTAAATGGAATAGTATACTTTCATGTGAGTGCTGTAAGTTTGGGTTATCACAGACTACTCATTATTAATGTTGTAAGGCTTAAAGATGCGTTGATCTTGGGTTAGTGTAGGTTCATTGTTCATTTTTAATTCATTTATCTGATTTTAAT
Source organism: Dendroctonus ponderosae (assembly GCF_020466585.1). NCBI lineage: Eukaryota > Metazoa > Arthropoda > Insecta > Coleoptera > Curculionidae > Dendroctonus > Dendroctonus ponderosae. The sequence goes on along the minus strand of NW_026018341.1, from coordinate 20,850 downwards.
TAATATGTTTGACCATATTTTCTCCTTATGAACATATTTCCTCAAACATATTCCAGTTATTTAAATGAAATTTCTCTTCTCGGAAAGTGCAAGTATACATAATTATGCATGGGTTAAATAAGTGGCAACATTGGATTCTGTTTAATTTCTGAAGTCCAATTTATCAGACATTCCATGCAATGCCGCCCAAAATGAGTAGAAGACGTGATGAACATATACCCAATCAATCATCAGGTTTGAAATAGGTTTCAGAATTTTGCAAATATTTATTGCAAGGCATCATAGGTCAAATTGTGTGTGTCGAATCATCAATTGTTAGTTCTTAAAACATGATTTAATAGTATCTGGGAAATCACATTTTCAACGATAAATGCCGGGTCGTCTAGATATGATTTTTAAAAGTTTGTAAGTGTTTTTTTTCTGCAAATTTATGGACCATACGCATTTTTTTTTGCTGAATGTGCTTTATTTTAAGTGTTCTTTAAAGGAAAATTAAAAACAACGCCGAAATCCGGCAGTTATAAAGTGCACCATCACTCAGCTTATATACAAATGCATCAATAATGCTCACTTAAAATGCAGTCAGAAAGAGACTCTGTTGAGTCACTCTGGGAAACACACTGCCTCATTCCAGCCTTCACCAAACCGCGTCAGTGTGCGAAATAATATAAATCCATGCAGCTTGAGTGTGAACCGCGCTTAAGTCCCGTACGCAAGAAACAATTCCGAAATGTACACACACGCCTTGTCTTGAAAAACTTAACAGTCTTTTTTCGTCTTGCTCGCCAATAGCATCTGGCCGTTCCTCTGCCGAAACTTTGCGGTCTCTTCAGGATGAGTTTGCTTCACGTAATGTTGCCCAAGTTGTTGCTCTGTCTGATCGTTGTCTTGACTGTGCAAATGTATGGCATGGCCAAACCCTTAGCGGACTCTATTGGCGCTACTGTAGTGAAAGTTGGTACCACCACCACCACTACCACCACTGAAATGGTCTGCCTTTATGGCTTTGAGAGGGTAAATGGCACGTGCAAAGAGATATTTTGATTAAAGGTAAGCAGCCACTTTTTATCGAACAAATGTTAAATACCCCTTGATACTTTTTCCTCCTAAATTTTTGACGGGCGCGTCCTAAGCTAATTATCAAACTCGCAATTATTACTCGTTTTGGATTCCCAATTTTTTTTACTTTCTCAGCAGTTTTTCCATATCTGACATCTTTTTCCCGAAAAAATGACCAAAATCTCTTGTTTTTATTAACTTCAAAGATTTGCTTTTGAACTTGGGTAGCACGATTTTTCACAAGCCTCAATTGTCGACTTTAATTTCTTCTCTTCCTAAATCAGATTTTACTTGCTTGGAAAATTCTCAATGAAACACATAAGGACAAGTGATGGACCTCTACCAGGGCCTCCCAAATGACCCGATTTAAACAGCATAGATTACTTGCACGGATGTCATATACAGGGTGACTTTTTAGTGTCATAGAGTCCATTATTTCCGATGGTGTTGAACTTTCGAAAAATAGTTTCATATAAAAGTTGTTGACGCACAAAGAGCACACATTTTAAAAATATCTTATATGAAACAGAGTGTCTCAGAAAAGCGAGGCAAGGAAAAATATATAAATAGTAATAATAAAAAATATCGATATGATACTTATTTAATGACTTCCATAGCCACCTTACAAAATGTAACAACTTTTTGTTAAATTTTTAAATAAAATAATTTATAATTTGAAAACGGTTGATTTCACAGCTTAAAGTGTAAATGCAAATTTGTAACTTTGTAAATTGTATATCTAATGACGTATTAATATACAGGTACTTCCATTTGAAAAACAAAAGTTATATTGCGTTAAAAAGTTTTAGATTGAAGTCCACATTGTTAACACCCTGTACAATGTATTGGTATTTTGGTTCAATAGAATTCGTAATGGATCTGTGGTGATTGGAAAAACGTATTTTTTGCTTCTACAATGAATTTTTAGATACCATGTTTTTAACCAAAATTTTACTAAAATGGCGATAATCTGCCAACGTCGCAAGTAAGAAAAAAGAATTTACGGTGCATATGCAGCGTTTCAAGCTGCATTCCATGAGCTAATGAAAAATGCGTAGTTCTATTTAAAAAATACACGTTGATCTTGCCTTGCTTTTCTGAGACACTCTGTATCATATAAGATATTTTTAAAATGTGCGCACTTTGTGCGTCAACAACTTTTATATAACACTATTTTTCGAAAGTTCAACACCAACGGAAATAATGGACTCTATCGCATTAAAAAACCATCCTGTATGTAACTTTAAATCGAATGTTATTTGCCTTTAGAAACATTCAGAGCACCCAAGAAAACAGGAAATTTTAGTGTGAGAACGATAAACTAATAAACTTGACTAAAAAAAACTAACTAAAAAAAATTAAACAGTAGATTACGATTGCTTATACGCGGATTTGTTTAGCGAATTATCACAAGCAAAAGTACACAAAATGCAAATTCTTAAGCAAAACAGATAATTGGTTTTATTCTGCAAATACCAGCAATTAAAACTAAGAAACTCATACCGCAACAGTTTTACGTACAACTATAACAAAACGACCAATATTTTAAAGACATTCCTCTTGAAAAACTGAAGACGTCAAAAGCAAAAACACCCTGTATAAGCAATATGATGACCAAACAATAGCCAATATATTTTGAAAAATTCGTTGTTTGCATATTTAGACAATCGGTCAGAAAATCGCGGTTTTGGTCCTTCGAGCAGGATTTTGCATAGTTGATCACCGTTATTTCCATTCGGTCGTGAGCCGGAATAATTCTCCGGAGCAGAAAAAAAATCCCGTTTTCGATTTGGAAGACGCAGCAAATATCCAAATCAAACTGGTCAGAACTATAAAATGCTTTCCGGTAGCTGAAAGCCTAAGATGCTGCGTGATGATTCATCTATCTATGAAATTAAGAAATAGTTTCGACATTACAACAAAAGCTTTTAAATAAGAAACCCTCTTGAAAATGTATGCAATGTTAACCATTAATTTGGTGTTTTGCCGAAAGTTTAATTTCGTATTCAGCACAACAAACTGCTAAAGTTGGGAGTTTAGGAGAAAATGTGTGTGAAAATTGACACAAAACCTGAATTAAAAATATACCCAAAAAACCCTCACTAATGGCGCAAATCTCTTTCAGTCCAAAGCAATGCTTTTTTCCATACCAACATTTCCAGCACCGACTATCTTAGAAAAAAAAAACCATCAAAACTTAACGTAAATTTTTAACGCTTATAAATATGTTCAAAAGTTTTGTTTTTAATTAAGGATCGATGGATATCGCATAGTTGTCTCGCTAATTTGTTGGTCAAAACGAAGACCAGAAGTAAAAGTATTTGTCACTACCAAAACGGATCTATATTTTAAGCTGTGAAGGTGTCAAGTTGGAACGTGGCAACACGCAGGCCATCGTGCATCTCACATAGACTCGTATGTGTGCGAATACGACAACCGATGCTAGCCACGTTCGTGAATGAGGAAATCGGTTTTATTTAATGGCAATCGAGTCAGGGAAAAGTTAAGGATTTTACGACTATCGCCTGGGTTTTAAGCAACAAGCTATTGAATTTTTATTTTTTTTCAGTTTCAAGTAGAACCAACTTTAGTTTCTTCTTGTTAGATATTTCCTCTAATTGAAGCCTGAAATAATTTATCTCTGACTTATTAATGCCTAACTTATTCGGATTGCATACGGTTCGATAATTGTCCCTAACAGCACTCAGCTGCAGATTTTTACGGCTAATCAGCCCGGAGAAGAAAAAAGTGATAAGAAAAGGTCAACGCAAAAAGACGCAAGTTTAGCCAATTCTTTTTGGCTTCAGTACTCGAATTGGAAAATGAAAAATTATCCAGACTCACTCTTTGAAATTAGTCCATTATTGCAGTTCAATCTGAAATTAACCGGAACGTATTTCTTTCATTTCGTTTAGAACGGTCATTTTCAGCTTTAAACAGTTTATTTGTTTTAAGTCAAATGCAGCAAATCGAAAATATGATTTAACTCCGTCTAGATAGACACTTCCTTCTTAATGTCTCAAAACACGCTACTTCGTTGATCTAAGAACCATATTTATTGTCTCTAAACACATTAGTTTTGGAGGAAAATTGTGAATAAAGTAGTTTTCGATTTGAAATTTGCATTTTTGATGAGTTACATATATTTTCGCTTCAATTCTCTAACTATAATTTAGCTAGAAAATCCAACAATGATTTCTATATTTTATACTAATTCCAACAATATTTTAAGAAATGTTTAACCATCTTGCTTTAACGTTAGGTATTTAGAAATGGTTTTATCAATACAAGTGTTTTTGTTTTTTTCTTTTTCAATTAATTTGGAAAACTGTGAATATTAATCGTTCTTCTATTCGATTAATTTCAAAAAATGCTTGCAAATGTAAATACTCTATAAATGCAATGTAATTCAGCCTGAAAATTTCAATATTTTACTTTCCTCGGCTTCTTAAGGTTTACCTACTTTCTATTTAAGTTAGGAAAAGTGGTGCTTTGGATCGAATTGCAAGGAAAAAGTTCGATTTCTTTCGGGGGGTGCAATTTTTAGAGCAATTTTCAAGAGGGTTGAAATAGATTTGGCTTCTGTATTAGAAATCCTAGATTTATAGTCACAATTGACTATTTTATTTACTAGCAACCGCAATATGCGTATATGAGGCAACTGAAAATATTAATCTCAAAAAAGTGAAGGACAAAATTAGCAGAAAATATTTAAAGCTGCCAACAAAAAATAACGATAAAATAAATAATAAAAATATGTTTTTAATTCTTATCTCTCCGAAATGATGAGGATTTTAAGCAAGTGTATTTATTAACGGAAAGCAAGCTACTAAATATTTTTTATTCTCTTATTTTCGCGCAAGATAGTATTTTTTAATGCTAGATTTTAAGCGCAATCTTCTCATATGTTGCACACATGTGAAATTTTCTCGAATTGGGCAAATTAGTCTAAAAAATGTTTTAAATGGTAAAAATTGGAATCCAAAACTATTGCCACTGAAATGTAATGAGTTTATCTTGCACTTAGGGAAATTTCTTTTGTGGAATGTAGTTTTTAGCAACTTTGGCTCATTATAATTAGATCAATTTACACCTGAAAAGTCGCGCAAAAACGCTGGTTACAATCAAATTTCCAATTTGAAAATAGTTTCTTAATTGACACGACGAAAAACTTGTGCTTGCACTATGAAACGTCCAATCGATATCATTTTGAGAGAATTCGTGCGTTAGAAACAACCGATTGCAAAAAGCCAAATTTAATAAACAAAATCAGTGTTTAAAGTCAGAACTGAAATTCGCTTCAACGTTTGCATGCGATTTGGATCAAATTAGGAGTTTTTTTGCCCAAGTGATTAGAAGTGACCCAGATTCGCCTGAAACTATAAGATCACTTGAATGCTTTGACCGATAAAAAAATTTGAAAGGAAATTTCCAACATTTGGCCGAAATTACGAAAGAGGATGTGCAACCTCTGAACCTCCCGATAAAATTAATGAATCAAATACGCTAATTATGAAAATGTATTCGACTCGGATTTCATTCAGCAAAAGGGTCAGACGGTATTTTTAGTTCATTTGTCATCGTTCAGCTATTTGCTTTGTTTGTTTGTTTGGTTTTGACCAGGTTTTTACTTTTTAGAAATTCGACCCAAAGGATGTCCTGGCCGAGCGAGGATCTTCCGAGCTGTACATATTAATTAAATTATTATTTATTGTAGTCTAAGAGCTTATGAATCAGTCGCTGTTCACATGCCACTAAGTGAATTATGTTACTTAAGATAGTTTTATACAAGGTGTTTGTAAATAAGGTAATGCAAAATAAAACGACCGATTTTTTTATCAATTTTTTAACTGCACAGCCGTCTGACATTGAATATCCAGACCACATCCAGAGACAGCCAGATTAATATTTAGTAATTCGTTCATTCATAAATTCACCGAAACACATTGCTCATGCTCGACCGGGTTTAATTGGAATTAAATGGTCGGGAATTTCCACAACAGCATTTTTATTAAGCCTCGTCAAATCTTAACAAGATTAAGTAGATGCATGTGATTGACGATGTCAAGCCACTCACACCATGTGGCCAGAGTTTATTTAATAATTTAACACTGATTAAGAAAAGCTCAATCACTGCCTCTACGGGAAGAAAGGTCAATAATATTCATAAATCATCCCAAGTTGAGCAAAATTTCGCAGTAGCAAGTTGGTGTGAGTTCATTCAAACCCGCCTGGATTCCAGCCAGTCTATAATAAAGCATGACCAATTATTGTGGCGTATTTAATATTCACACACAAATCGCTTCTTATCGTTAGTGCTGTAACACAAACAAATCATTATTAGCTCTGTCGTAGTACATGATAAAAGCGATTCAATATTTTTAACCGCGATTGTGGTGGAGACCTCTGCTGACCATGGGAAAGCTAGTAAAAGTAATTTTTCTAATTGCTGTTTTTATTGCGCTGCAAATACAGGGTGCACCCAACAATTTGCCTCGCAATTTCACCAAAATGGGCTATCAATTTGTGAACAAGTGTGGAGAGGGCGAGATTCCTCTAAGAGGCATGTGCAGACAAGTGTTCAATTACTATGATCACTACTAGTCACCGAAGGTAAGAATTTTTGCAGGTTAATTAAAACATTTTCTCAGGTTACCATTAAAATCTTTATAATGTATAAGGTGTCTGGAAAAGCGGACTTCTTTAAATGTACTGTCGCCCTCTACGCACATACTTAAGGCCTCTAAACACGGACCCCGACCGATACGAAATAACTGTTCCGTTCCGGTTTCGGTCCAAGGCAAAATTGAAAATTTCGGTTCCGTTACGGTTCCGGTTTAGAAAATAATTTCCAACTCGGTTCCGTTCCGGTTCCGGTTTTTTTTTGGTTCATTTTGGTTCCAAAATCTATGTGTAACAACGAACGAGGACAAAGATACTCTAATTAGGAATCTCACTATCTTTTTCCTTGCTTGTTGTATTATACAAGATTATGTATTATACAACGTTCGTATTTTTG
>NW_026018341.1:0-13672 GCF_020466585.1 Dendroctonus ponderosae | reverse complement strand
ATTTGCAGAATAAAACCAATTATCTGTTTTGCTTAAGAATTTGCATTTTGTGTACTTTTGCTTGTGATAATTCGCTAAACAAATCCGCGTATAAGTAATCGTAATCTACTGTTTAATTTTTTTTGGCTAGTTTTTTTTTCAAGTTTGTTAGTTTATCGTTCTCACACTAAAATTTCCTGTTTTCTTGAATCTGCTCTAAATGTTTCTAAAGGCAAATAACATTCGATTTATAAAGTTACATACAGGATGGTTTTTTAGTGCGACAGAGTCCATTATTTCCGTTGGAGTTGAACTTTCGAAAAATAGTTTTATATAAAAGTTGTTGACGCACAAAGTGCGCACATTTTAAAAATATCTTATATGATACAGAGTGTCTCAGAAAAGCAAGAAAAGATCAACGTGTATTTTTTAAATAGAACTACGCATTTTTCATTAGCTCATGGAATGCAGCTTGAAACGCTACATATGCACCGTAAATTGTTTTTTTCTTACTTGTGACGTTGGCAGATTATCGCCATTTTAGTAAAATTTTGGTTAAAAACATGGTATCTAAAAATTCATTGTAGAAGCAAAAAATACGTCTTTCCAATCACCACAGATCCATTACGAATTCTATTGAACCAAAATACCAATACATTATACAGGGTGTTAACAATGTGGACTTCAATCTAAAACTTTTTAACGCAATATAACTTTTGTTTTTCAAATGGAAGTACCTGTATATTAATACGTCATTAGATATACAATTTACAAAGTTACAAATTTGCATTTACACTTTAAGCTGTGAAATCAACCGTTTTCAAATTATAAATTATTTTATTTAAAAATTTAACAAAAAGTTGTTACATTTTGTAAGGTGGCTATGGAAGTCATTAAATAAGTATCATATCGATATTTTTTATTATTACTATTTATATATTTTTCCTTGCCTCGCTTTTCTGAGACACTCTGTTTCATATAAGATATTTTTAAAATGTGTGCTCTTTGTGCGTCAACAACTTTTATATGAAACTATTTTTCGAAAGTTCAACACCATCGGAAATAATGGACTCTATGACACTAAAAAGTCACCCTGTATATGACATCCGTGCAAGTAATCTATGCTGTTTAAATCGGGTCATTTGGGAGGCCCTGGTAGAGGTCCATCACTTGTCCTTATGTGTTTCATTGAGAATTTTCCAAGCAAGTAAAATCTGATTTAGGAAGAGAAGAAATTAAAGTCGACAATTGAGGCTTGTGAAAAATCGTGCTACCCAAGTTCAAAAGCAAATCTTTGAAGTTAATAAAAACAAGAGATTTTGGTCATTTTTTCGGGAAAAAGATGTCAGATATGGAAAAACTGCTGAGAAAGTAAAAAAAATTGGGAATCCAAAACGAGTAATAATTGCGAGTTTGATAATTAGCTTAGGACGCGCCCGTCAAAAATTTAGGAGGAAAAAGTATCAAGGGGTATTTAACATTTGTTCGATAAAAAGTGGCTGCTTACCTTTAATCAAAATATCTCTTTGCACGTGCCATTTACCCTCTCAAAGCCATAAAGGCAGACCATTTCAGTGGTGGTAGTGGTGGTGGTGGTACCAACTTTCACTACAGTAGCGCCAATAGAGTCCGCTAAGGGTTTGGCCATGCCATACATTTGCACAGTCAAGACAACGATCAGACAGAGCAACAACTTGGGCAACATTACGTGAAGCAAACTCATCCTGAAGAGACCGCAAAGTTTCGGCAGAGGAACGGCCAGATGCTATTGGCGAGCAAGACGAAAAAAGACTGTTAAGTTTTTCAAGACAAGGCGTGTGTGTACATTTCGGAATTGTTTCTTGCGTACGGGACTTAAGCGCGGTTCACACTCAAGCTGCATGGATTTATATTATTTCGCACACTGACGCGGTTTGGTGAAGGCTGGAATGAGGCAGTGTGTTTCCCAGAGTGACTCAACAGAGTCTCTTTCTGACTGCATTTTAAGTGAGCATTATTGATGCATTTGTATATAAGCTGAGTGATGGTGCACTTTATAACTGCCGGATTTCGGCGTTGTTTTTAATTTTCCTTTAAAGAACACTTAAAATAAAGCACATTCAGCAAAAAAAAATGCGTATGGTCCATAAATTTGCAGAAAAAAAACACTTACAAACTTTTAAAAATCATATCTAGACGACCCGGCATTTATCGTTGAAAATGTGATTTCCCAGATACTATTAAATCATGTTTTAAGAACTAACAATTGATGATTCGACACACACAATTTGACCTATGATGCCTTGCAATAAATATTTGCAAAATTCTGAAACCTATTTCAAACCTGATGATTGATTGGGTATATGTTCATCACGTCTTCTACTCATTTTGGGCGGCATTGCATGGAATGTCTGATAAATTGGACTTCAGAAATTAAACAGAATCCAATGTTGCCACTTATTTAACCCATGCATAATTATGTATACTTGCACTTTCCGAGAAGAGAAATTTCATTTAAATAACTGGAATATGTTTGAGGAAATATGTTCATAAGGAGAAAATATGGTCAAACATATTAATTAAAATCAGATAAATGAATTAAAAATGAACAATGAACCTACACTAACCCAAGATCAACGCATCTTTAAGCCTTACAACATTAATAATGAGTAGTCTGTGATAACCCAAACTTACAGCACTCACATGAAAGTATACTATTCCATTTAGTTATAACCATTTTGTGCAGTCTGGCAACTGCACAACATATGGCATAAATATGAGCACAATATGGAGATTTTTTAAAAGTTTGTAAATGTTTTCTAGCGTGATTCGATGGACCATCCGCATTTTTATCCTGAATGTGCTTTATTTTAAGCGTACTTTAAGGGAAAATTAAAAAGAACGCCGAAATCCGCCAGATATAAGTGTACCTTACCTGTAAGCTCAAACGAGAGATTGATACTTGATTGAATAATATTCTAATCTTCTCTTTGACTGTTTTTTTGTTTAGTAAAACAGCTAATTTTGGATATTTTAGACACAAGCTGTTCAACGAGGAAGCGAGTGCTCAGTTCTTAGTTGTTGAGGAATTCTAAGAATTACACTAGAAAACTCAAAATTTTCCAATTTTATGGAATCTGAGATTACTAAATTCGAGTTCTTCTAAATAGGATTCATTTTTGATATTTTAAAGTGTCATTGGTTGCTCAGGTCTATTTGCTACACATTTTCAAAGTTCGAATTTCTCACATCAAACCCTTAATTTCATTACTTGAATTTGTTTGTCCTCTTTATAGTGAGAATAGACAGACTAGCAAAGAACATGAAAGTCCAGTCGAAACCAAGCCTTATTCTTCCGGCAATAAATTACGCCTAATCAGAACGACGAGAATCATTTTATTCCTATAAAATAGATAGATAGGTCAAAAGCTTAAAGTTTCGGGTTCATACACATTATTGTCACCACCACATGTGCTTAACACTTGCGCTGGTTTTTTTCCCAAGAACAGCCAGCGTTTAACACTTTTCGTCTAGTCATCAATTTAAGTAGAGCAACTGGACAAATATAATGGCGGATTTTGTTGCAGTTAAAGCACAGTTTTGCGATGAATGTTGTGTTTTCAATAACAAGACCAGATGTACAAAGAGAGAACCAGGATTTCGTAATGATCAAAATATTATGGTTTTCATACCGATACTGAGAACTATACATACATACACGCAGGCTGTTTATTTGCAAATGTTTGGGATTTTATTTGAATATAGTGTGGCCCAAATTTCATCAAATACCCACTTGTTTTAATGTTTGTTTAAATTGAAGCGATAGGAAATTCGTACACAATGTCTATTCGATTTCTTCATTATTAGAAATATGGAATCAAGTGATATGGAAAAATTAAACGAGTTGTAAATAAACTACTGACTTATCATATCATCTAAACGAATGTTAAGTTCTGGGTTCTCGACAATTAATGTGCCCCCATAAGCGTCAAAAGCAAATATGCATATTCTAGTTAAGGCGCGTAATTATACCTCTGATCTCGGCTTAGGTAATATCAATAATACATAAATCAAATTAAATTAAATTTGGTTTTGATTAGATTAATCCGAGTTGAAATAATACAAACTGGAAACTCTCTGAACTAACCGCATCTTTTAATTGAAACGCAGACATAAAACACCAGTACTGCCTTGAGCTTTCAAGTGATTTTGTCGTCAAGTAAATCAACGTTAATGAGAAATAAAGTAAAAGAGACAAATAATTAAGTCGTTCCTCAGACATTCATTCTGCAAACAAACTAGACCCAAATCAATAAAGATTTGTAATTTTAACACTCGTAACGATCTCGCATTTTGCATTTTAAGCTCTTTTATTTTCGGTTGTTTGACTCTTGAAATTTGTTTGTTTACAAATGAACCTATACGAAGTAGTAATTTTCTTAAACACTAGGTAACCATGCGGACATTAGATAAAACGAATAAACATTAAATAAAGCTACACATTTATCAAGATGTAATTAAATAAAACCACTCTATTTAATTTACATGTTCGTGGTATTGTTATTTTAACTTAATTGCTGATTTTTCAATTGTGCTTTTTTAATCAATTAGTTGGAAAAATCAATTATTTACATTCAACAATTATCCTCGCTTGGTGTTTAGACATTTAAGAGTAAAGACCACCCACAGACCACCGAAGGCAAACGGAGGACAAGAAAACTAAAGAAAATTGAAACATTGAGAAAAATAGATAGATTTTCAAAAATTATCCATTTGGCTGAAAGTTCAATCTGTGTAGACACTTTTTTGTTCTTTGACAATTTTTGGATAATAACAGCCGTCTTGAGGAAAATTGCTAAAAGTAAACGACTGCATATGAATCTGTTGGGTACACGTTGCTTTGACAACTTTTGTAGATTATGTTTCAATAAGTTATTTCTGCGGAACTGGTCTGACCAGGAAAGTCCTTATGACTGCTTTTAAGAGAATGCGTTTTTGTGTAGGTACTTATGCCCTAAAGTTGATCTCAGTGGCAACTTTTTACGAGGTTTTACGATTTATTGAACAGCCGACAGCAATTTTCTAGTGTGTGCGTCAGCATTTTGTACACTGCACTTTTTTCTACTGTAAATCGCGACTTTTTCTTTATTAATTTCGTGTTTGTGTACACTTTAATTTCACTTTTGTGTACTACAGCCGTAAAGTTGAAATTGGTTGCAGTTTTTTCTAAGATTTTACAAAATTTTCAACGTATGACTTAAATTTTAGAGCAATAACTCTGGACTGACTTTTAATAATTCAGTCCTGCGGAAGCAACGGTGTGAAGAAAATCTCTTCCACGACATTTCATCGAACACACGAGCCTTCTATTGACACGATAAAGATTAACTCCAATAATCGCGATGTTTTATGAGTTTTGTAAAATTTTTACAAACAAACAGAGTTTTAATCATGTAATCCCGCAGCACCGATCGAACTAAAAAATTGTTTGTGACGGTATTTCGGAGAACGCACTATTTTTTTGGGATTTTGCAAACTTTTCAAAATGTGAATGTGATTTCCGAGCATCAACTCGATGCACATCATTTTAAAAATTCATTTCTGCTAAAGTGATCGGGCAAAGAAAATTTTTCGAGGCGGCATTTGATGAAACGCACTTTCGTTACAATCGCAAAAGTTTTCACGAATTTTTAACGTTCAAACAGCAGCTCATTACAGACTAAATTTTAATAATACAGTTCTGCGGACGCTACGCGACACGCCGATTATTTCATTGATGTCATAAATTTCAGCGAAAACCCGGTTTCTTCTTAGTTTTCTCGAATTTTTGAACATTTGAGTGCAATTTTCAAGCCAGAACTCGTTCCAGACTTTCAGAACCCTTCAAAATAAAAAGTGACTCTAACCGCATTTAAAAAAACGCACTTTCTACTGCAGCTGTCGGAAAGTTCAGCTCAATTTCGATTTCTTCTATTAAAATTGGGCAAAAAAAACATGAATGTGCCACGACATTTCATAGAACCAATTTTCTACAATTGTTGCCGTAAAGTTGAGTTCAATCGAGACGTTTTCTGAGTTTTTGGCAGTGTTAGAACATATAAGTGTAAATTTCGGTCAACTCGTTACAGGCAGAGCTACAATAATTTATTCTGCTGGAACCGAGCGATCTAAGAAATTGTTAGCCACAGTATTTCAGTGAACGGAAATTCTGCCACTTTCTACTTATTTTCGAATTTTTTAACATAGTGCGATTTTCGAGCGGCAACTCGCTGCACAAAATTTCAATAATTTATTCCTGCAGAAGTGACAGAGCTGTAAAATATATGTGGCGGCATTTCATATGACTTTTGTCCAGATATGCCGAAAAAATGTTTTTGTTAGTTTTTATGATTTTGTCAACCTACGAACGCATTTTCGATCCAACTCGTTGCAGACTGTTTTCATTACTTATTCGTGCGGAAGCAAGCAAGTGAAGACATTTTTCGCGTCGAAATTTAAAAAAATGCACGTTTGTCTACTGATGCCGCAAAATTAGCTCGATAACGACATGAAGGTTTTGAATTTTTGCGTATTTTGAGTGCGTTATACGAGTGCGATTTCAATAATTTATTTTTCGGGACTAATCTTGCTATGAGTGCCATTGACGCTATTTCATAGAATTACCGCCGTAAAGAACACATTTTTCAAGGCCATCAAGTTTTTCTCAATCGCAACTTAATCTGAGTTTTTACGAATTTTTCAATATCTGAGTACAAATTTTGAGCGGCAACCCGGTGCAGGCTAAGTTTTAATAATTTACTTACCTACTCTACCTGTCCTATTCATTCCGTAAAGTTCTGGTCAGTCTAGGTTTTTTCTGAAATTTAGCGAATTTTTAAATATCTGATTGCAATTTGAGAGCTGCCACTCTTTTGAATGATTTCGATCATCCAAAGCTCAATTTGGAATTGCTTGTAATGGGCGTAACGCCTTAAGAATAGCCAGTTGAGGACTTTATTTAAAAAAATCCCATTTTGTTGGAGTATGATTGAAATAATTCTTGTTCAAAACCCACAATTCACACCATATTAAAAAAACTGTAAAATATACATACCTTTTACTTAAACATACTTCTACTGATTCACTTCTGCACATTTCACTGAACAGCAACTGACGCTTTAAGGGCGCGCTCTGCGCACTTAACTTATTTTTTGTGTTGCTTTATTGTGCAGCAAAACCAAAAAAGGCATTGTCTTCGAAAATGAAAAGTAATAAGAAACTGGGCGAGCAACGGTCTTACGACCATCCAGGGAACAAATTCCGATAAATGTAATTACCTGGATGTGAAATATGCCCCAGCTGAATATAAACGTTTATTTTTCAGCCTTCCTTTCTGACTACAAATCAAGGAAGCGCATGTTTTTGCAGGTTTATCTGACTGCTCTTAATAACCGGGCATCTGGAGCTGCCCAATTCCTGCCCAAATAAATATATAAGTAAATAGAAAATACGATTTCCTTTGTGAAATACCCGACGGCGTAAATATAATGCCCCGACGGGCATAAATCTGGGTCCAGTCAAAAACATGGGATTTTTCTATAAAGCGAAATATTGTGAATGGTATTGCTGTGAAATAGGGGCTCATAATTCAGCAGGCGACAGGGAACCTTCGTATTTTTAAACCGTTTAAATCAATTCCGGTTATTTGAACCTATCTAATGGATTTTTTGTTGTTTCAGCAGGACAGGTATGTGGAAATTTGTTTAAATAATACCTGTTCGATTTAACAATTACCCCAGAGCGGAACTATTGAGTAAACTACATTTTTCCTATTACTACTGCTAGTGGCCGACATCCAAATTTATCTTCCAAACTCTACCAGTTGCGGTGTTTATATGAAACAACCAGCTATTTAAATGGCTTTTTTATTACCTCGGTACATTTGCAAATTAAATTCAATATTTTACAACAATTAATCAACAATGGTAGTTCTGCACTTGAGGTATCCATCCTACCGACATGGGGTTGTATACAAGCGCTTTACAGTCGGAAGAATCGGTACCCAACAACCCAAATTGTGACCTTATTCTGTATATTTATTTATAGTATATATTTGTTCTAAATGTACAATGCGTTCACTAAAGTAAGTCATAAAGTAGTACTTATCCCTAATATGTAACAGAGAGTTGGAAACCGGAAATTCTGCAGACAGATTTCTCCGCAAAATCCGTCCAGAGAATTGGTGTGCTTTTTGCAGCGCTTGTAATCTTAGGCCTCAACTGAAGAACGAAATATCCTAAAGCTACACAAAGCAGTTCACTATTTTTTTTATTCGATAATTATTTATTTTAGATTTTCGAGGTGATTGTGTCTGGTCGTAATTTGCCTGGGCCAATTAACGGCTTTCAATCAAATGAACAGTCGCTTATTGGTCGTGATTGTTTGGCGCGTCTTACGACCCCTGCAACTCGACTAATTTACTATGGATTTCCACACATCTCGCACATCCTCAATATTATTTAAAATTAGCGTTTGATATGTCTCGAATTTGTGTGTGATTTTCACTCAACATTCACTTTTAATGGCAATGTAATATCTGTCGCAAATCGGGGAATCATCGCAGAGACACAACACGCAACAAGTGTCTTCTACTGACCAATAAATCAACGCAAATTGGGACGAAAATAATGAAATGAGAAAGTGAACAGAAAAAAAATTGCAAATAATAAAGCAAAACAAACAACTACATGTTGCACTGTTTAAGCTCCACTTAGCCTTCAGGTGGATGCATTTAAAAAATGTTCCAATGCTTTAATAATATCGTCTATTTTCTGGTTTGTTGCACTTGCCAAACATGACACCGCTACAACACAAATAATGACGAAATCTATTCATTCACCTAGCAGATCTCATCAAAACACTTAAAAATTGCGTGTTTTCATTTAATTCATTTTATTCGGTACTTATCTTTTATCTCGGTTCTTTACCTCGCTCTTATCGTTGTCGTTACTCACATGTAAATGATTCGTCAGTAAATTTTGCAGAACGCAAAAGGCCTTCGAGAACTTCGACAAAATTAAACCCAAAACAACGAACAAGAAGAAAGGCTTATTTGGAAATATCTAAGTTTAGATCTGCAAAAACTGGCAAACAAGCGTTTTCTGTTAAACAGTTATACCCTCATCCTTATCGTTTATCGTCGAGTATCATCTTAAAAACATCACATATTTTCTTCTGAGTTTCTGACTGCAAATTCGATAATTTAAAACTCACCTTTGCCGTTTAGCTTGATCGCATCTCTAGTTCCTCTAGTCGTTTATCACCGCACAAGAATAAATAAATCAACAAGGGGGAAAAATCGGTCCAACTCTGTGAAAGTCTGCTAAACGGCAACAAAAGCTTGATAAAAGTCTTGAAAAACTCTTATCGTTTATCACACACCTTGATGCAATGTATACAATGTATACTTTTATTTTTCTCTTGTTTTATTGCGGATTCATTCAATTATCGCATGCAAACACACTGTGGGCGGATATTGGAATAGTAAAGATTTTTTTAAATCTCTTAAAATGACAATAACCAGGGCAAATAGGCTTCTAAATTGGCTACCGTTCCTCAAATAATGCATGAATAGTTCTCGCTTTATTAATTCCAGAGTTTTATGAAACTATGGCCAAATAAGTAGGACATTTCCAAAAGAAGAACAATTTCGTTAAATGTACATCTTTTCCCCAAGTTTTGTTATCGAAAAAGTACTTTGCTTCCAGGTCACAAGGGTAAGGAAAACATCGCATACGCTCTAAAAAACATAAAATTAATTTGATTGTTCCACTGATCGTGTTTCAAATGAAGATGAAAAGTTACAAAAAATTAAAATCTGGTGCAACAAATTTGCTCCGACCATGAACAAATGGAAGCTGAACTGGAATTCTTCAGTTGAAAATCATTTAAAAGTGGGACATCAGGACGCAAGAAGCAACTTGCACAGAACGAACTGAGGAATTTGGAGCAGAATTAACAACCTTGTTCCCATTACGAATGATGCAAGAATCAGATTGCAAACGAAAAAAGTTGCCAGAAATTTTGAAAAACTAATTACTGTGATGTTTGTGATTTGTTTTTATTTAAATTCCGATTCATTTCAAATAACTGACATTTTTCGATAATCTAAATAGTTCGTCGTTTAATTGCTTCGGACCAGGACAAGTTAATTGAACTTCAGCTGCCCAGTTAGTGAACATGTTATGTTGATCTCTTTCCTCATAGCCACATTTCAAAACTTGGTGTCTAAAGGCAAAAGAGGAATTTTGGATTTATCAACACCATGAAAATGGAAAGATTCATAGCTAAATCCGAATAAGTAGAAAACTATAAAATTATCGTTCATATTTTGCATACCAAAAAAATTTAAATTTACTTGAGAAAACAAAAATAAAATAAAATGTAAGGTGTTCCATGTATTTGATATTAAGATTTTCTGATCTTGAATAAAACACAGCGCCAATATACGGAGTGTGCCACTTAAAATAAGTAGGATTTTTTAATATTTTACAAACCAAATATTAACTTATTCCTGCTAGAGAAGGATTAATCCTTCTCTAGCAATTTAAAAAAATGTCTGTTGAACGACTACGGAGAAAGTGTTCGAATTAACAGCATGAAAATGTAAATTATCATCTTTAAAGCCGAATAAAAATCCAGTTTAAGTTCATATTTTATAAAATAAAAAAATTAAAATTTACTTAAGAATTCAAAAATCAAACAGATATTTCATTCCAACTTTTCTACCGCACTCTGGCTAATTGCAAAAATAATACAAGTTAAGCGTAAACTTACTCTGTCGTTGGGACACCTTGTGTTTAAGAATAATTGAAATTCAAGAGTCAACGCAACTGTGAGGGTTTAGTTACAAAAAAAATTGCGAGCAAACAAACCAATTTCAGCGGATGGCGGGTAGGGATCAAATGATAAAAATAACGCCAAAGCTGCGATGACGCCCCTAAAACTCGTCCGTACCTAATAACGGATATGATCAAGATTTCGTGTACTTAATCTGTACTTAGATATGGCACAATCCCTTCGTTCGTTTGAAGTAAATTAATTATTTATGAATTCGTCGCTACTCAATGTTGCTTCCAACTGTTGGCTTTGTAGTAGACGTCCTTGTACATACTGGGACACTGCTTCCCCGTCTGAAACACCGTTAGAATTATTCATAAAGCGATTTTAATCGAGCAGCGCATTAAACTGCTTAGGTAAGAATGTGGTAAGCCGGTTTTAATCTCCGGCAAACTGCGATGTTTGCGTGTAAATCTTCGCAGGCATACAAAGGCAGCCAACATTGTATCTAGTAATTCGTCTTTAGCGTATCAATCTAGCGAGTAATCAGGGATTTGGGTAGACAATAAGCTCATCGTAAATCATCGCTAAGCTGTCTCAACATCCGTATCAAGTGAGCAAACAATTGTTATTAGCACGCCCGTCTTCCAAACAATATCAAAGAGACGCTGCACGTACTGGCTAAACGTCATCAATTTGCTTGTACACCTCTGGCATGAGCCGAAACTAGTCCTTTAATAAAAGGGATAATGGGGTGGTGCACCATTAAGCAAGATCAGTTCAAATGTTCCAAAGTGTGCGCTGCGTTATTGCTGCATCGGCCGCAGTTTACGCTTCACCCACTCGCAGGTTGTTTGTGTCTCGGAAGCATGGGAAGGCGAAATTTGGAAATTGCCATCAAAACTATTAAAATTGCCACCAGGGAAAATTGACGAAACATAATCCAAATATTTACGCTGTCGAAGTGAAAAAAGTCTACTTGATTGGCGCGAACAAACAACTGCAGCTCCTCGCTTAGCTGATTGTCCCCTCCGGTTCCAATGTCAATATTTGACTGGACCTCTTTATTTGCTGCCGAGGTGACATTTCGAGTGGATATTTGCCCGTTTTGATGAGGCTCGATTTTTAACACGAAAAACACAGGAAACGCCTTCAAAGGAACGGGCGGGCTCAATACTTACGGCTGCTTTGTTTCTAACGTTAAAATCTATGTTTGTTCTCACGGGCCTGTGATGGAGGGGCTGCGGCGGCCTGAAATTATTTCCTAGGGGGGCTTTTGGGTGTTTGGAGTCGCCTTGCATCAAACGCCTCAGGCCGTGCATCTGAAACAACACAAGCTCATTTTCAGCATAATTTAACAGCTTATGACACACCATTTATTTCAAACTGAAGGATCAGATAAAATTACTTGCTACTCGAACTTTCTTTTGAATGACTATTTACCATACAGGGTGATTCAGAATTGGCATCATTTGTTTTAAGGGGTTATGGGGGTTACAAAATATTGAAAAGCTTTTTACGATAATTTCTATCACATTTAACCGCTAAAGACTGAATTTCAACTTTGTTATCAAGTATTATTTTGAAATGGTCTCATGTTTGATGGATAGCAAATTTGCATAGATTTGAGTTCAGCAGATTCATAAAATACTTAACCAACATTGTTGACGCAAAAAAAATCACTTGCTATCAAGTTAGACCTTATAACAAAAAGTGTAAAATACGCCTCAAAATTTGAGAATAGTATCGACCAAAACTCCGCAATCAATCAATGCGATTTAATAGTCACGGACTTTTGGTGGAATACTGTATAAACTGGCAAGTCGAGTAATTCGCAGCCGCATTGTTGTGCAAATGAAGCTTTTATTGGGCGCTGCGTGCTCCATAGTCGCTAGCTCAAATAATTACTATTGCATCCAGTTAGACTACGGCTATATAATCTCTTCTGACCGATTGAAATTCGTAAAAAGCATTCCAATTTGAATAGCACGTGAATTGTAACGAACTAGAATGTCTTGAGAGGTCTAATGATAACTGATGTCTTTTACAGCCAATTTTATGTTGTGTAATTGCACGCCTCTGCTGGTTTAAAACTGATGACCTCCAACACTTTGCATGGGTTAAAACACTCAGCGGCCAAATCATTGCTTCTAGCAAGTAATTAAATCCGTGAATTACGACTTTTCGCGTAAAATGCCCTTTAAGAAGTATTTATGGTCTCATGGGTTTTGTCTGGTTTTATTTTGAGGCGGTGGCTCATAAAGCGAGTACTTAAGTTTTATTTTAGAATCACCGGCCACTAACATTGGCCCAGTCGCTTTGCACCTGCCTATCTAAGCTTGCACCAGAATAAACATAATTTCTGTGTTGCCTACGTATCTCATGTGTAGCCTTCTATCTTCTTCTGGTTCTTTAAATTGCCACTCAACTGCAAAACCCACGAGGAAGCTTTCTTCTAACCGCTGCGATATAAACCTTAACTATTCTTGTAAACAATGAGAACTGATGAGGCACGCAGCAGGGGCGGATCCAGCTTGCAAGTCAGGAGGTGGGGTCATCTTGTAGAAATTCAGTATTCAGTGTTCTCTTATAAAATTAGAAAAATTATCGTTTGTCGACATAAACCCAACACAAGGAGGGTCATGAACCCCATGACAACCATGATGAAATGGTTGGTCATGAGACATTGGTATCGATGGATAGAGATTTAGAAATTCGATTCAGTCATAACATCATTTGATTTCATTGACACCAAAATTGTTTGATAAAATTATAGTTTCAAAGTTTACACCTCTCTTTGAACATTTAATTATCGATGAACAGCATGGTTTTTGTAGAGGAAAATCAACTGTGACCAATTTGGCTGTGTATTCTGAGGACTTGTTGAATGTCATGG
>NW_026018340.1:0-1072 GCF_020466585.1 Dendroctonus ponderosae | reverse complement strand
CTCTTGCAATTTGAGTTTCCGTATCGGATTGTTAGTCGTTGAGTTATGAGGGTTAGAGTGTGTCAACTGAAACAGGGTTCACGCTTTGCTCAGGCGCTAAAGCGGAAAATGTGAGGTTATGGTTGGGTTGTTGTGTCAAATTCGAGTTCTTCGAACACTTTTAAAGCAGTCAAAGAAAGGTTTTCAGTAATTTTTTTTAATTTTGCCCGGTTTTTCCAAAAAATTCAGGTTTGGGGTTTGGGGCGAATGTTTGTGATGCACGGTGGAGTTCTACTCCCGGGAACTCAGTGAGTTTTTGGGCTAATTGTGAAATTCCAACAGGCAAAGATGGAGATTTTGTGTGCCTTGGCAGAGCATAAAAAAAAATTGCGAAATTTGCAGTCGGACCTTTGAGTTATGTGGTTTAAAGTGAGTCAGCGCACAAGTGGTTTTGGGTGTTGCCTGCGAAGGCCCATTCTAGACCCACTAACTCGTTGAGTTGGAGGGCGATTAAAAAAAAAATAACACTACTTGAAGCCCAATTTAAGCAGCTTCCCAGCGCTGTTTGATATTTAAAAATCCCCCGTTCAGCCAACGAGCTACAAGGATTAGAGTGAAGAGAGAAGCGAAAAGTTTCAGTTCCCTGCCGGTTTTCCAACCAATCCAAGAATTATTTCGCCATGTCATGCCTGATGATGGCACCGGTCTGAAACTTTGCCTGGCCAACTGGCCACGCCCGGCCTGGTGCCTTTTTTCAGGCAAAAGCAGCGAATTTGCGAAAAACTGCTGACATCAGTTTGGGGGGTTTGCAAGTGAGTGGGGTGAAAAATTCGGGTGGAAAGCCTGATGATGGCAGCCAGCCGAAACTTTTGTCGGGTTATAGAGCGCGGGCAGCGCCATCCAGGGCAGGTAGAGGCAGGTTGAGGGCTTCAAAAGCAGGGGGGGGATGGGAATTTTTGAAACTTTGTCCCAGCGGTTCTAAGGGGGAGCCACTGCGTGCCTGGAGTAGAAAAATTGCCCTGGCGGGCCTGATGAGGGCAGGCGGACGAAACTTTGCCCATCTAAAGCCGAAGGCATGTGCTTGTGGCTGGGG
>NW_026018339.1:0-946 GCF_020466585.1 Dendroctonus ponderosae | reverse complement strand
ATTAATCATTAGTGCAAGAAAGATCATACAAGAAACCACTATGATCCAGTTCCACTTTCTGATGGATTTGATTTCTTTTTGATATGCTGAGATCAATTCATCGTCTTCGAATCGCCATAGGTTTTCTTCTTCATCTAGAATTGCTTTGAATATGTCAGAAATTTTATTGAATTTATATATGAAGACCTTCGAACATATAGACAAGGCCGAGAGCAAAAACACTTGGCTGGAAATGATGTCCGCACTGTCAGCACCTGATTTAACAACTTCTATGAACTTGATAACTTCCAAGATGACAAGTAGTTCGCCAATGCCATGAAAAATGATGCTGTAAAACCAATAAAACCAGCGGACAATGGGTGTTGTTCCATCCAGGGTCCATGTTCCAATGAAGATCATCATTGGCTTCAGCATGCCAAGCAGACTCTCGTGTTTACTGTACATTTCAAAGTAGATTCTTTCAGATCAAGGGACGTCGACTGATTGATACGTATGACATGAACAGACTACCATTTGAGCCCGAGAGTTTAGGTAACACAATATTTTATTCATGTTCGCAAATGTCGGTTCATTCTTTATGCATATGCTAATTTATAGTTTAAAATATCGTTTTGGCTCACGTTTAAGATTGCCAGTCATAAACATTTTATTTTCGTTTATTTATTATTTTTATTATTTTTATTAACCGTTTCGCACACGTTTGCATCTAATGAAAATCGATTGCAGCAGAACGAAAAATTTTTGAACAAGCCCGATAATATTTCAATCTATTCTTCAAGTTTTTGCAGCCTTTTTGCCGGGTTTTCTAATATCGAGGCATTATCAGTTATAACGTCTATCTCCACAAAGCCACCATTAACCGCACAGAACGTCCAACCTCAACCGCAAATAAATCTCCAAAGTGAAGGGGCTCAGAAGGATAAAAACACGAAAAAGGCGTGTAAAT
>NW_026018338.1:0-987 GCF_020466585.1 Dendroctonus ponderosae | reverse complement strand
GCGCTCGGTCGGCGTCGGACAATTCAGAAAATAATACTTTTTAAAAATCAAACGGTTTAGCCGCAAACTTCCATGCCGCACAGCGTGAATAACCCTGTAGAGAACCATCATTTGCTCTTTGCAGGTTGGGAAAAGAAAGCTCTCAGTTTGCCAGCAGCTCAAAGAATCCTAGACCTTCACGAAAAGCCTCTGCTGGCGCAAAGCCAGTGGCGTGGCGATGGGAAATTTATCCTCAAGCGGGTGGGCGATGACCCGAGCAGCCGCGCTTGGTAAGCTCGCCTAACCGGCTGGAAAGCGTGTGGTTTGAACGAGCTTTTTCAGGCTGACTTCCATCCGGAGTGTTGCAAATCGCGCCCGAGAGGCGAGGAAGTCGGATGGAGCGCCCAGCAATGCTTGGGAGGAGAACGACACTTTCCTAGTGTGCATTTACAACGTGTCCCCTGAAATTCCCTATGCAATTCTCAAGGTACGGTTTCTCCTTCAAGGCCCGTCGGATCTTAAGCAAGCGTCCTTGTAGGTGCCTTTAAATGCTTGCGCCCAAGACGTTCTGGCACAAGCGCTGTTGAAAGCGCGCCGACTGGAAGACCCGATGAATTTCGTTATAGTTGAAGAGCTGGAATGGGGCGGGGCCGCTCACAATATCCAGCAACGCGCTCTAACTGACTACGAAAACGTGTACCGCGCTCAATCGTCCTGGCAAACGATTGGACGGTTCATTTTGCAGGTATGTTAGCTTTGGCTCGCTTGAATCCTTCTGAGCTTCCAAGGTTTATAGCAAAGATCAAACGCCACGCCCACTTCCCTGAGGAAGAACAAGATCACGGCCAGCTTAAGGCTGGCCACTCTGGAGCGGATCAGTCGGGGCTTGAGCGTGGCCAAAAGCGTGGCTGCTAACAGTATCAAGGTGCCTGTACAGGTAGGATTATCCATTGTGTTATCCAGTTTTTATTGACTGACTTTGCGGCTTAAAATTTACTAAGTTGTAGA
>NW_026018337.1:0-1079 GCF_020466585.1 Dendroctonus ponderosae | reverse complement strand
GAGGTACTTGACCTCAAAGATGCTGGTTTGTTCCTTTGGGAGGAGCATTTTGACCATATTGGTCGCCGTTTTGCGGTTACCCATTCTGTAGAATTGAATTTCAGACGGGGTGAAGCCTAGTTCTTCAAGTTCAGCCTGAATTTTGGGAAGTGCCATTTGGTTCTGAAGCCCTTTGACAATGGCGATCAACTTTTTGTCTTCGAGGAGGGACAGAGTGAGTGTGGAACTCAATTTTTTCTCGTGCGAGAAGCTTGGTGATGGCTCTGTGGTCATTCGTAGTTTTGGGGTGAATTTGGATGCCCAACGCTACTTTTTTGGGGTTAGTGAAAGTGCAATTGTTTTGCACGAGAAGATTTCTGGCCTTGGTCCATTCCGCAGTGTTCCTAATGACGATAGGAATCGCGGACTTGGGGGGTTGGGGTGCCGAAGTGGTGGCAGGGCCTGAGGGCTGGGGTGCCAAAGTGGCGGCTAGAGCTGGGGCAGCCTGAGGGGCTTGCGCATGCTGGACCATGTGCTCGTGGAGTGCCGGGTTAGAAGTTTTGGGGATATTGAGCCTTGGCTTGGCTTTCAGGGGCGGGAAGTCGTCGACTTCCATCTTTTCGGCTGGGTGGCTGCTGGGGACTTTTGGGGGGGCTTGCGTGTGCGCCTCGGCCACCGGTGAGAGCAGGAGCGAATTCTTATGATCTTGCTCGGCGAGTTTTTGGGCTAGCAGTTGGTTTTGCTTTTTGAGAGAGGTGACACTTTCCTGAAGTTTGGAATTTGGCAAGCGAAGCGACTGAAGGTCGGCGGTCTTGGTTTTGGCTTTAAAAGAAAGCAGGGTGCGGGGTTTTTGGGCAGGGCGTCTTGCAGGCTTACCTTGATCCGTTTCTGATACGTTCGAGTCTTCGCTTTCGGACCCTGAAGGGCTCCGCTCGCGAGAGCTCATTTTATGGTTGGAAGTTGCGTAGGTGGAAGGAGCTTCCGGTATTTCAAGCGCTGGCAATGTCGATCACAAAATACGCTCAGGAACACTATCCTGAACGGCACTGCACTGAGGGGCTTTTTGGAGCCCAAAAGGGGGGACCTGCACGTGCCTCTGA